>NC_087309.1:35139039-35445289 GCF_015220805.1 Pogoniulus pusillus
GAATGGCACTTTGCCCAAAATGACCACATTAGGTGAAGTCAGGGCTTGCTTGCCCTTATTTCTGAAAACAAAGGCCATGCATAAAAAAATGTATGCACCTTGTTTACCACTGCACAGCAGAACAAGTCTGGACAAGTCTTGGACCCTCAGACTGGTGTCTCCAAGCCTTTTGTCTTCTCTCCTGCACTCTGCTGCCTCCCTTACCAGAAGAGGAAAGGGAATCATGGGATCATGTCTGGGCAAGTCAGGGCATGTGTTAGGCCTGTATTTGCCTTCCATGACACTTTTCATGAAAAAACTCAACCACAAACTAACACTTAGTTGCATTTTCCATTCTGCCCTAGGATCTGTGTTTTTATAGCATTTAACTGCCTTGTAACTGACAAAATAAGTAGAGCACCAAAATACAAATAAATGAAACATTTTTTTTCCCACTGGGAGTTAAAAGGAGAATGAGCATCCCTACTCTTTGCATTGTGTCTCACATACTCATCAGTAAGGAAAAGCCTTTTTTCCCCTTAGTCTCCTCATCAATACTTTGATTCCTCATGGATTTGAGGATGAAAGAAAAAAAAAGAAAAAGAAAAAAGAATCATCTAATAAATAAAATAAGTAGAACTTTCATTCTACAAAATGAAATAATTTGGGTGATTTTGATATAGAATCACATAATCACAGAATGGTTTGGCTTGAAAGGGACCTCTGAAGGTCATCTAGTCCAACCCCCTCTGCAGTAGATCATGTTGCTCAGAGCCCTGTCAATCCTGACCTTGAGTTCTTCAGGGATGTGACCTCAATTATGTTCCTGGGTAACCTATTCCAATGTTCCACTACCCTCATAGTGCAGAACTTGCTCTTAACATTCAATCTAAATCAACTCTTTTCTAGTTTGAAACCATTGCCCCTCATCCTATCACTACACTCCTTTGTAAATAGTCTCTCTCCATCTTTCTTGTAAGCCCCCTTCAGGTACTGGAAGGTCACTATTAGGTCTCTCTGGAGCCTTCTCTTCTCCAGGTTGAACAACTCCAGCTCCCTCAGCCTGTATTTGTAGGAGAGGTGTCCCAGAAACTCATGTAATTCCAACAGCTGAGTGTCAATCTGTAACACAACCTTTAGATAATTTCACAGTTAAGGTCTACTTGTCATTCCTCGTCTTTGTTGAATTTAACATGAATTACTGACTCAGAGACTGACTTTTTTTTCTAGGAGTTCACTGTTTTATCTATAAATACCTATGTAATCTCCACTTCACCAATATCATTATTCTAAGATATTGAAGAAACATTTTAGACATGTTTTTTAAAGCCTCTTTTCTTGCTTTTTTTTAAAAGTGAGAATCTTTGTCATTTAAAATGCCTATGACAGTAATTTATATAAGAAAAAAAATAAAAAAGAGGGGGGAGGGGGATGGACATGGGACACACAGACACAATGAGGACACATTTGTTTTTGGATATGCCTTATATAAATAAAATTCACTTCCAATTTAATTCATTCCAATTTGTTCTTCCTTTGTTCTTTTATTGCCAAAAACTACTTATTCCTTTTTTTTTTTTTTTTTTTTTAATTAGTAGAGAAGAGTTCTTTGCTAATTTCCATAGTGGGATCAACACTTGAGTCTGTGGCACACAGCTGAGGACAATGACAAATGGATGACACTTGGAGTCTGAAACTTTGCCAGCAGAAAAAAAGAACCTATTGTCTAAGGGATTATATCCAAACAATGAGGTTCATTCTTTTGCTCTACAGATGTAAACCAATCCCACTTGCAAACATATGTAGGCATCGCCACATGAAAGTTTGTGGCAGCCTTTCATTTTTGAAAATGTGTTTTCACTTCATGAACGAATATTTTAATTGGTCTATTAAAATTTTGAGTCTTTTTGCTTCCTTCTCCCTTTTTAATTACTTAGAAAGAATCCTGTGGAAAAAAAAATATAATAGATGAGGAAATCTGATAACTCAAATAGATTATTCCCTGACAATGCTTAACTGAGTGGGATTTATGAAGATATTAAGTTATCTATCTTTGAAGTGTCTAAGTCCACAATATTTCCTGATAAGAAGCTCCTAGATAGGATAGCTTTCTTTCAGTCTTTATACACTAATTCTGTATATGCTCTCCTTTCAATTTTCTTAGATCAAAGACATTTTTTCTTGAACTGGGGGAGGGGGTAGAGGGGTGGGGAACAAGTTATTAAAGTATATCAGATTTAGAAAAACTTATTGTTTCACTGACTATTAAGTCATAAGTACCATTTTGGGTCTGATCTTGTTCACATGGAAACCCAATACTAAATTTTCTTATTTCTGATGAAGAAGATAGAATTCAATACAGAGCTGTAATCCTCGAGATTGAATTAGAAGTAACTGTCTAACTGAATTGATTCTTGCAGTTTCTGCTTTTAAGTCAACTCGTCCTGCACTGAACCACTGTTTGTCCAGCAGATGAGTACTTTGGCAGACCTGTACGGAACTTATCTGCAACATTCTTACAAAGATTTATTCTCTGTGGCTCTGAATATATTACAGAACTTATTTTTAGAAAACAAAGAGGAGTTTTATGTTGACATTCAAACCACAGGACATCAGTTTCTAGCCAGCTAAAGACTATGATCTAAAAAAAAAAATCAATGTTGTCTTTTGTTGCTTATCACTTCATTGGAAACAGCCTTTTTTCTACAAGTATGAACTTTTGAGGAAGGGGCCGGAACTCTTCTCTTACCATTAATTAAATATCATGAAGTCAGTAGGTGCATTCTTAGAACTACCCTGAGTGTCTTGGAGTGGGTCTAGAGATGGCCACAAAAGCACTGCAGCGTATCTGCTATGAGAACAGGCCGAGGGATTTGGAATTGCTCAGCCTGCAGAACAAAAAAGCTCCATGGAGACCTTATTGTGACTTTTCAGTTACCAAAGAGGCAAATAAGAAAGATGAGGACAAACTTTTAGCACGATCTGTTGTGACAGGACAAGGACTGATGGTTTGAAAGTACAAGAGGTGAGATTCAGACTCAGTAATTTTTTTCCAATGAGGACAGTGTACAAACGGTTGCCCCATCCCTGGTACCATTCCAGTTGAGGTTGTCTGTATCTCTGAGCAACCTGCTCTAGTTGCAGGTGTCCTTGCTGACTGCAAGAGGCTGGACTAGTATAGAATCATAGAATCATAGAATCAACCAGGTTGGAAGAGACCTCCAAGAGCATCCAGTCCAAGCTAACACCCAGCCCTAGCCGGTCAACTAGACCATGGCACTAAGTGCCTCATCCAGTCTTTTCTTGAACACCTCCAGGGACGGTGACTCCACCACCTTGCTGGGCAGCCCATTCCAATGGCAAATCACTCTCTCTGGGAAGAACTTCCTCCTAACATCCAGCCTATACTTCCCCCAGCACAACTTGAGACTGTGTCCCCTTGTTCTCTTGCTGGTTGTCTGGGAGAAGAGACTGACCCCCACATGGCTGCAACGTCCCTTCAGGTTGTTGTAGACAGCAATGAGGTCACCCCTGAGCCTCCTCTTCTCTAGGCTAGACAACCTCAGCTCCCTCTGCCTCTCCTCATAGGGTTTGTATTCCAGATGACCTTTAAAGGTCTCTTCCAACCCATACCATTCTATGATTCTATGATCCTATAACCTAGAATCTGATAGCCATAACTGAGCCAAACCAAAGACATTACAGTGGTATGACATTTGTTATCTTCCAACATGATACAAGTGTCATAGTAGGCCTGATGGGCCAGAAATAGTCTAATACATGTACTGGCTTGTGCAGGCATGTTTTTCTCCCATGGTAAACAAGGTACACACACTTAGTTTGTGCCTGCCTTGTGCAATGCCTATGCTTTTCCCAAAGTTGGGTGAAACAAGCCTATAGCTTTGCCTAATATGGTCAAACCTGGCTAACTGCCATTCTGATTGGCTATTCTGTGTCCAAAGGGTAATTAATCCTGGCCCACACTGATAAAAGGTATATGGAGGTAAATGCAGTGTGCTTTGCTGCGCTGTGCCATGCTATTCGTGCCTGCTGCCGCCTGCTGCCATTGCTTACTGCCTTACTGTTTGCCTGGAAACTCCACTGTCACAAGTTTACCAGGAGCAGACTCTAAATGCCTCTGTGCAATTGGCCTGCATAGCCAGTGTGACATTGTGCTGAGGCTGCACATTGCAAAACATCCTGTCTTGAACCTGAAACTCCCACAGTATCACCAAGGTTGGAAGAGACCTCATAGATCATCAAGTCCAACCCTTTACTACAGGGCTCAAGGCTAGATCATGGCACCAAGTGCCATGGCAACAGCTCCAGGGATGGCAACTCCACCACCTCCCCGGGCAGCCCATTCCAGTGTCCAATGTCTCTCTCAGTGAAGAACTTTCTCCTCACCTCGAGCCTAAATTTCCCCTGGCGTAGCTTGAGGCTGCATCCTCTCGTTCTGGTGCTGGCCACCTGAGAGAAGACTAGAAGTCCTGGAGAGACACAAATCATCCAGAGAAGCCAGAAGACAAGGTCAGAGATTGCCGGCCTCCTTTCTCCAGAAGCCTGGGAAGAAACAAGACTCAGCGCCTGACAAGACAGAGTTCCTTGAAAGTGTTTGGGTACTGTCTGGGACTGTGGCTAGCCCCAGGAGTCAGGTAATAATAACTTTGTGAGTAAACACCTAAAAGCCTCTTTGTAGTTCTCCATTGCCTTCTGCCATTAGTAGCAAAGAGTTCCTTGAGTCTAGTGGGCAAGCAGTACATTGCCCACAAGTGGCATTGGACTGCAGGAATCTTCTTTTCTAGTTCCATTAATGTTTATATATTTTGCTAGTTATTATCTCTAAAATGTTTCCTTATGAAGAACCTGTTATTATTAAAATTAGTGGTTGGGAGTGTCAAGATTTCTGAATATCAAAATTAATAAACAATATTAATTTTTGAAAAAAATACCATCCTACATTAATTAATTTTCCCTTCAGAACAAGTCATAAATTCAAGAAAAAAAAAATCACAAAAACTTTTCTATTTTATTTTTTAAAATATGTCCTCTTGCTGATGTTTCTAAAATTCGGGGTAAAAAGGTAAAAGTACTTCCTTTCTCCTGAAAATGTAATTAGAAATTAGCTTGCCAACCATCTTGGCTTTTATTGTTTTTTTCCCAGAAGTTCCTAGAAGATATTTCAATCAGAAAGAGGAAACAGTATTAAATACTTGCTGCTTCAATCAGAAAAAAAAAAATAAATATGTTTGTATTTTGGAAAAATTACCCTTCCTAACTGTCAAGCCAACAGGACACATTATGGTAGAAACTTTGTTTCCTCTTCTGCTTCTCATCTTGGCCACCTCGGATCCTACTGCTTTGGATTTGTTTCCCTGGAGTTACACTTTTGTCCCATTAATTATTTGTTTGTTTACTTATAGGTTTGTTTGAGGTTTTTTTATTTTTTATCTTGGAAATGCATTGGAGATATTCTTGTAACTCAGTCTATAAAGTAAGTTTCTGAAAATGTGTTTTTTCTGTATAGAGGCAAAATGTAGACCTCTGAGATCCAACAATTTCAGCATAAGACCGATCTCATTCCAGCATGATTTAAAGCCTGGTCAAACAGAGGCAAATTAAGAGCCAAAGTTTTTTGTTACCTAACACAATGGTGTTCTGGAGACTTGTATACCCCAAAATTCCTCTCCCTCCATGATTTTAATGGGAGAAGAAAGGCACAAAAAACCTGTTTCCCTCACCCTGCAGATGTGAAGGGGGGGAGCAAAGGGCCCTTCCAGCACAAGGGGTGCCCTGTGCAGATGCCTGCTGTTGCAGAGGGGGATTCCTCAGTACCTATGCCTATTTGTCAGAGGGGAGAAATTAATTGGGGTGAGATAATTTTATATAAAAAATAGATTTATCAAATTCAGTATTCTGAACTCTCGCCACCCCCAGCCACTGTATATTAATATTAAAGTTTGGTACACGGTTATGAAAACAATTTCGGATAAAATATGTACAGGGAATTTGTTAATCAACTAGCAAACATTCTAACTATAAACAGAGAGAAGAGTTTTCCCCGCGGCTTAATGACATTTGGGATCTTTATGCTATTTGCCCAGCACAGTGGGCTGAAACTCTTTCTGCTCTACGGCAGAGAGAACTTATATTTACAGAGGTATTGAAGCTTTTACTCACTATTCTTATCAATTATTCATCATCCTCCAGGGCTGCATCACAGCCTATGTCTAATGCCCAGTTCTCCAGGATCTCTGCTGTGGTCTCTGAGGCTGGAATCCTCCCAGCTTGAGGGGGAAAGGTGAATCTTCCCAGCTTCTGGGGGAATAGGTTTTCTCTAAACTTTTTCTCCTGGCGAAGAGGCGACTTCTACCTTTGGTGCTGCTGGCTTCTTCTGGATGCTGTGTCCAGGAATTCTCAGCTGGCAGGACTTCAGGTGTAGCAGGAGGAGAATATCGTGCTGTCTCTCGCATGGCTGTTCACAGCTTCAGGCCATGTGTGCAGACAAACCAGAGTCTACTTCCTGGTCCAGCCAGCATGGGTTTAGGAAGGGCAGATCCTGCCTCTCCAACCTGATCTCCTTCTATGATCAGGTGACCTGCTTGGTGGATGTGGGGAGGCCTGTGGATGTGGTCTATCTGGACTTCAGCAAGGCCTTTGACACTGTCCCCCACAGCAAACTGCTGGCTAAGCTGTCAGCCTATGGCTTGGATGGTAACACTCTGTGCTGGGTTAGGAACTGGCTGGAGGGCCAGACCCAGAGAGTGGTGGTGAATGGTGCCACATCCAGCTGGCGGCCAGTCACTAGTGGTGTCCCTCAGGGATCAGTGCTGGGCCCCATCCTCTTTAACATCTTCATAGATGATCTGACATGGAGTCAGTCATCAGCAAGTTTGCAGATGACACTAAGGTGGGGGCAGATGTGACGGAGTTGGAGGGCAGAAGGACTCTGCAGCGGGACTTTGACCGCCTGGACAGATGGGCAGAGTCCAATGGGATGGCATTCAATAGCTCCAAGTGCAGGGTGCTGTACTTTGGCCACAACAACCCCATGCAGAGATACAGGCTGGGGTCGGAGTGGCTGGAGAGCAGCCAGACAGAGAGGGATCTGGGGGTACTGATTGATACCCGCCTGAACATGAGCCTGCAGTGTGCCCAGGTGGCCAAGAGAGCCAGTGGCATCCTGGCCTGCATCAGGAATGGTGTGGTCAGCAGGAGCAGGGAGGTCATTCTGCCCCTGTACTCTGCACTGGTCAGACCACACCTCGAGTACTGCGTTCAGTTCTGGGCCCCCCAGTTTAGGAAGGACACTGAGATGCTTGAGCGTGTCCAGAGAAGGGCAACAAGGCTGGTGAGAGGCCTCGAGCACAAGCCCTACAAGGAGAGGCTGAGGGAGCTGGGGTTGTTTAGCCTGGAGAAGAGGAGGCTCAGGGGTGACCTTATTGCTGTCTACAACTACCTGAGGGGTGGTTGTGGCCAGGAGGAGGTTGCTCTCTTCTCTCAGGTGGCCAGCTCCAGAACGAGAGGACACAGCCTCAGGCTGCGCCAGGGGAAATTTAGGCTCGAGGTGAGGAGAAAGTTCTTCACTGAGAGAGTCATTGGGCACTGGAATGGGCTGCCTGGGGAGGTGGTGGAGTCGTCGTCCCTGGGGCAGTTCAAGGCACGGTTGGATGTGGCACTTGGTGCCATGGTCTAGCCTTGGGCACTGTGGTAAAGGGTTGGACTTGATGATCTGTGGGGTCTCTTCCAACCTTGGTGATACTGTGATACTGTGATACTGTTATCTCAGTGGCAGTGGCACTTACCAGGCAATGATAGGCAGTGGGCATGCAAAGTGTGCGTGGCTGCTGGGAGTCTGAGCTCCGTAGGTAAATGCAATGCAGGATCTGGTCCTGATAGCACTGCAGCATGCAGATGTGCACAGCTGGCTTAGGAGGCTATAGGCTCCTTACACACACACACATATATATATATATATATGTGTGTGTGTGTGTGATGGTTTGGGTGTACCCCGTCCCCCGTCCCCCCCACTTTAGAAATCACCCAGACTAGTCTCAGCCAGCTCTGGGAATATAAATGAAGCTATTTATTTACAGCTAGCACAATATACAATCATTTATTTACAACATATACAGTTATATACAGAAATATACAAGGTAAAAGTAATACAGAAACACAACTCCCCTCCCAGAAACCTGAGTCCCCAGGAGGGGCTCTCAACCACCCCTACACCTTCCCCCTGCCCCTCTCAACCTTACCCCAGTCCTAAGGAAGAATAGAGGTTCAGCCAAGAGGTTAAGAAGCAAAGGTGAGTGGAAGGTGAGTTTAGGGAGTAAGATGTTTCTCAGTCAGAAGCCCAAGGCAGAGTGCGACAAAATGGCAAGAGTGTTATGTAATGTTTTCGTTTCTTCTTCAGCAAGACTCTGAGGGGAGTAGACATCACCATTGTTTTCATTTCACAGCCTATGATCTAGTTTTTCTCACCAAAACATTCTAGCCTGCTTCAAACTAGCACAATGCACAGGCTTAAGTGAGCTCTGCAAGAAAGGTACGCAGGCAGGTGAGCTGCGAATGAGTCAAAGTGTGAGTGTCTGAGCCTCTGAGTATTGGAGCTATGCAATTGTGTCTGAGCATGGGGGTCTGAGATGCTGAGTGCTGCACGTGTCTGAGCTGTGCAGGTGAGTCAGAGCTGAGCTGAGCTGAGCACCTCTGAGCTCAGCTGCAGGGTGCTGCAATAGGGTTCGAGCACGTTGTTTACCTGTGCACCCCTATTTATTGAGTGTGGGCTGAGATTAATGGTCCCTTTGGCCACTAGAATGACCAATCAGGTTGGCAGTTAGTCAAACCTTACCATAATAGGCAGAAGCTCTTGCCTGGACTTTCCCCAAATATGGAGATCATAGAATCATAGAATCAACCAGGTTGGAAGAGACCTCCAAGATCATCCAGTCCAACCTATCACCCAGCCCTATCCAATCAACTAGACCATGGCACTAAGTGCCTCATCCAGTCTTTTCTTGAACACCTCCAGGGACGGTGCCTCCACCACCTCCCTGGGCAGCCCATTCCAATGGCAAATCACTCTCTCTGTGAAGAACTTCCTCCTAACATCCAGCCTATACCTACCCTAGCACAACTTGAGACTGTGTCCCCTTGTTCTATTGCTGGTTACCTGGGAGAAGAGGCCACCCCCCACCTGACTACAATGCCCCTTCAGGTAGTTGTAGATCACATGGATTTCCCCCAGGGAGACATGAGCTGAGTGTGTGTGGCTTACACAACTTGTTTACAATCAGGGGTCCTGGCAGAAAAACATGTCCAGGCAAGGCATAGGCATAAACAAGCCTCTTTTTGGGCCTACAGGCCCTCCACAACACCCGTGCTGGAACTGGGGTAGTGATTGGCTGTGGTCTTCACACCTAGGAAGTGGTAACTCAACTCTTTGTCTAGCAAAGTTATAAATACTGGGATACTTCCCACCTTAGAGTTCTCCTCCACCTGGATAGTTCCTTCAGAAAGAGTCCCCTGGCGCTCCGAAGGACAGGCTCCTAAGGGACTGGACCATCCCTGCTTAAGATGGCTTCCCACCATAAGCACCCCCTTTTTGTGCAAGCTTGATAGGCCTTAACAAGCCTCGGATGTCTTTCGAAAGAGCTGACAAGCATCTGGACTGCCCTTTCTTTCAGCCAGCCTAACTCACCTGTGAGTAGATTTTTGGCTCAGCTTGATTAATATTGGGGAATGCTATGTTTAGTAGCTTAGCCTTTTCCATCTCCTGACTTCTAAAATAGTCAAATTTACCTATGGTATCCTTGTAAGATCTTCTTAAACTGAATCTGTGAATTAAAACTAATTTAATTTCTGTATATAGTTTTGGGGGTGGGTTTCAGGAAAATAAAATAATTCTATTTTTATATATTCCTGACTCGGCCACGTTAATTCTCTGCCTACACAACAAAAGGCCACCACAGCTACCTGAACAGTGGGCACAGGATCAGTATTTATTTATGAGATGCTTAAGTGCTGTTTATAACACGTCATGCTGTTAAGGAAAATTACAGCCATGTAAGAGAAATGTTTGCAGTGGGTTTGTCCTTTCTTTTGTTGCAGCTGTTAGTGCTGGCACCCACACTTTTCCAGTTCAGCTGTTTCTAGTTGCCCATCAATATAGTTAGCAGCAAAGAAATATTTTAAAGGGTTGCAATGAGGACAAGGATTGAGGATTAGTCACCCAAATCAAAAGAAGAGGAATTTAGTGGGATACTGCATTTCATCCTCAGGAAGGAATGGATTGTAGGTCTAAAATGGAACTGAAAATGAGTTTTGAGAGCAAGAGAATTTAAGAAACATCTGAGCCAGAACCAGCTTGTAATCTGGCCACAGAAGAAAAAACATTCCTCAATACAACATGTGATGCTACCCTGACACTGTTGTAAACTTAATAATCTTAAAGCCTCTTTTACTCATAGAATCATAGAATCAACCAGGTTGGAAGAGACCTCTAAGATCTTCCAGTCCAACCTATTCCTCAGCCCTATCCAGTCAACTAGACCATGGCACCAAGTGCCTCATCCAGGCTTTTCTGGAACACCTCCAGGGATGGTGACTCCACCACCTCCCTGGGCAGCCCATTCCAATGGCAAATATCCCTCATAACATTTGGCCCTGTTTCTCTTCTTCCTCAACAGACTTCTTTCAGTCTGATTCATCAATCAGATTTAACACTCTTTTTTTATGTTAAATTCTTCATGGGTGATTGATCTACCTTTCTCAAGAGGAGACTAAGATATTTGTAGCACTGATTAACCATTACAGTATTGCTTAAGTCAGAAATAATAGACGCAGTTTGGAAGGTCAGCTACAGCTAAAACAACAACTGGCATCCAGATAGATGTGAATTAGTAAACATCAACTTGTTCCTGCTGCTCTGCTCTTAGAAAATAATGGAAAACTACAAACAGAAATAAATTTACTGGAATCTCCTACTCTTGCTGGGTATTTTCACAGTAACTATAGAATCAGCATTTGCCACACTCTTCAGAGTTATGTCTGAGGGTGGAACAAAGGGGTTTGTTTAAAATTACTTTTAAGTAAAGGCCTTTTGAAACTGTCAGCTGTTCATCTCCATTTTTTTTCCTACATGATATTTTCACCTTGGATAACACCAGTTACACGACCTAGGTTGGAAAGCATGATGTGCTTTGGCTTTTGGCACAAAACCATATGCATGCAAAGGTAATTCCTGCCTATGGAGGAACATAACATCAGACAGTTAATCTTACAACTCAAATGTTTTCTACCTTCAAAAGTTGTACGCATATATACTGGGAGCAGTTCCAGGTCTGTCCTGGTGCGAGAGCAGTCCTAAGCATTTCATAGAAGGCTCCTCAGTCAGCTCATGGGTCAGTAGAGTGTAGAGCCAGGAGCAGCCACAGATGTGACAAAGCAGCAGAGAAGCACTATCATGACATAAGATATCACCTCACGGTAAGGACTGATGGACACATTTATGAATGACCACAAATAACTAATTCTAGACTGATGGAAACATCTATGAATGACCACCGATAACCAATTCTGTGGATTTTGAAGCCAGGGACCAGATTTGGTGATGAACACTGGTTGTACCTGAAGGATACAATTCAAAATAGGCAAGTCTTTGGACTGTTGTCACAGTCTTAACTTTTACCTTTTCAGGTGCTATTACTGTTATGGGGGGGGGGGGGGGGGGGGATTCTCAATATCTACGCCTATTTGGCAGAGGGAAGAAATTAATTGGGGTGAGATAATTTTATATAAAAATATAGATTATTAAATTCAATATTCTGAACTCTCACCAACCCCAACCACTGTATAATGATATTAAAGATCGGTACACTGTTATGAAAACAATTTAGGATAAAATATGTACAGAAACTTATATTTTAACTAGCAAACATTCAAACTATAAACAGAGAGAGGAGTTTTCCCAATGGCTTGATGCCCCTTGGGGTCATATGGTATTTGCCCAGCAGAGCAGGCAGAAACTCGTTCTACTCTAAGGCAGAGAAAACAGATATTTACTGAGGTATTAAAGCTTTTATTCACAATTCTTATTAATTACTAATCACCCTCTGGGGCTCTATCACAGCCTGTATCTAATGTCCAGACTTCAGGGGATCTCTACCCTCAGACTTGGAGGCTGGTATCTTCCTGGCTTGAGGGGAGAGGACAAATCCTCTCGATTTGTGGGGAAATAGGTTTTCTAACCTTGTTCTCCTGATGAAGGACGATCTCTGCCTTTGGTGCTGCTGGCTTCTTCTGGATGCTGTGTCCAGGACTTCTCAGCTGACAGGATTTCAGGAGCAGGAGAAGAATATTGTGCTGTCTCTATAGGATCCTTATATATATATATATATATATATATATATATATGTGCAGGCTAAGATGAGCTCTACAAGAAAGGTACGCAGGCAGGTGAGCTGCAAGTGAGGGTCAGAGCATGAGGTCTGGGACTCTGAGCATCGGAGCTTGTCATGGAGGGGATTTCTCTATTCCTCCCCTGTTAGGGGGAAGTGAGAAATTAGTTTGAGGTGGTTTTGATTTTCTATAAAATTATTTGTTAAAATTAATATTTACAAATTTGTACCACCCTAACCACTATGAAATCCAGGTTCGTTATGCAAGTTTATGATAACAGCCTTGGGATATATTTACAGGGATTGATTATTAAATGGAAACATCAAATTATTAACAATTATAGGCAGAGAGAAATTCCCTTAGGCTTAATGCCTCTTAACAACTCTAGTGTTTGCCCAGTAGGGGCTGAAACTGTGTGTGCTCTTTAGATACAGGTAACTTATATTGCAAAGGAATCTTAGGTGTGTTGCTCTTAGGTATTAATTATTAATCATCCTCCAGGATTCAGTCGCAGTGGGTGCCCAGTAATTGGGGTCTTGATGTAGTTGGAGATCTGTCCCGGCTTGCAAGGGGAATTGAGAAGGTGTTCCCAGTCTCTGGGTTAAACAGAATTTTCTCTAACCTTCTCTCCTGGGGTGATCTCTGCCTCGGAGCTGCTTCTTCTTCTTCTGGATGCCATGTCCAGGGATGGTCAGCTGGCAGGATTCCAGGTGCAGGAGAAGGATTTGTCCGTGTAGCTTCTGACACAGTCTCACAGCTAGCAGGCTATGTTTGCAGGTTTGCAGACAGTCTGAGGGTCTGCTGGGCCTGGACCTTTCCAGTCTTACAAAATAACTGGCAAGTAGTATTTATGCCGGGCTAGCAGGGTCTATGCCGTGCTGCAGGGAGATGAGCTCCGTAGATAAATCAAGATAGCTCTAGGCAGAGGGCTCTCGGCTCCCCATATATGTATGGTGCATGCATGAATGTGCTCTGCTTCTTAAAGGATTCGCAGGTAGCTTGACTGTGCTTTGAGATCAATGCATGAGGTCTGAGCCTCTGTAATGCTTGCAGGTGAGTAAGGCCTGATCCTGTGTCTAGGCCATGCAAGCAGGTCAGGGCAGCAGGGTGCTGCTGTGGATCAGAGCTGAGTCTGCATGCTCTGAGCTTCTAACCAGTTTGAACCTCTGGACCGTCTGACCACGTGGTACTCCTTTGCACCCCTCTTTATGGACTCTGGGCGGAGATTCGTGCCTCATTGGACATATAAAATGACCAATCAAGTTGGTCATAAGCCAAACCTTGCCCCAACAGGCAGTAGAGACGTGCCTGGAGCCTCCCAATAGGGGATTACCTGGACGGATCTCAGGGGTACACGATCTGTTTACTGCCTCGTGGGTCCTGGCAGAATAACATGTCCAGGCATGCAGAGGCATAGAAAAGCCTCAGTTTTGGGGCTGCTGTCCCTCCACCACAGAGCTATGCAATGGCATCTGAGCGTGGGGGGCTGAGCAGCTAAGTGCTGCAAGTGAGGGTCAGAGCTGTGCAAGCGAGTCTGAGCACGTCGTGTGGCTTACACAACCTGTTTACAACCAGGGGTCCTGTCAGATAAACATGTCCAGGCAAGGCAAGGCATAAGCAAGCCTCTTTTCGGGCCTACAGGCCCTCCACAACAATTACAGAAGTGCAGTTAACTGCCATGTGTTTCCAAATGGCAGGCATGGCTACAAAATTGGAATTATTTATGATGCTTCTGTTTTTCAGTGGCTGCTAAAAGGCAGATACAGAGAAGCCACACACTTGTACCTATCACTGTTCAAGTTTTTTACCAGGATGCTGAGCAAATTAATACTTTGCCTGGTAACCTATGAGATCATAGCTTTCTTTTGTGTGCATTCGCTGTGCCTTACACTTTTAAGCTGTAGAGACGTGTTGCTTGCAGAGCAAGCACACAGCTACTTGAGAAAAGTGACCTTAAAAGGAAAGGTTAAACACAGGCCTAGATTTTGGACTGTGAATGCAAAGCATCAGTTTTCAAAACAAACAGATTTAAATCTTTAAAACTGAGGGGAAAATATTTCCAGTGAGCTGAAGAATCACACAAGATGAAACCACAGATGTGGAAAATAGGTAATACATGTTGGATGCTTACCATATAGTTTGTTGGGAGTTTTAAGACTAAAAGAGGAAGTCTACAAGCAGTAAACCCTCCATCTCTCAAGATATATCTCGTAACTGTCAAAAATGTCTCAGTAATTAGACAAATTCATGAAAAATAGAGTTCAAGAAAACTCAAATGATGTGCATGTCATTTGCTAACTTCAGTGTCCCTCTTCTGGAAATCCATAAATGGCAAACTGCAAGAAGCTGAAAGACCATACAATAGTGTCTCAAAACAGCTCTTTTTGGTTTGTTTTGTTTTGTAGCTAAGGTCAGTTTTTCCTCAATACTGGCCAGAACAGATGAACCATTGGTCTGAGCAGGTGCAGCTGCTCATATTATTGTCAATAGCAAATTATCTGTTTGGGGGGTTATTTGTGGATACAATGACACCACAATATTGTATTGAATGTTCTTGCTGGCACAACTGTTTTGCTAAGCCTTAGGGCAAGCACACAGTTTGCATCTGTGTCACCTCATTAAAAATTAATTCTGCCTCTTCCTTCTGCAGTAAATTCTGCCTGTATTACCTCAATGCTGAATCACATGTTTTCTTCAATGCCTGTAAGACATCAAGTGATTGTGCCTAGAAGTATTAAGAACTATAACTGTAAATAAATTATTATATCTGTAAAGTCATGTCTCATTTGATGACTATTCTTTTTCTTTTTTTTTTTTTTTGTTTTGTTTTGGGTTTGTTTTGTTTTGTTTTGTTTTTATTAAGTTGAAAGCAGCAGCCACTGTCTTATGTTTCAGGCTTCTCTTGAAATGTCGTATTTTTTATTAGTTGAAAACATCAGGATTTCTTGTTAGGTTTGTACTTGTCCTAGGTTCCTTTGTGGTATTCTTTTTTTTTAAAAAAAGGAACCACATTTCCTTCTGGCTTAGAAAAGTCTCCATCTTTCTTGAGTGTAGGCCTTGTTCCCCTTGATAGAATCATAGAATTGTCAGGTCTGGAAGTGACCTCAAAGATCATCCATCTCCAACCCCACACCCCACTCCCCCCCTTCCCGCTATTTGCAGGAACCTCACACCATACCAGGCTGCTCAGAGGCCCACCCAGCTCAGCCCTAAAAGCTTCCAGAAAAAAACAATGCAGTCACTAAGTTGTATCACACCTTTTTGCCAAAGACAGGTCTCCAACAGCTTGCCTGTCTGCAGAATTTAGTGTGCTGTAACCATAGGTGTGAATTAACTTCATAATAATTGTTTTATAACTTTCCCCAGATTGGTTTTCTTAATGCACAATAAGGAAGTATTACACTGATTTCTAAGTCATGGTGTGAGTCTTATTCTGAACAGCTGTCCTCCTTCAGCTGCACCACAGCTTGTAGCTAACTACAATGCCTGGAGAATGTTTTTCACGTTATATTTTCTAAAGATACAATACAGAACTGTAGGAATCATTCAACATCTTAATATTACAGCATATAGCTTCTAACATAGATGAGACATAATAGAGAATAGATGGGGTGACTTTCTTAGAAAAAAATTGAGATACCTTCCTGACTGACATTCTGTGATGTTTACAGATCATGTTGAAGAGTGGAGAGAGCTAATATTAAGAATAGGTTGTCACTGATAAGTTTCAAGCTTAATTTCTTAGGATAAAAACAATAAATCTAAATATGAAACAGTTCATTCTACTTTCACATCGATTTAAGCATGTGTAAAAATAACAAAACCAAACAGTGAGATGAGAAACCAAAGCTGAGTGTAGATGAGAAGAGAAGAAAGATCAGGGAAAATAGATAGGGGAAAAAAAAAAAACAAAAACAAAACCCCAAAAAACATGGAATGCTGTGATTTGAGGGATATTTAAGAACTGAATAAATTATTTGTAGGACTAAAAACTGATTAGATTTCCTTTCCATCAGTCAATGTTTAGGTTTCAGCTTGTCTTGATTACTCAAACTCTAACAGCTAACACAGAAAACAGCTTGCACAGGCACAAGGACACAGGAAAGGAAGTATGAGAAGAAAGGAAAAAGTAGTCCCCAGCTTCATTGTTTGCTATTAAAATGAAGCCAACTAATCAAAACAGGAGTCACAAATGGAAAGGAGACAGGATAGTCAATAAAACATATGTACCAATTGCTCCTGATGACTAGTTATTGAAAATGGAGGAATATTTTGCCTATTGTGGTTAACTGGACCAGATAATTGGTTGAAAAATAATCAAGATCAATGGATTGTCATCTGTATTGCGATCTGAAATTTTCCACTCTCTGCTGCATTGCGTCACAGTGAGTCATAGGTGTCTCTTTTCCACAGTAATGCCAAGATATGCTGCAGCAAATCAGACCTGGTATGACAAATACATTGAATCAAAATGGTGCTCACTACTTGTTTAACTACCAAGTGCCTAGTACAAATTTTCAGCCTTGGCATAGCTTGCTGTGTCAGAGGCATTCAGCCCTGACTAAACTATGGTGCTCAGTTTTATGTCTTTAAGAAATAGAATTAGCAACTTCAAGGTCCCTATGGGTCAGTTCTTGCAACCCATAAAGTTTTTTACAATTCCTGGTAGTTTTCCTAAAGAAATGTGACATTTTATAAACAGAGTTAGATAACATTGAAACCTGACTTCAATGCCTTGGAAACCCTTTAGAATCAAAGCAGGCTACTCAGACAGGCAATAAAGGTTCCCTCCTGATGAATCTCCAGTTACAGTATCACAGTATCACAGTATCACCAAGGTTGGAAGAGACCTCACAGATCATCAAGTCCAACCCTTTACCACAGTGCCCAAGGCTAGACCATGGCACCAAGTGCCACATCCAACCTTGCCTTGAACTGCCCCAGGGACGACGACTCCACCACCTCCCCAGGCAGCCCATTCCAGTGCCTAATGACTCTCTCAGTGAAGAACTTTCTCCTCACCTCGAGCCGAAATTTCCCCTGGCGCAGCCTGAGGCTGTGTCCTCTTGTTCTGGAGCTGGCCACCTGAGAGAAGAGAGCAACCTCCTCCTGGCCATAACCACCCCTCAGGTAGTTGTAGACAGCAATAAGGTCACCCCTGAGCCTCCTCTTCTCCAGGCTAAACAACCCCAGCTCCCTAAGCCTCTCCTCGTAGGGCTTGTGCTCAAGGCCTCTCACCAGCCTCGTCGCCCTTCTCTGGACACGCTCAAGCATCTCAGTGTCCTTCCTAAACTGGGGGGCCCAGAACTGAACGCAGTACTCGAGGTGTGGTCTGACCAGTGCAGAGTACAGGGGCAGAATGACCTCCCTGCTCCTGCTGACCACACCACTCCTGATACAAGCCAGGATGCCACTGGCTCTCTTGGCCACCTGGGCACACTGCTGGCTCATGTTCAGGCGGGTATCAATCAGTACCCCCAGATCCCTCTCTGTCTGGCTGCTCTCCAGCCACTCCGACCCCAGCCTGTATCTCTGCATGGGGTTGTTGTGGCCAAAGTGCAGCACCCTGCACTTTGAGCTATTGAACCCCATCCCATTGGCCTCTGCCCATCTGTGCAGGCGGTCAAGGTCCCGCTGCAGAGCCCTTCTGCCCTCCAGCTCAGTCACATCTGCCCCCAGCTTAGTGTCATCTGCAAACTTGCTGATGACTGACTCGATGCCCTCATCCAGATCATCTATGAAGATGTTAAAGAGGATGGGGCCCAGCACTGATCCCTGAGGGACACCACTAGTGACTGGCCGCCAGCTGGATGTGGCACCATTCACCACCACTCTCTGGGTCCGGCCCTCCAGCCAGTTCCTAACCCAGCACAGAGTGTTACCATCCAAGCCGCGGGCTGACAGCTTAGCCAGCAGTTTGCTGTGGGGGACAGTGTCAAAGGCCTTGCTGAAGTCCAGATAGACCACATCCACAGGCCTCCCCACATCCACCAAGCGGGTCACCTGATCATAGAAGGAGATCAGGTTAGAAAGGCAGGATCTGCCCTTCCTAAACCCATGCTGGCTGGACCTGAGATCTTTGCCATCCCTCAGGTGCGCAGTTATTGGCCCCAAGAGAACCTGCTCCATCAGTTTCCCTGGCACTGAGGTCAGGCTGACGGGTCTGTAGTTCCCAGGTTCCTCCATCCGACCCTTTTTGTGGATGGGGACCACGTTGGCCATTTTCCAGTCTCCTGGAACCTCTCCGGTGAGCCAGGACTGCTGGAAAATGATGGAGAGTGGCTTGGCCAGCTCAGCTGCCAGCTCTCTCAGCACCCTGGGATGGATCCCATCTGGTCCCATGGACTTGTGGGTGTCCAGATGGCTCAGCAGGTCCTGAACTAATTCCTCATGAATTTCCAGGGGAACACACTGCTCCCCGACCCCATCCCCCAGTTTAAGAGGCCATTTGCCTCCTCCTCCTCTCTCCTTACTGTTGAAAACTGAGGCAAAGAAGGCATTCAGGACCTCTGCCTTTGCTTCATCATCAGTTATAGTGTTCCCCTCCTGGTCCAGTAAGGAGTGGAGGCTCTTCTTGCCCTTCCTTTTAGCATTGATAAATTTATAAAAGTGTTTTTTGTTAAATTTCACGGAAGTGGCCAGCCTAAGTTCAAGCTGGGCCTTAGCCTCTCTAATTTTTCTCCTACATAGTCTGGCTACCTCCTTAAACACATCAGGAGAAGCCTTCCCCTCCTTCCAGAGGCGTTACACCCTCTTTTTCTCCCCCACTTCCTTCAGGAGCTCTTTGCTCATCCAGGCTGGTCGCCTCCCCCTGCGGCTCATCTTTCGGCACATGGGAACTGCCAGCTCCTGTGCCTTCAAGAGCTCCTGTTTAAAGTAAGTCCAACCATCCTGGACCCCTTTGTTCTCAAGAACTGCTGCCCAGGGGACATTGGAAATAAGTTCCTTGAGCAAATTGAAGTTTGCCCTCCTAAAGTCCAGGGTGTAGGTTTTGTTGAGGTGCCTCCCTACCTCCCTGTATATTGAAAACTCCACTAACTCGTGGTCGCTACACCCTAGGCAGCCTCCCACTATCACATCTCCTACCAGCCCTTCTCTGTTGGAGAGCAGCAGGTCAAGCTGAGCTTGACCCCTAGTAGGCTCGTTTAACAGTTGGGTCATGAAGCTGTCCTCCATGCACTCCAGAAATCTCCTGGACTGCCTCCTCTCTGCTGAATTAAGTTCCCAGCAGATATCTGGCAGGTTAAAGTCACCCACAAGGACAAGATCTGAAGATCTTGAGACAGCCTCCAACTGTTTGTAAAATATCTCATCTGTTCCCTCATCCTGGTTGGGTGGTCTGTAACAGACTCCAACCAGGATGTCAGATTTATTAGTCCTACCTCTGATTTTAATCCACAGGGTCTCTACCCCTTCATCCCTCACTTCTAGCTCAATGGCATGGAGTGACTCTCTAATATACAGGGCCACCCCTCCTCCTCTTCTCCCTTGCCTATCTCTCCTGAAAAGGTTATATCCCTCCAGTATAACAGCCCAGTCATGTCTGTCGTCCCACCAAGTTTCTGAAATGGCAACTACATCGTAGTCCCCCTGGTGGACCAGGACTTCCAATTCCTCCTGTTTGTTACCCAAGCTGCGTGCATTGGTGTAGATACACTTCAGCTGGGCTCTCGATTCAATTGTCCTTAGTTTCCTTCCATCTCTCTCCTTCTCAGAGAGAGTAATTTCCTCACCCACCCCCTTCAGACCTAGTTTAAAGCCCGCCTAATGAGCCCTGCCAACTCCATTGCCAGGACTCTCCTGCCCTTCCTAGATAACTGCACCCCATCACAAGCCAGCAGGTCCGGCGCAGTAAAAGTTCCCCCATGATCAAAAAACCCAAAACGCCGCCGCTCACACCATCCCTTCAGCCATTTGTTGATATCGTAGGTTCTGCTATTCCTCTCTGTGAACTCCCCTGCCACAGAGGGAACTGAGCAGAACACCACCTGCGCTCCCGCCCCATCTATCAATTTCCCCAGGGCTTTAAATTCCTTTTTAATTGCCCTGGTCCCCTTCTTTTCAATTTCATCACTGCCAGCCTGTATTACCAACAAGGGGTAATAATCAGAGGGCTGGATTAGGTTTGGGAGTCTCCTGGTTATGTCCCTAACCCAGGCACCAGGAAGGGAGCAGACCTCCCTGTGAGACGGGTCGGGACGACAAATGGGTCCCTCTGTCCCCCTCAAGATGGAGTCCCCGACAACTACAACTCTTCTCTTTTTCTTGTTTTTTGTGGAGCTAGTCACCACAGTTGGTGGTGACTGCTCCACCCTAGGCAATGTCTCAGTGGGGTGATCCTCATCGCTCTCACCCTCTGTACCCTCTCCATGCAGCGCCTCATACTTGTTGCGCAAGGGCAGAGGAGGAGAAGGAGAGGGCCGGGGATGATTTCCCTTACTTCCCCTGACAGGGATCTGCACCCATCCCTCACTGTTTCCAGGGGCAGATTCCTTAGCAGGGGGGATCTGCAGAGCCTGCACCCACAGATCCAGCTCCCTTTCATTCTCCCTTATTGACCTGAGCCTGGACACTTCGTCCTTCAGCTCGGCCACTTCATCTTTCAGTTCCGCCACCAAGGTGAGAAGGAAGTTCACCTGCTCACACCTGGTGCAATCGTTCTCCCCCTCCCCTTCAGCAGCAAGCGAGAGGCTGTAGCACTCCCTGCATCCAGTGGCCTGGACTCCTGTGTTTTCCCAGGTCACATCAGTCTGTGTGCACACGTTCCTCCTGCCCTTTGTAGCACGAGTGACAGGCATAGTGCACAGAGATACTGACAGTCAGAAAGAGGGAAGAAAAAAAAAAAAAAAAAAAAAAAAAAAAAAATCTCCCAGCCGCAGGCAGGCTATCCCCGCAGAGCTTTTCACTCTCTCGGCTCGGCAGCCAAAATGGCGGCCGGCGCGGCACGCGGCGGGATTTTAAATCTCCCGCGGCTGACGTCACCAGCCCCGTCACAGTCTCACGCTGTATCGCGAGACCACAGCCCAGCCGTCCCCTCTGCTTACCTTATCGTGTCTCAGAACCACGGAGAGCAGCAGAACGGAGCAGCAAAACCGAACCCGGCAGCAACCCCCGCGGAGCTTTTCACTCTCTCGGCTCGGCAGCCAAATGATAGAATGGTTTAGACTGGAAGTGACCTCAAAGATCATTTAGTTCCAACTAAGATAAGTCAGATAAGTCCAGAAACACAAGACACTGAACACCTGCCTGATGCACCAACCTACCTGAAAGTCTTACCAAGGGATTTCCCTGGCTTTCTTCAATTTAACACACATATTTCACAGAATAACAGAATGTCAGGGGCTGGAAGGGACCTTGAAAGATCATCTAGTCCAACTGCCCCTGCCACAGCAGGATCACCTGTACCAGATCACAAGGAACACATCCAGGTGGATTTTGAATATCTCCAGAGATGGAGACTCCACAATCCCCCTGGGTAGCCTGTTCCAGTGTTCTCATCCTCACAGAGAAGAAATTCCTCCTCATGTTGACATGAAATTTCCTATGCCTCAGCTTCCACTTATTGCTCCTTGCTCTGTCACTGGGCATCACTGAACAGAGCCTGGCTACATCCTCTTGACACTCACCATTTACATATTTAAAAATATTAATAAGGTCACCCCTCAGTCTCCTCCTCCCCAAGCTCAAGAGCCCCAGCACATCCAGTCTCTCCTCCTAAGGAAGTTGTTTCATTGCCTTTGTCATTTTTGTGGCTCTGTGCTGGACATTTTCAAACAGTTCCCTGAGGTCCTTCTTGAACTGAGGAGCCAGAACTGGACACAATATTCCAGATGTGGCCTCACCAGGGTAGAGTAGAAGGGGAGGACCTCTCTTGACCTACCAACCACAGACCTTCTATTACACCCCAGAATGGCCTTGGCCCTCTTGGCCACAGGAGCACACTGCTGGCTCATGGTCTATCTCCCATCCACTATGACTCCCAGGTCCTTTTCCCCTTCACTGCTCTCCAATGAGAAGTTCTTGAAGTGAGTGATCCAGCAGTGCACACGGTGCTTGAGGTGAGGCCTCACCAGTGCTGAGTGCAGGGGCAGGATTACATCCCTAGCCTTGCTGGCCACACTATTTCTGATACAAGCAAAGATGCCTTGACCCACTTCTGCCTCATGTTCAGTTGTTGGTCATCCAGTGCTCCCAGGTCCCTCTCTGCCTGGCCCCTCTCCAGCCACTCAAGTGATACTACTCTGCATTTATCTTACATTAAAATATCTTAGCATACAGCACAACAGCACCTACTTTATTTTTCTCTCTGAAATCCCACAACAATCATTATTCAAAATGCCTCTTAACAAATTATTTTCTTGGTATTAATGAACTGAAAGGCTTTACCTGTCCTTTGACTCTGAAACCATAAGAATTCTCCAAGTAAAAGCAGTTTGCAAAAAAATAGTGGGAGGCACATCTGTTGTTTATTTTCTCAAGGGTAAGTAGTCTACAGTAAGAAGAAATATGTGTTTCTGAACAGCTGTTGAAATGTTGAGGCAGCTTTGGCTTCTGTGTAAGAGCAGACTGGAACTTATACATGCTGGAAAAGTATTGCAAAACTACTTATTTTGTAGTTACATAGCAAAAGAAAATCTTAATATACATCTAGAGACATGTAGTCAATTCTGTATTGTTTAGTCACTCCTTTTGACCTAGAACAAGTTAGTTTCTCTAAAGGGATACCTGATCATAAATTAAGGAAGCTCTGAGTCAACAAGTAAAATAAGTCTATTTTTTGTGCAAGAGGTTTTCATTTTAGGAGGGGAATCAAATTTTCTGGCAAACTATCACTGGTGTGCATCTACATTAGAGTGGAGCGTGGACCAATAGGAGAAGATTAGGGAACAACCCATCTTGAATGGAGGAGTGTAAGATCATGTTGTACACATTCGTTACAGAAGAAGAAGTGTTCCACAAGTGGAATCATAGAATCAGGCTACTGAAGTGGCACTCATTGATCTCAGTATTTTTCAGTTTCAGAGCTGCTCATTCAGCTTGTGACTAGCATTGACTCATCCTGTGGTTTGAGGTTTGGGGGTGTTTAGAACAAAGGAAATGTACACTGTGACCAAAGCTATTCAACAAATTTGATGCAAATTTATGAATATTTTCCATCAATCTGAACCAGCAAACTGTGCTGAGCACTGAAACAGCAGCACTAAGAAGTCATGGATTACTATAACATAGTTGATCAAGCAACAGCTCTTCTGAACTGAGGAGCCTGAGATCCTGTGCTGGTACATGACAGTATAATTTTTTCAGTGTAATAGGCAGAGACTAACCAAGATCTAAGAGAACGTTGCTTTCTCAAGTTACATGAAGAATTCACTACTGAAAGGCCTGGGAGATTATACACGAGGAAAGGTCATGACATAATACAAAGAACACTCCCACAGTGCAGTTACATACAACCTTTAACCTAGAAATCGCTTCAACAGGAAACAGGATTTTTTTTCCTGAGTTTTATATAGCAATATCACATCAACAACACAAAGCATATCAAAGTTGCCTATATTACTTCCTTTTTGGAAGATGATATAAATCCTAAGGCATAGTTTGGATACTTGCAAGTCTGCTACTCCTTTGTCACTCTGAAAATTATTTTTTTTCCACTTGAGAAAGAGTTAAAATATTGGCAGTAGCTACTGAAGCAGCTACAGCAAGCTTGTATGAAAGTATCCTTAAAACCAAATATAAAGTCTTCCGTGGGGGTGGTTCACCACTTCCTTTAGCTGCCATGCAGGAACTTATTTAGCAGAGAAGATAAAAGCAAGAGCTGAGTGCAGAATAATTAGGCACTGAAGGTGAGTCTACATGAAGATTTCTTGACACTGCGCAGTGCAGTGGAGAGCAAAATTGTCAGTTGTTTGTGATGCATGTGTAAGATGCCTCTCATATTAATTGTAGATTATTTCTCTGAAGTATAATTTTGGTTTTATGATGTGCAATGACAATTTACTCAACTTCAGACTAATGCAAATCCCAGCAGAAAGATAATATTTTAATAGAAGACACTCTCAAATAGGAATAAATCCTATAAATCTTTGTCTTATCTGCAAGAGACACATTTACAGTGATTGTTTCTCCAAAAGTCCTTCATATTTATATCACAACCACATAAAATATCAGAAATTAGAATACTAAGGGTTCATGTCTTCAGTATCTTTTTCTTTTTTTTCATGTTTTGAATTTCTTCTTCATGCTAGAAGAACAATTGAGTACCACAGATGAAGAGTCATTCAAATACTGTTTGTTATCAGGCAAAAATCCGAAATACAAAGTTTATCTATAAGGCAGTCTATGGTAGCTGTAGAGTTTTAAATCCAGACACTCAAGTAAAATGTAAATTGGCTGGCTCTCTTAGAAACAGTGCACTCAAATCCTACAAAAGTCTGCAAGTTAAAATAAAATTAAAAAAAAAAAAAAAGAAGAAGAAGAAAAGAAAGGTGGAATAAATGCTCTTTGGAGAACTGAAGTTTTTCCTGCCCCTTGTGATATGGACAACTGAATAAAGCAATGTGCCAATGTAAGGCTCTAAATACCTTTGAAATCACAACCCAAAACCTTCTGCTTGGCAAACAGCCTGTGCTCCACTATTTCACTGGAGGTAAGATGAAGCTAAGTTGAGACAAAATTTATGTGGAAAAACGAGTCCCCTACAGCTGGAGAAAGTGAATTACTAGCTGCTTCCTTTATAGAACCATCGAATAACAGAATGTTAGGAGCTGGAAAGGATCTCAAAAGATCATCTAGTCCAACTCCCCTGCAACAGCAGGTTCACCTATACCAGATCACACAGGAAAGCATCCAGGCAGGTCTTGAATATCTCCAGAGAGGGAGACTCCACAACCCCACTGGGTATCCTGTTCCAGTGTTCCATCACACCCTCAGAGCAAAAAAACTCTTCCTCATGTTTCCATGGAACTTTCTGTGTGTCAACTTCCACCCATTGCCCCTTGTCCTGTTATTGGGCATCACCAAGCAGAGCCTGGCTCCATGCTCTTGGCACTCACCCTTTACATATTTATATACATTAATAAGGTCACCTCTCAGTCTCCTCTTCTCCAACCTCGAAAGCCCCAGCTCCCTCAGTCTCTCCTCATATGACAAATGTTCCACTCCCTTCATCATATTTGTGGCTCAGCACTGGACTTTTTCAAGCACTTCTCTGAAGTCCTTGTTGAATTGAAGGGCCCAGAACTGGACACAATATTCCAGATGTGGCTTCACCAGGGCAGAGAGCAAGGAGGATCCCTCTTAATCTACTAACCTGTCTTGGGTTCAAATGCAGGTTCCCAGAGACTCTTATAAATTTGGTAGACCCAATGACAATTTATAGAATTTATAGAGTGCCCTCCCCTCTTCCCCCTCCTTTCCCCAAAAGACAGGGAGAGAGATGAAGGTAGGGACACCCAAATAAATCAATCTCACTCGATTTGGAAGTTAAAAAGGAAAAGTTTAACAATAACTTAGAAAAAGGGATTGGAGGTAGGGGAGTTTACAAAGGATAAGGAAGGGAAAACAGCAAAATACAAACAGGGATGGATACAACCCGAGTAGTGTGATGGTGTCTCTGCCTCGTGGCTGCCACGTGTTGTGCTGGTATGCAGTATCAGTGTGTGTGTGATCATGAACGCAGGAAGGGAGAAAGAGCAAGAGGAAGAGACAGGGAGGTCCTGTCTCTTTTATACCACAGGAAGTGGGGGGAGTGGGCTAACCATCACCTGGAGTGTGGCCCACCCCTGAGGAGGGGCCAAGACCCCTAGGGTCAGGTTCAGGGTCACTCCCCCAGGAGTGTTAACCCTATACATAACCACAGACCTTCTAATATACCCCAGAATGGCATTGGACTTCATGGCCACAAGAACATAAAACTGGTCACAGATATGCTGTATAGTTGGAGGATGACAGAGATTGAAGGAATCATTAACTTGCTCCAATTGAGAGTATCTGCACACTCTACAAAGTCATGTGGCAGCAGTAGGCACTGCCCACACTAAACGTGAGAGGGGGAGAAAGTATTTGGGGTGAGTGGATGACTGTTCTTGCTTTGGTATCACTTGGCTTTGTGAAGCAGTAGCTCAAACACAGAAAAAGATCTGTCATTCCATGATTATATTATACTAATAGGCCAGACTACTGCATTAAGTGCAATGTTAACTTCCACATGGAACTCACAGGGAAGATGTGGAAAGTTCTTTTCAAGCTAGTTTATCCTGAAGATGTATATAAACATCACCTGTAGAAGTCTTGGAGCCAGAGCCCTAGGAAATAAAGGACAGCCTTTTGCCATTATGCCTGCAGAGAACAGTTAAATGGAATTCACATACCAGTAGGTATAAATGTGAGAGAATTTTTGCTTCTGGGAGGTTTAAGGCAGAACCTAAGTCAGGGCATTATGTGGTACAATTCTCAGCACACACTTTGAGGACACATCTTCAAAGGCTTGAAAACAATTCCCGTTCAGGAATTCCAAGAGAGGTTTTTTTCTTCTGAAGAAAGTTATCCAACCTGAAGGATGGGTAAAATACTTTGGTTAATAATGCATGCAGCCTTTCAACCCTACGAAGCTTTGATGTAAAATTGTTGCCCATTCAAATTTATGAATAGTTTTTAAATTAAATATTATTATTTTCAATTCTATGACCTTCTGTTGTCTTCATGTATTTTTTTAAATCTGGTTTAGGTAAACATTCTTTGGAAGACAAAAACTAAAACAAACAAACAAAAAAAACACCAGAAAAATCAACCAACCAACAAAAAAAACCTCTAACAAACCCCCAAACACGTAATTATTTTAGGCACATTTCCAACAACCACAGTCTGTAGATAAACATTTTAGGGCATCCCAGGCCTAAACCACAATTATATGTGCCACATCAAAATGAATAGCTATGAACCCAAACCATGCTAAGTTCAAGATTTTTCTAATCATCATGTAAGAGCCGTTGGACATAAATCCAAACTTCTCTGCCCCCTCCAATGAAAGCCTGCAAATCGTTGCTGCCACCTGATACCTGTAAATTAGATGTCCTTCTCTTCATCATAGAATCATAGAATCTGCCAGCTTGGAAGAGACCTCCAAGAGCATCCAGTCCAACCTAGCATCTAGCTCTATCCAATCAACTAGACCATGGCACTAAGTGCCTCATCCAGTCTTTTCTTGAACACCTCCAGTGACAGCGACTCCACCACCTCTCTGGGCAGCCCATTCCAATGGCAAATCACTATCTCTGTGAAAAGGTTCAAATACCATCTGCACAGCAGGTGTACAGGTCAGTGGTGGAATGTACCACACCAGGCACATCAGGTTTGTGTTCTTCTGAATCTGAACATTATGAACACGGAAATTCCAAAAGCAACCTTTAATAATCTGCTCTGTAACATAAGCAACTGAGATATGAACACTGCAGTGTCCCACTAGAGATTATGTGATATTTAATAGAATTAAACAGAGAACAACACTGGATTTTACCATCAAGGCCACAAAGGAGCCTGCCCTATAATAATCTTCACCTTTAAATAAGGTCAGCAGAAAGAAGAAAGTTTGCTATAGGCTGACTATAATTCTGCTCCTTTCTACAAATTATGAAGGACATCAGAATCACCAAACAGTCTGTGTTGGACAGTGTCATGGAAGGTAGCAAGGCCCTTTAGCAGGCCCCTGTTGTGCATGCTACAGTGTCTCACATTGAAGGCCAAAGCAATCGCAAAACCAAAAACAATATTTCCAGCAGCTACAGTACCCATGAGAAGATTCCTCCCTAGGAAGGCTAAAAGGTAAACATTGGCTTTGTTTTGGTTTTGGGGGACCTTGGTTCCCATGTCCGCTCAACACCTGCCGGGGGGCTGATCTCTGGGTGGTCTTACAGGTTGTTTATGGTAAGAATTATCCAATTGTATGAGTTGATTATAATTTTGTACCAATCTGTAAAAATAACGTAAAATCGCCTGAACTGGCCAAGCACACCTCTTTCAAAGACTATAAAATGGGGCATTTTGCCTTAGCCGGGAGCACTCTAGTGCTCTAGCTCTAGCTCTCTCGCTCCTATCTGCCTCTGCACCCTCTGCACCCTGCCAAGGGACACACTGCCTGCTCGGCCTGCTTGGCACAAGTCCAGCGGATGTCCGATCCTTGGAAGCCAGGATCTACCTAGGCCCGTTCCTGCAGAAGGCTCAGACAACGCCCTGAACTTCAAAAACACTTCGAAACTCTGCTGAACTGCATTGAACAGTAAGTAACCAACGAACTTCTACTCAAAGACTGAGCAATTTATCAAGACTCAAAGAACTCTCTTAAAATCACAGACTCTCCTTATTTTGCCATTTTCTGCATTTTACCTGTGACCGTGGATCAAAGAACTTACGTGGGGTAGTTTTAGATAAGTTTGGGGAAGGGGATTTTTCGTATATTAGCAATAAATCATTTAATCTTTACAAATCAGCCTTGCATGTTCTGCCCCATAAATTCCCCTAAACTGCATTCCACCACCGACAGGACATCAAAGGATCATCTGGTCCAACCTTTGATAAGCAAGGGTGTGTCTTTGATGCTCAACTGCATCACAAAAACCTCCATTGAAAAAGACTTTTCAGTCTTGTTTTGGAGTCAGGGAATTATAAAAAATATAATTATTTTATTTTCCTGGAACCCCAAGGCTCCCAAAACCATATACAAAATTAGTTTATTAGCAGACTCAGTTTGATTGGGAATATCTTACAAAAAGGATAGTATAGATAAATTTGGATATTTAGGAAGTCAGGAAATTGAAAAGGCTAAGCTATAAACACAGCTTTACCCCACTATCAATCCGGCTGAGCTGAAGATTAAGGGGAAAGCTGACTCATAAAGGTGAGATAGGCATTAGGCAGCAGCCCCTTGCTGAATTCTTCTGCAGGAGCAGCCTTCTGACATTGAGGCAACATCTAATTATAGAGATCAATGCCACAGAAGTTCAAGGTGAGTCACAGAGCTGCCAAGCTTGGAAATGTCTCGAACTCTTCATCCCGAGTGGGATAGTTGCAGGACAATGCTGCCCTCACCACAGCAGAGGAGAGCAAAAAACTGCTAGGGTCCCCCACCTGGGAGGCAGTCAACAATTAGCTGCTAATAGGGTCTGAGAGAGGGCAGTCCAGGTGCTGCAGATTCTCTCTGTCTAAGGACCCGAGGCTTGCTAAGTCTGCCAGTTTGCACAAAGGGTGCAAAAAGTGGGGAGAAATGTCCAAAAGCAGGGACGAGATAAAAATCAAGAGCTGTAGACTCTACAAAAGGTAGGAGCCATCCAAAAGCGGGAATGGTCCAGTCACGGTAGGAACTTGTCCTTTGCAGTGGCAGGGGACTCTCTAGACAGGAACTACCAAGGCAGGAACCCTCAAGGCAGGAACCCTTTCTCTGTTTATCCCTTTTTCTAGACGAAGTGTCCATTGACTGATTATACTGGGCGCGAAAGCACAGCCAATCACCAGCTCGATTTCAGTGCGGGCTTCCACGTGGGTCAGCCCACGGGCAGTACGGAGCTCTCCCTGCTCCCCCCTTCAATCCTGTGGTGGGGGGGGAAGCAGGTTCTCCAGCCCTTTGATACAACATAGCTTAGCTCCTATGCTATATGAAGCACAGCAAAGCAAGCTTAGGACATGCTACCAGGGTGGACAAAGGAAAGACAGTTCTACTAGTAACACAGATGTCATCACTGGATGTAAACCTGTGTATTAAGATGGCTTTTCATCACCTGAAAAGCAAATCTTTGAAAATTAAATCATAAAATTGTTGAGTCATAGAATGGTTTGGGGGACTTCTCTGCAGTCAGCAGGGACATCCTCCATTACACCAGGCTGCTCAGAGACTTGGCAAGCATGACTTTGAAAATCTCTGAGGGTGGTGTGTCAGTCACCTCCCTGGGCGACCTACTCCAGTGTTGCATCACCCTTGTTGCAAAGAACTTAATACTCAATCTAAATCTACTCTTCTCTAATTTCTAACCATTGGCCCTCATCCTATCACCACAGGCTGCTGTAAATAGCCTCTCCCCAACCTTCTTGTAGGCCATCTTCAGATACTGGAAGGCTACTATTAGGTATCCCAAGAGGCTTCTCTTCTCCAGGCTGAACAACCCCAACTCCCTCAGCCTGTCCTTGTAGCAGAGGTGTTCCAACCTCCTGATCATTTTCATGATCCTCATCTGGACACAGGCCATCAGGTCCACATCCTTCCTGTATTGAGGGCTCCAGACCTGGACGCAGTACTCCAGGTTAGGTCTCATCAAAGTCAAGCAAAGTGGCAGAATCACCTCTCTGAGTCTGCTGGCCACAGTTCTTTTGATGAAGCCCAGGATGCAGCTGGTGTTGAGGGCAGCAAGTGCATATTTCTTGTTCATATCCAAATTCTCCACCAGGACTCCTAAGTCCTTTCTCACAGAGCTGTATTGATAGTGAGCATTGCTCTGACTTAGGTGCAGTTAGTCTTGTTGAACCTCATTAATTTCATGTAGGCCCACTTTTCCAGCTTATCCAGGTCCTTCTGGATGACAGCCCTCTAGCATATCAACACCAAACAGCTATCTTTCCTTGCCTCTAGAATTACTAAGACAAGCTGCACATGCAATGCTGCATTTTCCCATTTTTCCCTTCAAAATATGTTCCTGGTGTTGCTGTTATTTGGCTCTAGGGCTTCTCTTCCATGTACAGATCTTTACAGGCTGAAAATCTTCAGCGCAAATTTGTTGAGTTATAGCTTTTAACAATGTAGGCACATCCTACCTGCTGGTAGGTGTTTCAGAACAGCACAAGGAAGAAATGCATTTCAAAGCTGTGTGCAGAGGGTAAGACATCCACATTCCATTAAAAACCCCCAAAACTAAGTAGATGTTTCTACATTCTTTACAGATTGCTTTGTAAGTCCAGTGCTTCCCAGAGGAGTGGATTCAATACTTATGTTAGCATAGCTGTGGCCATATATCTCTGAAAGTAAATTCTATTGCACAGTTGAATTCTAACACTTAGTCTAGCAGTAGAAACCACATCTAACCTGAAGACACAAGCAGACTAAACTCTTCTTCTTTTTGTTTTTAATTCATCCTATGAGGGAATTTGAATTAAAATGTTTACAAATAGAATCTGAGGTTGCTTATACTGAACACAAATTTCAATCCTTTACCCCCTCTTAAAGACAGCTTTGTAAACTGGAATAATATAAGCTTGTTTTTCCTACATATTAAAAAAAGATAATAAAAAAATTTCTTAATGATTGCAACTTCTTGTGACAGAAGAAGTGGTTATGAAGAAGTGAGGTTATTAATATTTACATATACATGTGAATGTATGAATGTATATAACTTGAAAGTCTCATTTTGTCTGCCATTTACTCACAGAGCAAGGTCATACTGTTATTGAAATAGTAAACCTGGATGTAGGGTGCTCTTGTTTTCTTTCATAGATGGTAGCTCTGTCAGTTCTCAGAGTAAATAAGGAAATAGTTATAACTGGCCTTCTCCTAAAGACTGTATTGATGTTGCCCTGAGTATTAGCAAAAAGTAGGACAGCAAAAACAGCCAAATAGAAAATTCTCTCAATTTTTATCCTCAGATTTTGACAGAGTTGAGATAGACAAAAAAGAATAGTAAATACAAAAAATGTAGAGTATCCAATCCTTCAAGCAAGGGAAGCTTTAAGTTCAGATTTGAAAGTCTACAGGTTGAGTTAACAGTTTGAGCAGCAAAGTTCTATAGTAATTTGTTCAGATTATTCTGCATTGGTATTTCCTTTTCCTAACTGGAAAAAATGTTCAACATCAACTCTTGTAATCACGTTTTTTTCCTTAGCAGTATCCTATATGCTTATATTTCCTCCAATATTTGTGCCAATGAGAAAACCAAACCCTTTACAGAAAACAGAATTATAGAAAATAGAATTTTGTTACAAGATCCATCTATATTAAACTAGTGCTAGTATATGAAATACCACCTTGTACACACAGCATGTGAAGTGGCTTTCAGATCTGGGATGTATGTTTTTCATTATCTTACATTGCCTTGAATCAAGTTCTTCAAACTTCTTATATTCAGCACTCAAACATGTTCACCTGCCACTGAGTAGCCATAATACTACTAGCTGGAATAAACGAGTATTGCTAGATTTAGTAAAGTCAAATCAAATTAGTCTTAAAAAAAACTTCTAATTTTAAGTTGTAAATTGTTCCTGGGTCAGCAGTTAGGATACTTAACCCACTTGCTGACCTTGCGCAAAGTTCAGAAGTGGTTTTAGCAGTTCACATGAAGTATTTTCATAAGAAGTAACAAGAAACTTAATTTCTGATACCATAAGACCAGACAGCAGACCTTCAATATTGCAACAGATAATTGTATTTTTACTACTTACTTGGGCAGAAGACATTGAAAATTATGGCTGGGGTGACCTATTCCATTTGGAAGCTTCAAATGAGTACATGTTACAACAGAAAACTGTTTTAATGGTGGCCTCAAGGTCCTTTCCAGCTAAGCGGGGCAATGTAATGACTACAGTGCAATAAATGACATTTTGCTAGATGAAGTTTGTAGAAGATAGGTTGTTAACAAAAATTCACTAACTCACTATTTCACTAGTTTTTCTTTCTTGATATTCTCATGACTGTACTATACAGAAGTGGAACAAAGCCTTTGGACTGAAAATTATTAAGATATGGAGGATAATGCCCATCAGTCAGAACTGTAGGTCTCCTATTAACACCATGTGAGCTGCAAGAGTAGCTTTTCAGCTGGTGGCTGTTTGATAGCCTTAGGAATGTTTCCAGTGGCATCACTGGAAGAAAAAGTCACATCAGACAAGATCACTATCAAAGTCAGGTATTACCTGAGGCTAACAAATAAACAGTTGAAGACAAAGCCTAAGAGGAAAAAAAGTTAGCTGAAATACTGAGGAAAGAAAAGAGTGCCTAATGAAAAAACTCTTCAGCTCAATAATTGCTAAATAACACTTAACAGTGAAGAAAAAAGTCAGCCGCCATCTGATGAGCATGTGGATTTTTTTTTCCTAGCTGACTGCAGCAGGTAATACCAGAGGTAGTTGTCTTTGAAAATAAGATATATGATAGGATGAACCTGTGATTTGTTTTGGCATTGCTGCACTCAGACAAGAAATCTAAATGCCAAGATGGTACTTGCTGCCAATCCTTGAAAACCAAGGGCAGTGTAAATCAACATCAGGAGTTTGCCTCTACTCTGTCTCTTCCTTTTATTGCTTCCTTGAACAAGGTGGAAAAATGAAGACTTGCTGCACAGTTGATAGGAACTAAAGAATATGCAGCCACATGAACATGCACTTCATTCCAACCTGAGCCTTCATATATTGTTTTAAAAACAGAAAACAAACAAACAAACAAACAAAAAAGTGAGGAACAACAAAAACTGCAACTTTTTTTCTGTCTCCACAAATCCTGCTGTAATGAGACCAATGGGCAACTTTTTATCATAGAAATAACCCTCATAGCTCTCAGCCAGATAAATCTCTTAAAAAATTGACGAGTAGGTGGTAAAAGGTTAATAAATCAACTTCATAAGAACAGCATCATAAAGGAGAAAGAAATAGAAGGGTTTTTTTGTTGGGTTGGTTTGTTCAGGGGATTTGGGTTTTGTTTTGGTTATGTAAGGGGCATTTTTGTTTGTTTGTTTCATTTTATTACAACTCTTCTAACACAGTCTACAAAATCTTTCTGGCACTTCTACAGAAAATGAAAATGCCAGAAGGTTTCCAGCACCGGAAGATAATCATGAAACAGAAGAGTTAAAAATGACACACTTTAGGCTAGTATCTGGTTCATCCAGGCTGAAGGAGCAAAGTGGTAAATGAGTGAAAGGCAGTATGTATACATGTTACAAATTCATGAGAAAACAAATTCAGGGTTCAAGAAAGTACGAAAAAGAAAAGATAAAAGATAAAAATATAAAACAGAGGATCACAATTCTACATTACAGAAGATACTGGGTATGAGAGATGGAAACTAACAGTACCACTTAAAAGGTATCTGAAGCTGCATGTCATTCTTGGAGCAAACAAAAATACTTTCACTTCAGAAGATGAAACAAATCTGAAGAAAATTAACTGCGTTTATGTGGGGATGTTAGCTTCTGCTTCTTGACTTTGGTTGTCTTTAAAATGCAAAGTATCTCTGCTATTTACAAAACAAAAGGAGGGGAGGATGATTTGCTTTACATTTTCTACTGGCTTCTGTTCTAAATGCAAAAAGCTGACAGCTCCTCAGTGACTAACACAGACACATGAGTTGATTCAACATCACCCACAGGAATATTTTCTCATTTACTGAAATATGACATTCTAACATTTAAGCAAACTCAAAATCCCCCAAGCATAAGGTCTCAAAGACAAATGATCTTATCAAATGAAGTTTCACCAATCACATATAGAGAGTGCTAGTACTTGACAGTAGCAATAAATCTATCTAGGTGGTAAACTGTGTCTGAAGGCAAGAGCCAAAGCCTACTGAAGTCAATAAACAGCTTCTTAGTATTTTCAACAAGATCTGATCACACTCTGGAAGGATACAATTGATGTTTGGAGATAGAAAGCTCAAAGTTTGCTATAAAGTCTCTTCAGAGTCTTCTCTTCTTTAGACTGACCAACCTCAACTCTTCCAGCCTGTCCTTAACAGCAGAGGGGTTCCAGCCCTTGCATGATTTCTGTGGCCCACTCTGGCACCACTCCAACAGGCTCATGTCTCTCCTGTACTGAAGTCCAGACTCAGCACTGCAGATGAGGTCTCAGCAGAGTGGAAGGACAGAATCCTCTCTTAACCTGCACCTATACTGCTTCAATAAGTATTATTTACAAGTCGGATCAAGGCAGAAGATTTAAGTCCAGCAATTCTTCAGCATTACTTCATGGAACATGTACCATGAAAGAAGTTCTGAAACGCAAATCCTCAATGGGAAGATAAATGAAATGCTGGTGTCATTTCCTGTGCAGATTAACCACTATTGGCTAAATTTCACTTACACTTGTATTACTTCTTTGCATTTTACTGCTGCTATAAAATCCAAATTAATATTTTATTAAAAAGAAAAAACCAAGCTACTTTTCCTCTTTCCCTACTATCAAAACATAATGCCAATAGGAAGTTCAGTGCCTCTGGAGGAAAAGAAATAATGTTCCTATTAGATCAAATGACAGATTTTATTTTTAACATCACATCCATGTGCTTTTCAGGGAAGAGTATAAACTGCATTTATCACTACTTCAGTAAGAGGGCAATCCTACCATGTAGCTCAGTTAGATGAAAATCCTATGAGATTTTGTAAAGCTGGTGCAAATCGCATGTCAGTTCTGATGTTTCTCTCTTAAGTAAGGGCTCAAAATATTAACTATAAAATGTATGACAATCTGAGGAAAAACTAGGTATTTTTAAAAGTTGGTAAGAGCTAACATCTCTTGACTAAAAGACTATACTGTATCACTTAACTGAAACCTGCTCTCAAGATTCATAGACATTTCTTTCTCTACGATCCTTTGCCATGAATTCTGACTGCTCCGCTAATATCCAGAGGAGGATTCAAGTGTGGCGTTCACTGTGGCCCTATCCAGCTTCCTCTTGATACAGAAACAGCCCACCCCAAGCCTCATGTGAACACGTGCAAACAACCAGACATTCAGCAAAAGCCAAACATATCTTCCTGTATTTGCCACAGGGTGCTGGGTTGATAACACATAGCTGTGTGGGCAGAAAGTGAGGCTACCAGCTGCCACCCTCCTGACATGACAGCCAGATTTTACTGCTGTGGGTGTGGAGCAGCAGCTGTTGTTGAGTGCTACCATTCCCAGCCAGACTTGCCAGTTGTGACTGATAAATAATCCAAGGAGAACTTTCTAGGATATTGCCATACAATGAAAAATGTTACTTTAAAGCTACTATTTAATTAATTTATTTTTTTGTTACTCTTGTCTACTTGCTTGCTCGTTCAAAGCTATCCCTTTCATTAACAATGGAAAACTCTATATCCTTAGTATACTTCATTTTTATGCAGTGAAGTTCTCAAGGTTGATGTCCTTCTGATATCTTATATGCATTGTTTCTATTTACATATTTTAAGTCACTGAAGCCCAAATGTAGAGTGTATGCTGAAAGATGTAAAATCATATAAACAGATTAAAACATTCAAGAAGACACAGAATTGTTTCATTCCCAGTGGCCAGAGCAATATTTCCATAACTTACTTTGTGGGCAGTGTCCAGGTTTTGCTCATCCTATATACTACATTAGAAGACACATTTTTCACACATACCTTTTTTACAGAAATACATTCTCTGAATCAAAACCCAATCATATATGTAACCAGAAAATGTAAGATTACAGATTCCAGATTAACTGGATGAGAGATAAGAGAGGATGTATAAAGAAGAAAAGGACAAGCAATGATTATTTAATTATTTCCATACCCATGCCAAACAACAAAGGACGTCTGCATAGTTAACAATCCCCCACAAGGATAATTACCTTCAAATGATGGATAAAATTGTGCTATTTTAATCCTGCATTGTGACAGAACCAAGGTTGATCTGCACTGTGTTAAATGCCGCGCAAGGACACCAAGAGAGGTAGCCTTATCTGAGGTTTGAAGGCACCAAAATGTCTTGACAGATAAAGTGAGTGAATGAAGGCCACAAAGTAGATAAGCAAGAATGCAGTAAGGCCTCTTGTCCTTGCAGTTAATGACTTTTGTTGAGAATGTGTCTTCATATTGTATTCCTTTTATGCAGATTTAGCCATAAAAGAGCAAAAGAGGAAAGAAGGCGTAGGAGAAGTGGACCTTTAGGAACTATGCATTGCAGATGGTATGAGACTTCAAACAGCAAGCAAAGAAACAAAATGCAGTGCAGTAGCTTTAATAATCTGTGGGGAAAAGAAAAAGGTCTTCTTTGTCCTTTTGTTAGTGGAATCTCTTCAAATAAAGCCCAATTTCTTTAAGTACAGCGCTGTCCCAGTCTTTGTCCTCTTCTGGCCAACATCCATAGCTCTCAGATCTATCATTCTCTCTCAGATCTATCTTGATCCTATCATAGTGTTTAAACACTGTGTATTATTGAGACATATCTAATTCTTTGTGACAAGGTTAATTTATTATCTTGACTGTTAGGCTTAGATAAGAGAGCATTTTTTCCCCGCACAGGTGAATTCACTTTTTTCCCAGTATTCATTCTGAGCAGCTTTTTGAAGACCTAAAATTGAAAAGGACAAGTAGCATTAATAAGGACTTGGTCCTATGTCCTCGGTGCATTTTTTAATAACAACCTGCTCTAATAGCCTTATTATGCACATCAGCCTTCCCAGAGCACTGCTGTATGTGAATACACTGCTGATGTAAAATACTACACTGGCAAAAAGGAGATGAGTAAAAGCACCTGTTATTTTCCCTTTTCATTTAGCCTGAGGACATACCTAATTGCTTCACTCTTTTCAGCTATGGACTCAGAAGACATGAGTAATTGCCTGAGAGATGCTAGTGATTACTAATGTCATACATGAGAAAATCTTGAAGGTTCAAATCAAGAAAATATTTCCATCCAGTGTATCAGATCTGAACTACTGAAGCTCCAAGTGAGGTGAGGGTAACTGGTAAAGTGCTGGAGGCATCTGGTGGAATCTCAGGTGGCTGCCTAGTTCACTAGGATTTCAATGAAAGCTGCAAAACTTCTTTTTATCTGGGATGAAGGGAGAAATATCACTGACATATATGAGGGGGAAAAAAAGAAAAAAGGAGTTGTGTTAAACTATGGGCTTGGGATAACTAAATAAAAAAGAGCAGAACCTCTAGATTCTTTAAACCAATAGAAAAGGGTAAACAGTAAGGTCATGTCAGCACATGTAGCAGGGTGAACTTTATTTTCTTTGTTTTTCAATTCTTCATTTCAGACATACTAATTAAACTGAGATTGCAGAATCACAGAATGTTAGGAGCTGGAAGGGACCTCGAAAGATCATCCAGTCCAATCCCTCTGCTACAGCAGAATCACCTATACCAGACCACACAGGAATGTATCCAGGCAGGTCTTGAATATCTCCAGTGAGGGAGACTCCACCACTCCCCTGGGTAGCCTGTTCCAGTGTTCTGTCACCCTCACAGTGAGATTTCACCTCATGTTTCCATGGAACTTTCTATGCGTCAACTTCTACCCATTGCCCCTTGTTCTGTCATTGGGCATCACCAAGCAGAGCCTGGCTCCATGCTCTTGGCACTCATCCTTTACATATTTATAAATATTAATGAAGTCACCTCTCAGTTTCCTTCTCTCGAAGCTGAGGGAGACAGCTCCCTCAGTCTCTCCTCATCTGAGAGATGTTCCAGTCTCTTAATCATCTTTGTGGCTCTGTGCTGGACTCTTTCAAGCAGTTCTATGTTCTTCTTGAGCTGGGCACAGGCAGAACTGGACAGAGCACTTCAGATAAGATGCAGCCTCATCAGGGCAGAGTAGAGAGGGAAGAGAACCTCTCCTGACCTGCTAACCACTCCTCTTCTGATACACCCCATAATGGCATTGGCCTTCCTGGACACAAGAGCACACTGCTGCCTTATGGTCCAATCCACTAGGACATGCAGATCCTTTTCCCCTTTGCTGCCTTCCAACAGGTCAGTTCTCATCCTATACTAATACCTGGGGCTGTTTTTTCCCAGGTCCAAGACTCTACACTTGCCCTTGTTGAATTTCATTAAATTTCTACCTGTTCAACACTCCAGCATATCTAAGTCTCCCTGAATGGCAGCACAACCCTCTAGTGTGCCAGTCACTGTACCCAGTTTGGTGTCATCATAAAACTTGCTCACAGTGCACTCCATGCCCTCCTCCAGGTGATCAATGAATATATTGAATAGAACTGGTCCCAGTACTGATCCCTGAGGGACTCTTCTAGGTACAGGCCTCCAACTAGACTCCATCCCATTGACCACAACACTTTGATTTCTTTCCTTCTACCAGTTCACATCCAGCTCACTACCTGATCATCTAGAGCACACTTCCTCCGTTTAGTTATGAGGATGCTATGGGAAATGGTGTCAAATGCTGCACTAAAATCAAGATTAAAATCAAGATACAATGATTCAGATTTTAAACTGTAATTTATTGGTTGGAAAAAAATCTCTGAGCTACGTGTAATTAAAAACAAAACAAAACAAAACAAAACCTGAACAGGTGCATGTTACTCTTACAAATTTTGACCTGACAGCAGCAAGAAGGAAAATAATGAGACAAATTTAAAGCAAAATGTTCACATAAGAATGATTTTTTTCGATGTGGTAGCTTTGGTCCCATTAATAAGGTAGCTTTACAGGGAAAGCTGAATATGTATGTGGTAACTTAGATAGAAAATCTTATACTTCACATTGTATTAACCTCTAGCTTTGTGTTCACTAAAATGTAAAAAATATTGTTCATTTGATTAAAAAAAAAAAAAACAAAACCTCAAAACCTATTAATTTCAGAGTGTTACTGCAGATATTAATTTTATCCAATATCATTAAATTCTATGCAAGCCACTTTCCCCCCCCCCCCCCTCTCAGAATGCTAGGCATAGAGATTCAAATATGCTTTCATTGTGCAGCAGCTGCACCAGCTCTTTGTCTGTGCTTTCATGGTTTCTTTTGATCTGCAGTTCATACATTTGAGGCTTGTAAGCAAAAGCATACATGAAGAAGTAAACAGAGGACAATATTCATAAATGGGTTTCACTCACAAAAAAAAAAAAAATCTGCTTTATTTAACTGTTCTGGGTTGTTCCTAGAATCAGTTTTGGTGATCTACATCTCAGACAATTGCCCCCCCCCCCCCCCCCCCCCCCCCCGGCCCCCATGGCTTTTCAGCAGAGGAACCATGCTGTTTTTGAGAGGTTTAATGATTCCTGCACTAAACCAACTAGTCTTCAGTTGAAAAAAAAAAATAAAAAAAAGCCTAACAGTGACATAATAAATAACATGCTTTAAAAAAAAAAAAAAATCCACCAACCCAAAAACTAGGAAATATGTCTTTTGCTATTCCAAAGGATGTAAAAGCACACAGGCTCTAAGTTCAAGTCTTTCTGCTAAGGGATACGGTACTATTTGTGCAAGAAATGAGATGAAAAGCAGTGAATGCATCTTCGCCTATTGATAAGACTTTTTTGTGAATGCAGATGTAACATCTTGTTTGTTTCACAATGCCATGATGATTTCACTGTTTAATGCAGTATGCCACAGGGTCTACTGCCTTCAAGAGTCTTTTACAAGAGACTAGCTTCAGACACTAAATGCTGCCTCCATTTTCTTTCTCCTTTTCAGTTTAGTTATCAAGGAGCAGATGCATGGTCCGGTAGAGTACGGATTTCCTACTGCCAGAAAAAAAACACAAAACTTTACATCTAAGCCAAAAGCTGCAAGACGAAGGTACCACTACAGATTTCGTAAGAACCACAGATTTGAAAACTTCAGAAATCTGGAAACAGTATTTTCACATGTAAAAACCTTTAGAATCCACCTTCCAGACTCTGATCCAAGTTTCAAGATTTAGCTGCAGAATACCTGTCCCGAATCTATAGGTAGAGTACATGCTTATGGGATATGTACTTCAATGACAGCTGAGTTGCTACTCATATTTGAACTTGCAAGCTGCAACCTTTGAAACAATGCTATTATCACCTACAGTTTTATAATTTTAAAAAAATCTCCTCTTGTAATGTTATCCTGCACAGAAGTGATGGCAGTATAATTATATTTACATGAACAGTGAAATAAGAAATAGAAAGGAAGCAATTTTAGCACCTCTTGAGTGGAAGACCGGCAAACAGTTTTGAGTGAAAGACAAGTATCGGTTGTTAAGCAGCTGAGGTAGGTATAAAGCACAAAACACTTTCCTAAAAAAGAAAAGTACACATCAAAAGGGAAGGTTGGGTAGGGAATTACACAGAAAGAGGACTTAAAGATTGCATTACTTACGCGTTTAAATTTAGCAGGGCTTTGCTACAAAAAGGCAGCTGGAAAACACAACTAGAGAAGGGGGAGAAGAGGCACAGCAGTAAACCAGAAGTTTGGTACTAGCGCTCCTGCCTCTTATAGTTTCTTTCACTACTACTAGTATTATTGTTGTTGCTGCTGTTGTTACTATTAACAATAATAACAGCAGTAGTCTTAGTGGTAAAGAAGCTTAAGTAGTAGTGTGCATTGAATCTGTTTAGCCTGTTGTTACCCCACCTAATTTACTCAACAGGTTTTTTTTTACCTACTTAAGATTGATTTTACTGTTGCTATATTAAACAGCATGTCTCTGCCAATCTGTTGGACAGAAAGTGTCAATTATATTGACAACATAACCCTAGTAAGTCAGGTAAAAAAACAGCGGGGGAAAAAAAGAGAACAACAATCTATTGTAATTTATAAAATACAATATCTTGCTTTAAAAAAACATCCTTTTTTCTGCCTAGAGATGTCAAGGGCATACATGTGAAAGTAAAAAAAAAAAAAAGAGAGAGAGAAAAAGAACTCATATGGTAAGCAAACCACAAAGACAGGAACATGAAGGAAACTACATTCTGAGACAGACCCTTAATGACTCAGACATCCAGAATTACTCTTCGAAAGGAAGTGGTTATTTCTATATGGGGGGAAAGGATATCAACTCTCACATGACACTTTACTGTATTTGCAATGAGGGCTGTACTGAAGTCTATTGATGCCAAAAATATGCACAAATTTCACTATTTCTCCACATTGCCACAGTAGCAGTGGGAGAAGAGACCCTACGCTTGTGTCATGCAGACAAAATAAGAGTTGTGGTACTTCCTTTTGGCAGTGGGACTACCAGAGTATACAGGGACAAAAGAATGAGCTACTGGAAGGTGAGAATGGAAGGGAGGAGAACACTTGTTTTATTGACCTTAAGACATGATAGCAGCCAGTTTGGTTGTCCAGCATTTGTTGTCTTTGTCAACCCTCAGCAGCTGCATCAACCAGCTGCATCATTCCTATGCAAATTCTCTTAATGTTAAATTTAACTCTGATCTTAATTCTCCTTCAACAAAACCTTGTATCTTCCTTTCTTCATCTGGCATTAGCCCAGTGAGAAAGTTCTGTCCCTCTAATTTTTCAATTATTTAAATAGAAATAGGATCAAAGGATATGGAAATGGGACAAACTTTACTTTCTCCAGCTGAACCTCCAGCCTTTTGGATTTCAAGTGCTAGAAAGCTTGACATGGAAGGAGGCCTTGACAAAATCTCTCTTACATATAGATATGGAGAAAGAGAGTCATGCATTCATTGTCAATAATTTAGAGAGGAACTGGACTCCAAAGAAAGACCACAGTAAGCTAACATAATCGTAGAATTTCATATTATCTGGCTTTAACCTCATAGTAGAGTGTCAAACCAATCATCTATTTTTGGTCTTGTATACTGCATTTTTAGGTCTGACTTCTTATGAGAATAGCTTCAGAGTTCAAAATTGAACTCATTAGCTCAGTGCTTGTCCACTGTCAAGTCATATGAATGGAAATAGCATCTGACAGATGGTGTGGCAGGGTGCACCCTCAATTTTCTGATGATACCAAACTAGGAGGAGTGGCTGCTATTCTGGAGGCTGTGCTGTCATCTAGCAGAGAGATCATGGAGTTCAAGTGCAAAATCATGCATCTGGGAACAACAACCCCAGGCACCGGCATATTTTGAGGCCATGCAGCAGGACAGTAGCTCTTCAGTAAAAGACCTATCAGTCCTTGTGGACTAGAAGTGAACATCAGCCAGCAACAAGGTCTTGCGACAAAGAGGATGAAAGATACCCTGAGCTTCATCAGAAAGAATGTTGCCAGAGGTCAAGCAAGGTGATCCTTCACCTCTATCTAGCACTACTGAGGCCACAATTAGAGTGCTTTGTCCAGCTCAGGGCTGCACAGTTCAAGAGAGACATAGATATGCTGAATACAGTCCATCAAAGGGCCATTATTAGGTGTCACTTCTCCAGGCTGAACAATCCCAGCTCACTCAGGCTGTCTTTGTAGCATAGATGTTTCAATCCCCTGGTCATTTTCATGGCCTTCCTCTGGACCTGCTCTGTAAAGCCCATGCCCATCCTGTGTTGAGGACTTTAGACCTAGACACTGTACTCCAGCTGAAGTCTCACCAGAGTGGCAGAATCACCACTCTTCATCTGCTGGCCACGTTTTCTTTGAAGCAATTGACCTCATGGGCTGCAAGTGCACATTGTTGGCTCATGTCTGTCTTTTTATCTGTCAGCACTCCCAAGGCCTTTTCCATAGGGCTGCTTTCCATCAACTCATCTCCCATCCCGTATTCATAATGAGGATTCTGCTGATTCAGATGCAGGACCCTGCACTTGGTCTCATTGAATCTCATGAGGTTCAGCTGGGCCCACTACTCCAGCTTGTCCAGGTCCCTGTGGATGACATCTCATCCTTCTAGCATACCGACATAGCTGAGACTTGGGACAATTTAGTCTGGGAAAGAGAGGGCTGTGGTATGGATATCTATCTATCTATCTATCTATCTATCTATCTATCTATCTATCTATCTATCTATCTATCTATCTATCTATCTATCTATCTATCTATCTATCTATCTATCTACCCACCCACCCTACCTACCTATTTGCCTGTAGGGAGGGTACAAAGAGGATGAAGCTGAGGCTTCATTAGTAGTAATGCTCTTTTCACACAGTGAGAGGACCAGAAGCAATGGGCACAAACTGTAACACATGATGCTCCAAGTGGGCATTACAAACCGCTCTTTCACTGTGGTGTGGTGGAGGGGCTGCAGCCCCAAAACGGAGGCTTCTCTATGCCTCTACATGCCTGGACATGTTTTTCTGCCAGGACCCATGGCAGTAAACAGGTTGTGTAACACACACATGCCCAGCCTGTGTATCCCTGGGGTCTGCCCAGGTGATCCCCTATTTGGGAGGGTCCAGGCAAACAGCTCCTGCCTATTAAGGTAAGGTCTGGCTTACTGCCAACCTGATTGGTTACTTTGGATGGCCAAAAGGAGCCATGAATCTCAGCTCAGAGTCTATAAAGAAAGGTGCAAAGGTGCACCACGTGTTCAGAGGTTCAGACTTAGCTGTTCAAGCTCAGCTCTCTGATCCACATGCAGCTCTGACCTGCATGCAAGGCCTAGACGCAGGATCGGGCCCTCACTTGCATACTCACTGAGGCTCAGCCCTTTTGCATTGATCTCGACTCACAGTTAATCTGTCTGCAAACGTTTTAGAAGCAGAGCACACTTACGCCTGCACTTGATACATATATGGGGAGCTGAGAGCCCCCTGCCTAAGCTTAGAGCTATCTCGAATTATCCATGGAGATCAATCTCCCAGCAGCCTGGCACACATTGCATGCCCGCTGCTATAGCCTAAGGGAGGGCAGAACTTCCAGATTGTCTGCAAACCCACAAACACAGCCTGCTAGCTGTGAGCAGACCGTGCCAGAAGCTGAATGGACAAATCCCTCAGCTGGAATCCTGCCAGCTGACCAGTCCTGGACACACAGTATCCAGAATAAGCAGCAGCACCGAGGCAGAGACCACTTCACACCAGGAGAGAAGGTTAGAGAAATCCTGTTTACCCCAGAGACTGGAAAGACTTATATTTCTCTGCTAGCTGGGATAGCTTCCAGCCTCACCAAGACCCGAACACTGGGCACACGCTGTGGCACAATCCTGGGAGGGTGATTAATAATTAATACTTAAGAGCAACACATCTAAGTAAGCTTTAATTCCTTTGTAATATAAGTTATCTCTGCCTTAGAGCAGACAGCTTTCAGCCCCTGCTGGGCAAACAGCATAGCTCCTAAGCAGGCATTAAGCCTAAGGGAATCTTTCTCTCTGTCTATAGTTGATAATTTGATAATTAATAATCCAATCCCTGCAAATATATCATATCCTAACTGTTTTCATAAGTTTGCAATAGAACTTAATTACATAGTGGTTGGGAGTGGTAAGAGTTTGTAAATATTAATTTTAATAAATATTTTTTATAAAAAATTAACACCGCCTCAAATTAAATTCTCACCTCCCCCTAATAGGGGGGTAATAAGAGAAATCCCCCTCCACAACAGAAGGTGACCAAACACAGGCACAGGTCACCCACAGAAGTTGTGGAGTCTCCTTCCTCAGAGCCACTCAAACATAATTTGGACACGGTTCTGGGCAACTGGGTCTATGTGGCCTGCTCTTCTAGGAAAACTGTACAAGATGATTTCCAAAAATCCCTTTTTACCTCAACCATGCTGTGATTCTGTGAAAGCACATGAGGAAGGATATGTTTTGGATGGGATAGTACTCTGGAGATGGAAATGAAGTATTATGCATGAGATATTTGCACACTGATGTAGGTGAAACAGGACCATAAATTAATGACTACTGTTCACCTCTTTGTATCAAATACAAAAGTACAGCTAGAGGTCAGCAAGGTTCTTAAGTAAACATTTGAGAGTCACAAAATGGCACAACTATGATTAGTGGTTCAAACTTCTGTGTGTGTGTGTGTGTGTGTGTGTGTGTGTGTGTGTGTGTGTGTGTGTGTTCAAACTTCCTCTGTGTGCCTCAGATATCATAAAGCAGGTTATTAAATACAACATGCAGTTTTTTTCCTGCTCCTTTTGGAACATTATTACACTGGTGCTATTTTGCTCCTAGATGTAAAATTTGCTGGTAAAATTTGGAACATGGAAATGTTTTCAATTAATTACAATTATAAATACATAACTCAGGATACCAGAAATTCTAAAACTAGTTTTGTAAACAGCTATACTCCTGATAATTCCTCTTCTAGTACAGCTTTTCCCCTTGTAGTGTCATCTTTCAAAATACCCACAGAAGTGGGTTCTTTTTGTTTTTCACTAGAAGCATTAGGTTTTCCCATGTGTTTGTTAAAACTGGGTAGATTTCACTCCCTCTAACTGGCTAGACTTGCTCTTCCGTGTAGGAACGGATATTTCACTCTTACGTTCTAAAGTAAAATTCAAGGTTAAAACACACACTTGAGAAAATAAATGTTATCCACATCATAAAGAACTGAAAGAAATAGGGCAATTTTCTCCTTCTTTTTGATTTTCCTTTGAAAAGCAACAAGATAAGCCAAATCAAATTCGCGAAACACAAAGAACAGAAACAAAAATCATTATCTTGTTTGATTTGCAATTGATTATTTTAAGAAGGATGTGTCTGAACAAACCTCTCTTTTCTGTAGTATTAGACCTTATTGGACAAATGGAACAGTAAATTATTGTAATAATCCAGTACTGCAGTAAAAGTGATTTAAAAAGAGAAATGTAAAAGCTACAGTCTTTTACCTGTAAATGCAAATCTTTTACAGTTACTGAAGAATGACATGAGCATAAGTCAGAGAGAAAACTTCTTGCATGGCTTGAATACAAAGAATGCTAATTTTCTCATCAGCAGCACACAGTGGCAGTCTTTTGGAAGATAAGCATAACAAAACCAAAACAAAACAAAAAGTAAATTACTGAGATTTTTAGTGAAAAAAAATATTTTGTCAATAGCATAATAGCTGATAAAGGCTATGTATAACATCATCAAGGCCTTGAGCTTTTACTGAAATTACAAAGCTGATTTAAGGACACTCCTAAATAAAGGAATAAGCTAATACATTAGCTTTGATGAGCCACAAAGGAACAGTATGGGATAAAAATCTGTCAGATAAATGTCAAAAGATCATCATCAGAAAAAAAAAAAAGTCTTGAAACAAGTACTTTTACACGAGTTTCTGCCACTTTTTAGTATCAGCCAACCCCATATCTAAGTGAGAAAGCTTCACAAGAAAGTGTATCACTCATTTTATTCCTGATTCAGGCTCTGAAAGATTGAGGTAAGTAGTCATCAGGTTTTGAGCTTGCACTTTCAGACAGTGCTGAGTTGTGCCACACAAGCAGAAGCAGGTTCAGAGTTAACTCAATTTTCTGCTTGTGGCATCTCTGCTTTGCATACAAGCTAGCTTCCTCAGCAGAGTTTCACTGCATTGAAAACACATTCTGTAGCCAACAGGGCAGCTACACTTAAGCTTATCTATATCATGGCCAAGAACTAAAGAGAAACAGATAGAGAATGTTCTTCTTCCTTCCCCAAAAATACCTCAAAATACATTTCAGGCACCTGTTATAACATATATTAAATAATTTTACCAACATTTGTTCATTAACAAAAGTATAACCACTTTTTTCACATTGATTACATGTGGAATGTTGTATCTTTTACAACAACAGAATGAAGTTTTAACTGCCAAAACTACTTTCCTATTAATCAGACATGATATACAAAATAAATTATGTCATGTGCTAATAGTAGCATACAGAACTAAAGTAGTTTATCCAGTCTCTCTTTCTCCTTCTCGGTTAATTCCGTTTGACATACTCTCTCATCCCCTGTACTCACAATGTACTCATTGTTTATATTCTTTACAAACCACACTTGGATAATGTGGAATCTCAAAATATAAAACACTTTATTTTTGTAGGCTACTGTTAGAATTCCTGGTGCCATTGTAATACATATCTGATAAAAGGATGCTTAATTTTTTTCTTCTGAACTGGCTAGCAAGATTCAATAGGGTGTGAATGTTCCCTAGAGTAACTTCTAGGACACTTGAGTTCCTCTCCTTTTCTGATACCTCTAAACTCATAATTATTCAGATCTTCTCACATAGATTTCAGAGTCTAACTTGACCTAAGATCCACATTTTTATATGACTCAGCATTGTGTTTCGCTGCATAGGATTTGAGTGCTCACCTGCCCTCGTTCTGGTGGGCGACTTTAACCTACCAGACATCTGCTGGGACTTAAACACTGCAGAGAAGAAGCAGTCTAGAAGGTTTCTGCAATGTGTGGAAGACAACTTCCTATCCCAGCTGTTACGTGAGCCTACCAGGGGGCAACCCTGCTTGACCTGCTGCTCACAAATAGAGAGGGGCTGGTGGGGAATGTGGTGGTTGGAGGCTGCCTGGGGTCCAGTGACCATGAAATTATAGAGTTTTCAACACATGGAGAAACCAGGAGGGGCATCAACAGAACCTCCACACTGGACTTCCGAAGGGCAGACTTCAGCCTATTTAAGGAACTAATTCAGAAAGTTCCTTGGGAAATAGCCCTTAGAAACAAAGGGGTCCAGGAAGGTTGGACCTGCTTCAAGAAAGAACTCCTGAAGGCACAGGAGCAGGCAGTGCCATTGAGCCGGAAGATGAGCCAACGAGGGAGGCAGCCAGGCTGGATGGGCAGGGAGCTACTGAAGGAATTAAAGATTAAAAAGAGAGTGTATCACCTTTGGAAAAGAGGGGAGGTGTCCCAGGAGAAGTTAAAGGATGTTGCTAGGTCCTGTAGAGGAAAAATTAGAGAGGCAAAAGCCCACTTGGAGCTCAGGCTGGCCACGGCTGTCAAGGAAAATAAAAAGTGTTTCTTTAAATATATGAATGGCAAGAGAAGGGCCAAGGACAGCCTCCAGTCCTTGTTAGATAGAGAGGGGAACATAGTGACAAAGGATGAGGAAAAGGCAGAGGTGCTTAACACCTTCTTTGCCTCAATCTTCAGTAGTGGGACAGGTTGTCTCCAGGACAGCTGGACTCCTGAAGTGGTGGATGGAGTCAGGGACCAGTACAGTCCCCCTCTGATCCATGAGGAAGCAGTAAGGGACCTGCTGCGTCATTTGGATCCTCACAAGTCCATGGGACTGGATGGGATCCACCCTAGGGTGCTGAGAGAGCTGGCAGCTGAGATGGCTAAGCCACTCTCCATCATTTATCAGCAGTCCTGCCTCACTGGAGAGGTCCCTGAAGACTGGAAGCTGTCCAATGTGATACCCATCCACAAGAAGGGTCGTAAGGAGCCAGAAAACTACAGACCTGTGAGCCTGACCTCAGTGCCAGGCAAGGTCATGGAACAGGTCATCTTGGGTGCCATCACAAAGCACCTACAGGATGGCCAAGGGATCAGGCCCAGCCAGCATGGGTTTAGGAAGGGCAGGTCCTGCCTCACCAACCTGATCTCCTTTTATGATCAGGTTGCCCGCCTGGTGAATGTGGGGAAGGCTGTGGATGTAGTTTACCCGGACTTCAGCAGAGCCTTTGACACTGTCTGCCACAACAAGCTCCTGGGCAAGCTGGCAGCTCATGGCTTGGACAGATTCACTCTGTGCTGGGTCAAGAAGTGACTAGAAGGCTGGGCCCAGAGAGTGGTGGTGAATGGTGCCACATCCAGTAGGCAGCCAGTCACTAGTGGTGTTCCCCAGGGATCAGTGTTGGGCCCAATCCTGTTCAATATCTTTATTGATGACCTGGACGAGGGGATTGAGTCCAGCATCAGTAAGTTTGCAGATGACACCAAGCTAGGAGCAGGTGTTGATCTGTTGGAAGGTAGGAGAGCCCTGCAGAGGGACCTGGACAGGCTGGATGGGTGGGCAGAGGCCAATGGGATGAGATTTAACAAGGCCAAGTGCAGGGTTCTGCACTTTGGCCACAACAACCCCAAGCAGCGCTATAGGCTGAGGACTGAGTGGCTGGAGAGCAGCCAGGATGAAAAGGGACCTGGGGGTACTGATAGACAGTAAGCTGAAGATGAGCCAGCAGTGTGCCCACGTGGCCAAGAGAGCCAATGGCATCCTGGCCTGCATCAGGAACAGTGTGGCCAGTAGGACAAGGGAGGTTATTCTGCCCCTGTACTCAGCACTGGGCAGGCCACACCTTGAGTACTGTGTCCAGTTCAGGGCCCCTCAATTCAAGAAGGATGTTGAGGTGCTGGAAGGTGTCCAGAGAAGGGCAACAAAGCTGGTGAGGGACCTGGAGCACAAATCCTATGAGGAGAGGTTGAGGGAGCTGGGCCTGTGTAGCCTGGAGAAGAGGAGGCTCAGGGGTGATCTTATTACTGTCTACAACTACATGAAGGGACATTGTAGCCAGGTGGGGGGTGGCCTCTTCTCCCAGGCAACCAGCAATAGAACAAGGGGACACAGTCTCAAGTTGTGCCAGGGTAGGTATAGCCTGGATATTAGGAAGAAGTTCTTCACAGAGAGAGTGATTTCCCATTGGAATGGGCTGCCCAGGGAGGTGGTGGAGGCACCGTCCCTGGGGGTCTTCAAGAAAAGACTGGATGAGGAACTTAGTGCCGTGGTCTAGTTGATTGGATAGGGCTGGGTGATAGGTTGGACTGGATGATGTTGGAGGTCTCTTCCAACCTGGTTGATTCTATGATTCTATGATTCTCTCACACAAGCTGTTTAGCTAAGATTTTGTAGTTCAGATATACCTCTGTCTAACAAGTGAGTACAAATGTACAGTTCAGATGGAACATTTGTATATATCTTTCAAACAGAATCATGGCTTGTTCAGTTCCTGCTCCCACAACCTTCTTTTCTTTTGTTTCAATGAAAATGTCAATCTCTTTGATACGTAAAGAAGTATCATGGCTTATAACTAAACGGTTTGTATTCTTTGAGCCAGAGGCACACTGATCAATAATTTCACAGGACCGAAATGCATAATTATACATTCAGAGGGCATGATCAATTGTGTGACACACATTATCGGTAGCCATGATCCAGACTACATGTGATTTCCGCTATGGCAGATAGAAATGTGCATAGTGGATCAGACACTTTTGAGCACAGTTTAGACAGCTTATGTAAGAGTGGGGACACAATGCTATTTTTATCTATATTGAGTGGAAACCCATAAAGGTGGAAATGTTTCCTAAAATACATTCAGTCTTTGACATTTTGCTTTACTGAAGTCAGAATGAGAACCTGGCCTGTTCTTTTTTCAATTCTCTGAGAAAGAAAGGTTGGGATTGATCAAACACCTTTGTTGTGAAAGCACACTGTATTTGCTGTGCAGTATGAAAATTAAAATGGAACCAAGCTATTTCATTTGGATACAAACACTTCTCTCCAGAAGCAACATAATCTTCAGCAGTCAAATCCAGGACAAGTCAGTAATCATCACCAGTTACAGAGCACAAAGATGGGACAGTGCTCCCAGAAATCTTAACAATGGCTCAGTACTGACCGTTTTCCTTAAGTTTCCTTCCACTAAAATGACCCTTTAAAACTGAATGGAATATTTTTAGCAGATTTCATTCCTTACTTTAGATAAATAGGTAATATGGAAGAACATATCCCACCCATATTTCTTATTAGACAGTTGCCCTTCATCTTCCATTTCTACAAGTAGTGTAAAATACACAGTTCTAGAAAGACATTCTAAGAAAGACTGCATAGAATAAGTGAATAAAAGAAAAATCACAGTCTAAAAATACAGGTTACCAGTTTGTCTAAATAGAAACATGGTTTTATCCCACATCAGTATATGACTGGGGTGAGCTTTTTTGTCACAGGTGATCTGGCATTATCCCACATGTTACAATGAATTTTATCTTTTTATCTTTGACACTGAATGGCACATGCAGCAAATGTGGTGACATTTAAAACTTAATGAACTAAGACAACATTGTATACTATACACTGGTTTGTGTATGTGTAAATAAAGTACTGTTTACATCAGTGAAAAAAAAACAAAGGAGTATTTTAAAAGTAACACTTCCTTATGAGGAAAGCCTGAAGGAGCTGGGTCTCTAACTTGGAGAAGAGGAGACTGATAGGGGACCTCATTAATATTTATAAACATCTTAAGGGCAAGTGTCAAGAGGACTGAGGCAGGCTCTAGTCAGTGATGCCCAATGACAGCGCAAGGGGCAACAGGTGCAAGCTGGAGCACCTAAGCATAAGGAAAAGCTTTTTCACTGTGAGAGTGATCAGGTTGCCAAGACAGATTGTGGAGTCTCCTTCTCTTTCAGAACCGCTCTGGATGCATTCCTGTGTGACCTACGCTAGGTGATCCTGCTCTGACAGGGTGGTTGGACTGGATGATCTTCTGAGGTCTCTTCCAAATGCTAACATTCTGTGACAGTGATTTTATGTTTAAAATTCATGCATTCCAGTTTGCTGTGTATTAACCACTGATAAATATTATACATATTATCTTTTGATCAGTAAGTAATTTCTACACTAAGTTCTAAACATAAGGGAACCAAAGTATTCAAACCCTAACAATTGCTCTACAGCTTCTTGGCAGTGCGTGCTTCTCCTGTTATGGTAGAACTTACATGAAGTTACACACAAAACCTTCATTTTTCCCCCCTCTCTTCTTTCTTTTTCTCTTGTTTTTTTCTTTGACTGATGGTCTTGCTATACTTGGAGAAGTATTTAAAAATGTGAATATCAATGTCAGCATTTAATCTAGCTGACTCAGTCCAAGCAAACAGCTGCTAAGAGTCATTGCTTCCACATGCAGAGTTTTCCCCTTATGTACTTAAAAATGTCATGAATGGATATCTCATGATGATTGCTTCTACTTCATATATGGGAATATTCAGCACAATCCAAATATCAGATTACAACTGCATCTCAAATTCTAAAATCAACTGTCTGAAGACCTGCATAAATTTTATCTCAGATAGGAAACTAACATGTACTATTATTTTTATCCTCACTATCAATACAAACTGGGGGATGAGGTCATAAAGCAGCCTTGAAGAAAAGGACTTATGTGTGATGATGCATCAATAAGAAGACATGATCAGACAGTGTGAGCTTGCAGCTTGCAGCAAATGGCATCCTGGGCTGCATCAGAAGAAGCATTGCCAGCAGACCCAGAGAGGCGATCCTGCCACTTTATCCTGGTGAGACCTCACCTGGAGTACTGTGCCCAGCTCTGGAGCCCTCAACACAGGAAAGATGTGATGCATTGATTCCAAACTATTCATGTTCAGTCCTTTATCACTGCTGACACCAAACAGAGTCTAACTGCTTTGGCATGGTCAGTACTATGTCTGTGACTGTCGTGGAGGAGTAGTGTGCAGTCATTCAAGAGGCAGATTTCTTTGGCAAGGCTTTTAAGTGACGTAAGAAATTTACAAATATAGAGCCCTCCAGTCATATTCATGCATTCAACAGAACCCACATTGTATTTATCTGAATCATCACAACTACTAGCGTGCCCAGAGAGGTGGGAGATGGCCCAACCTTGGAAACAATCCAGGTGAGAGGTTGAACTGGGATCTGAGCAACCTGAGCTAGTAGATGTCCCAACCCTGGAAACAACTCAGGTCGGGTTGGGTGGAGCTCCGAGCAACCTATTCTGATGACTGCTGTTTTGCTGCTTTCTAGCTGTCGCGGAGGAGTTTGTCTGGGTTTCAGGGGAATGAAATAAGAGGCTGATTTTTAAAGAGTTTAAAAGATTTAATATTATATATGCTAGGAATCCCCCTTCCCCAAACTTATTTATAACTACCCCACGCGAGTTCTTTGTATGCGGTTGCGAGATTAATTTACAGAATGTCTATGTATAACAAATTGGAAATTTAGCAAAGGTTTGAAAGAATTTAGGAAGAGAGTCTGCGGCTTGGAAGTGCCACTGGTAGGTTATTGAGAGATTATTCTGGCTTAGATCGAGTTTCTCAGTTACTCACTGCCCGGAGTCAGTTTGAAAGTCCCAAATATTGTGGATTGGAGCAATTCAGGGGTTATTAGGGCGTGCTGTCTGAGCTTCCACAGGTACGAGCCAAGCTAGGTGCTGGCGTCCAGAGGCTGGCACGGTGTGGACTGGGGCACTGACAAGTTGGGTCTATAGCTTCTGTGCATCGGTGCGTGATCGGTGCCGTGCCATGCCGTGTCATGCTGTGCCGGGCAATCAGTGCAGAGCGTGTGTGTGTGTGCGAATGCAAGTGCCAGTGCGAGTGCCAGTTTATTAGGGTAACGGTATGTTAAATAGTACTCAGAGGAGGTGTATCCAGCCAGACTGAGGCTGGCACAAGTGGACAATACAGATTGGCTCAAAGTTATGTGTAAGGCACAGATAGGTTATTTCTTATAAAAACAACCTGTAGTTCCACCCCAGGGGGCTGGCAGGGTCAGCCCCCAGCAGGTGTGCGTGGGGTGTTCACAGTGCCTGCGAATTCAAGGACCCTTTCCCAAAACAAGGTCTCATGTTTACAGCTTATGCCCTGCTGCAGGAGAAATCTTCCAACAGCTAGGAACGGCAGCTGGGACGGCGGCTTAGTCAGTTCCCTGGGCTGGTGCTGTGGATTTTTGACCCTGCGATTTAATGGTCCTTGGGCCACAATTCTGTCCAAATGAGGGCTTTGAAACCCTCCATCACACTAGCCTTGGTTCATTTCTCACAAACTGCTATTTGTCCTCCTTATCAGTCTTCTGTCTTTGTGCCATCTCTGTGGAACAGAGGCAGTAAAATTTCATGCATGTCAATTCCCACAGAAACTTATGAGCAAACAGTAAGTATAATCAGGAGTCTTCAAGAAACAAGCAATTGACTGTCTTGAATTAGAAGTGTGTGTATGCTTAGTCCCACAGAACATCTGAGAGGCCAAGGAGAAAACTTTTCAGAGCTGAGAAGGTGCTTTATATGGCAGTGCTCTCTTGATCTGACAAGGTCATGTCTTTGAAGAATGAACATGTTGTTTCATACATTATACATTGGGATGGGTATTTATTTTCTGTGAAAATTTTCCATACAGCTATCATGCCCAACAGCCTGCTGTCACTGAAGCAAAATTCCAGGAGAGAAAATGGTGGAAAGCAACCAAGTGGGACATAAACACCAACATGACTACCTACCTGCTGTCACCAGTATTCCCTGGTCCTGAATTCAGTGACGTGACCAACTGGGCAACACATTTGTTCTTTTCCTCTTGTTATCAATCTGTATATGTTCTTTGCACCAAGCAGACAAATCAAACGTTTCTTTTTTACCCTCTCTCAAAGTTTCTGGGTGCCAGATGATTACCATCAATAAAACGAAGTTCCAAGGGGAAACTTGGACCTAAACCACTGCTGAACCTCGAGACCCAGGACCACCCATGGCCAGGGACACTGCCATCATCTGTTGCTACTTCCGGAGAGCAAGGGAGTGACTCATCTGCTGTTACAAGATTTTAGAATCCAGTTTGTGATATATTGATACAGCAAACTATGTATCAAGATCTGACCCAGTCCATGGAGGGGCTAGACAATTAAAAACCATTAACTTAAGTTGTGTTGTAAATTTGGTACCATACTGCTTATAGATTGTACTACATTGATTCTGCTTATAAAAATTCTGACCCATTCTGGCAATATACACTGTACTACACTGATCACAATATTCTGCTAAGAAAATTTAGATTTAATCATCATTATGATTTCATACAATTATCATTCTGCCAATGATCTCTAAAAGAACCCATCTGCTCTTCCGTGTGTGATGTTTCCTCAATAAACCCATCACCTGCCACTGTATCTGATTTTCTTGGCTACACGGCTATATTTTGTCACTGCAAATTACATCCTTGCCAGCCCTATGGCTACTGACATGCTATCCATCACTGTCTTCCCATCTATTTCTTTCTCCTATTGTTCTAATCCTTCTCTTATTTCAGAAATATATTTAATTGCTGAGCCATTTTCAGTAGTTTTATTAACATTTTCTCTTAGACTGCTACCTTTTAAAAAGGAAAATAAGTGGCAGTTAACGTCAGTGCTTTTCAGGATCTGGACATTAAGGTGTGGGTCTACAGTATTAAATTTCCACAACAATACTCAAGAGAACACTATTCTGTCCTCTCAAAACGACTTCTTTCCCCTAGTTGTTGGTTTGTTTGTTTGTTTTTTTTTAAATATAGAAAGAGGCACATCTCTTTCTGTCTCTTGCAGTATAAAGACATGCTGTGGAACCAAACTATATCAAAAAGATCACCATTAACAGGGTAGAGCCTGTCTGCAGTACAGGACACTTGATTACAAATGTGCTGCTTGTCATTTCAAAGAAGAAAAACACAAAGGCAGCAGAAGTCTTGGGGACTATCTTTGAATTAAAAAATAATTAGTTCGTGGCATAGAGTGAAGGGCAATTTTTCTTTTGAGAATCGTTTAATTCATCTTGCTACATGATTTTTACTGTTGATAGATACTTTGCTAATCTATGGAATAAATCAGAACCATAGAATTGCTTTGGTGGGAAGAGATCTTTAAGATCAAATCCTGCTGCTAACCCAGCACTGCCCAGTCACCACTAAGCCCAGAAATAGCAAAGGAAAAAAATAGCATTAAGGCTAAGAAAGACATGGAAAAAATACAAGCACAGATACAAAATTAGAACTAAGAGGGCATTAGTCCCCATCTGCCTTCCTTCTCCTTTGTTGGCACTGACTAATGTGTTAATAGGTTCCATGACACAGCTGAACAGAGGAATATGGGATAATGCCCTAGAGGGAGGAGGGCCTCAGGAAAGCTCATTAATATTCAAGAATCTCTTTCTCCAGGCTAAGGAGTGATGCATTCCAACAAAGAAATCAGGCTAAAACACCAGGAAGCCTGCATGGATGACAAGGTGCCCTGGAAAAACTTAAACACAAAAAGGAAGCCTACAGAGGATGCAATCAAGGACGAGTACGACAAAAATTGTTTGAGCAGCCACGGATCAGAATAGAAAAGTTAAATCCCTGACAGAATTAAATCTGGGCAGGGATATAACAAGAAAAGCTCCCATAGGTACATCAGTAATAAAAGGAATACTATGGAAAATGTGGGCACTCTCCAGAAGGAAATGGGAGACCTGGTTAACTGTTACATATAAAGCACTTTTTTGTCTCAGTCTTCACTGGCAGATGTTCCAGCCACACCATTCAAGTTGTAGAAGGCAAAGGCATGGATAGGAAGAATGAAGAGCCACACACTGTAGGAGATCAGATTCAAGATCATCTAAGGAACTTCAGTGTGCACACAGAGTCTGATGAGATGCATCTGCTAGTCCTGAGGGAATCAGAGAATGAAGTAGATAAGATATTATGCATCATATTCAAGAAGTTATGGCAGCCTGCTGAGACTCTCTCTGACTGCAAACAAGGAAACAAAATCCCCATTTTAAAAGACAGAAAGGAAGAATTGGGAAACTACAGGATAGTCAGTCTCACCTCTATTCCCAGCAAGAACAGCAATTCAGTAATTATTTCCATTATTGAAAATATATATGCATTGCATAAGGAAATAACTCTATTTATAGCACCGTGCCCAGGTGGCCAAGAGAGCCAATGGCATCCTGGCCTGTATCAGGAACAGTGTGGCCAGTAGAATGAGGCAGGTTATTCTTCCCCTGTACTCAACCCTGGTTAAGCCACAACTTGAGTACTCTGACCACTTCTGGGCTCCTCAATTCAAGAGAGATGTTGAGGAGCTGGAACGTGTCCAGAGAAGGGCGATGAGGCTGGTGAGAGGCCTTGATCACAGGCCCTACGAGGAGAGGCTGAGGGAGCTGGGATTGTTTAGTCTGGAGAAGAGGAGACTCAGGGGTGACCTTATTGCTGTCTACAACTACCTGAGGGGAGGTTGTAGCCAGGAGGAGGTTGCTCTCTTCTCTCAGGTGGACAGCACCAGAACAAGAGGACACAGCCTCAGGCTGTGGCAGGGGAAATTTAGGCTCGAGGTGAGGAGAAAGTTCTTCACTGAGAGAGTCATTGGACACTGGAATGGGCTGCCTGGGGAGGTGGTGGAGTCGCCGTCCCTGGGGCTGTTCAAGGCAGGATTGGACGTGGCACTTGGTGCCATGGTCTAGCCTTGAGCTCTGTGGTAAAGGGTTGGACTTAATGATCTATGAGGTCTCTTCCAACCTTGGTGATACTGTGATACCACCAGGGATAGTGACTCCACCACCTCCCTGGGCAGCCCATTCCAATGCCAATCACTCTCTCTGTGAAGAACTTCCTCCCAACATCCAGCCTATACCTCCTTCAGCACAAGTTGAGACTGTGTCCCCTTCTTCTGTTGCTGGTTGCCTGCGAGAAGAGACCAACCTCCACCTGACTACAATGTCCCTTCAGGTAGTCGTAGACAGGAATGAGGTCCGCCCTGAGCCTCCTCTTCTCCAGGCTAAACAACCCCACCTCCCTCAGCCTCCCCTCACAGGGTTTGTGTTCCAGGGCATCTCAATGTCCCTCCTAAACTGGGGGGCCCAGAACTGAGCACAGTACTCAAGGTGTGGTCTAACCAGTGCAGAGTACAGGGGCAGAATGACCTCCCTGCTCCTGCTGACCACACCATTCCTGATGCAGGCCAGGATGCCATTGGCTCTCTTGGCCACCTGGGCACACTGCTGGCTCATGTTCAGGTGGGTATCAGTACCCCCAGATCCCTTTCTGTTTGGCTGCTCTCCAGCCACTCCGACTCCAGCCTGTATCTCTGCATGGGGTTGTTGTGGCCAAAGTGCAGCACCCTGCACTTGGAGCTATTGAACCCCATCCCATTGGCCTCTGCCCATCTGTGCAGGCGGTCAAGGTCCCGCTGCAGAGCCCTTCTGCCCTCCAACCCAGCCACATCTGTCCCCAGCTTGGTGTCATCTGCAAACTTGCTGATAACTGACTCCATGCCCTCATCCAGATCATCTATGAAGATGTTAAAGAGGTTGGGGCCCAGCACTGATCCTTGAGGGACACCGGTAGTGGCTGGCTGCCAGCTGGATGTGGCACCATTCACCACCACTCTCTGGGTCCGGCCCTCCAGCCAGTTCCTAACCCAGCACAGAGTGTTGCCATCCAAGTCGCGGGCTGATAGGTCAGCCAGCAGTTTGCTGTGGGGGACAGTGTCAAAGGCCTTGCTGAAGTCCAGATAGACCACATCCACAGGCCTCCCCACATCCACCAAGCGGGTCACCTGATCATAGAAGGAGATCAGGTTGGAGAGGCAGGATCTGCCCTTCCTAAATCCATGTTGGCTGGACCTGAGCCCTTGGCCATCCCTCAGGTGTGCAGTTTTTGCCCCCAAGATAACCTGCTCCATCAGTTTCCCTGGCACTGAGGTCAGGCTGACAGGTCTGTAGTTCCTGGGTTCCTCCATCCGACCCTTCTTGTGGATGGGGATCACATTGGCCATTTTCCAGTCTCCTGGGACCTCTCCAGTGAGGCAGGACTGCTGGAAAATGATGGAGAGCGGCTTGGCCAGCTCAGATGCCAAGGTGTTGAAGAAAAGCCTGAATGAGGCATTTAGTGCCATGTTCTAGATGACTGAAGAGGGCTGGGTGCTAGGTTGGACTGGATGATCCAGTTCTGGGCCCCTCAATTCAAGAAGGATGTTGAGGTGCTGGAACATGTCCAGAGAAGGGCAACAAAGCTGGTGAGGGGCCTGGAACACAAATCCTATGAGGAGAGGTTGAGGGAGCTGGGCCTGTTTAGCCTGGAGAAGAGGAGGCTCAGGGGTGATCTTATTACTGTCTACAACTACATGAAGGGACATTGTAGCCAGGTGGGGGTTGGCCTCTTCTCCCAGGCAACCAGCAATAGAACAAGGGGACACAGTCTCAAGTTGTGCCAGGGTAGGTATAGCCTGGATGTTAGGAAGAAGTTCTTCACAGAGAGAGTGATTTCCCATTGGAATGGGCTGCCCAGGGAGGTGGTGGAGGCACCGTCCCTGGGGGTCTTCAAGAAAAGACTGGATGAGGCACTTAGTGCCATGGTCTAGTTGATTGGATAGGGCTGGGTGATAGGTTGGACAAGATGATCTTGAAGGTCTCTTCCAACCTGGTTGATTCTATGATTCTATGATAAATATAATTTCTCAGGTAATATTTTATAGCCTTGCTTTCTAAGAATATGTGATGAAGCTGAATGTGTGTGGTAAAATGCCTGAGACCGCCAACAGCCTTTGAACCTAGTGGCCCAATGCTGACCCAGTCTTTACTAAAATTTGGAAATAATTACTTTTTCAGAAGTTTTAAGAAAATTAAAGTGAGATGAAAAGACTTCAAAAAGCCTCCTCTCCTCTCTTCTCCCGCAAAGAGAAATGGATCAAGTGTGCATATGGCTTTAAATCAAATTGTTCGAACATGGTTCAGAACCAGCGACATGTCATGCCTTTTCCTCCTCAGGAAATATTTAGAGATGAAAAGAAGAGATAATAACGATGTGAGAGAATGCAAGAGGCAAAGATGCATAGAAATGTGCAGCACAGGGTCTTAAAGTATTGCTTATTTTTTTTTAACTTGCTGGCCCCCACTTTCACTGCAGCATGGCATAGCAGTTCATGTGAGACCTTGCTTCTCTGCTGTCATGGTACTGCTCTCAAATATACCGTATTTTCTGTATCTGTGTTTTGGAAAGAAGAACTAGATTACAGGCTGTGAAAGAGAAACAATGGTGATGTCTGCTTCACTCATAGGCTTGCTGAGATGAGGCATCCTTTAGCAGAAACCACCCCTTGGACAGGTTTCTCTTCTTGGCTGCCCATGGTAGATCATCTTGGGAAGGATATCTCATAGCCACAGCCAACAGTAGGTGTGTCCACAAGCTAACCTTACCAAGAGGACTTGCTAGGTACTTGTCCACTCCACTCTCCTTTGTGAGTGGCCCTAGCTGCTTAGCAGACTTGTCTCCTACCTGCAGGGCCTTTGCATCAATAGTACAGCATCTCATCAGCCAGCACACCATCTCACTAGCCAGCTTAGGATTAGCTCTCCTGATTCCTTTGAGTATCCCTTTCTAACTTTCCTGACCTCTCTGAGGGGATCATTGGAATCCTGGATGTCATCCTTCTTCTCTTCCTCTTGTTGTTCTGGTTGTCCCTGGCTTAGAGACAGTACTTTCCAAAGTGTAGTGGAGGGCCACATAGGCCCAAATGGGCATATATATATATATATATATATATATATATATATATATATATATATATATAAATATATATATGCTTGTCTGGACATGTTTTCCCACCCAAACATGTTTTTCTGCCCAAACCAGAGGTAAAAACATTAAACGGACAAAAGGGGCACAAAAGGCCTGCTGCCACAAAGTCTGGCCTGCCCTGGTTATATAATGTGGATGTAAACAGGTTGCATAAGCCCACATGCTTAGTGTGTGGCCCACCTATGCTCTTCCCATATTTGGGGGTACTAGACTTTTGGACCCTTCCTAATTTGGTGTGTTTTAGCTGACTGCCTGTGATGGTTTAGGTGTTCCTTGTCCCCCCACACTTTAGAAATTACCCAGACTAGTCTCAGCCAGCTCTGGAAATTGAATGAAGCTATTTATTTACAGCTAGCACAATATACAAGCAGATATTTACAGTACATACAGTTATATACAGAAATACACAAGGTAAAAGGTAATACAGAAACACAGCTCCCCTCCCAGAAACCTGAGTCCCCAGGAGGGGCTCTCAACCACCCCTGCACCTTCCCCTTGCCCCTCTCAACCTTACCCCAGTCCCAAGGAAGAACAGAGGTTTGGACAAGAGGTTAAGAAGCAAAGTGGGTTAGGCCAAATGGAAGGTGAGGTTAGGGAGTGAGATGTTGCTCAGTCAGCAGCCCAAGCCAGAGTGAGAGAAAATGGCGAGAGTGTTATCTAATGTTTTCATTTCTTCTTCCCAAGCTCCTCAGTGAGACTTCCAAGGGAGGTAGACATCACCATTGTTTTCCTTTCACAGCCTGTAATCTACTTCTTCTCACTAAAACGTTCTAGATAGCTTCAAACTAGCATACTGCCAAAAGCCTGTTGGACAATATTGTGGCCAAGGGGCCATCAATCTTGGCCCACATCTGATAAATAGGGTGATTCAGGTAAACACGGGGCTCTTGTCACCTCCTTTGCTCACCTCTCCCAACCTGCTGCCTGGGGCCACTACCTTTATTCACTACACATGACCCTTTGTTCCACGGTACCTTGCACCCAACAAGGCGTTCCTGGCCGGCCGCCGCTCCAGCTCGCCACAGCAGCGCAATCATACCTGTGGAACCTTCTCAAACAGCGCGCCCCAAATTCGAATGGAACTATTAGCTTCACGAGAATCAGCTACGTGGCTTTCGCTATATATATTTTGGGACCACAGATACTGAGACTTCCAATTAGTGAGTATTTGAACTCCTTGATTCAAGTTGCTAAGGAATTTCATTGACTTTATCAGTGGCACTTTATGCCACAAGACTCTGTCCAGAACATTTCCAAAACCTCTACCAGATTGCTTAATTCGGCTGTAAATAGACATTCTGTAAAATAGTTTCACCAACTGTGTACAAAGAATTTGTGTGGGTTAACTGTACATAAGTTTGGGAAAATCCTTTGTATATATTAATAAATTATTTAAAAAACTTCAAATTGGCCTCATATCTAACCCCAAACGCAGACTCATACACCTCTAATACACTAAGAGCACTCTATTAAATAAAAGATGTGACAGTCTGGGTGTTACTCACCCCCCCATACTTTGCAAATCACCCAGACTAGACTCAGCCAGCTCTGGAAATTGAGTGAAGCTTATATTTACAGCTTAACACAATACATAAGCAGATACTTACAGTATATACAGTTATATACAGAAATATACAAGCTGAAAGGTAATACAGAAACACAACACCCCTTCCAGAAACCTGAGTCCCCAGGAGAGGCTCCCAACTGCTCTTCCCCCTTCTCCTTCCCCTCCCCCTCTCTACCTTACCCTAGATGTTGCCTTGTGCCCAAGGAAGAATGAAGGGTTGGCCAGGGGGGTTAGGAAGCAAGCTGATTAATCAGAGAGGTGGAAGGTGAGGTTAGAGAGAAATGCAGCCCACAGCCTGGACAGAGAGCAACTCCCTGATCTATGTTTATACTCTTGTTCTTATACATCTCAGCAAGTCTATGAGTGAAGTAGCCATCACCATTGTTTCTCTTCCACAGCCTATAATCTAGTTCTTCTCACCAAAACATTCTAGCTAGCTTTGAACTAGCACAATCTGATAAGTAGGATTTGCTTTAGTTTCTTCCTTGATGCACTCATAACCCATTATTTTAGTCTTAGGTGAAAAGATATGGCAAAGATCCAACTAAAATAGTGGGTTTTAGTTATGCCAATATCAAAAGTAGGATAGAAAAAGGCAGACTATAGAAAAACTTCAGCCTTCAGGCAGCTAGTCATGTCAGATATTCACATCGTCCAGGTTCTCTATGCCTTGGGAAACAGAGGTGATGCCACTAGGTGGATTGGCTAGTTAGAACTGTAAAGTGGTTGGAAGGGTGAGAAAGCAGGAAGGCAAATGAAGAATTACTAGAAAGTCTGGCACAGATGTAACTAAACAAATTTATGTTAATTCAAATTACTTCTCATTCCCACAAGAAGAAATTCTCCAGAGGAAATCTGAGTTACAGAAATATGAGTTGTACTGAAATTGTAGACCAGAACAGTAGTGTTGCTGTAAATGTCTCACATACACAAGCCTAGAAGTTTTTCATTTTGCATCTGCTTTAACTCAAGGCATGGAATTGCCAGACACTTAAAGACAGGTTAATAAGGGTAGAAGGTAATGCAGGAGGTTATATGTTTGTCCATAGTTCCCTTACTTATACACAAAAATTCAGAAGCACTAGTATTAAGATGAATTCTTTGTCAGTGAGAAGGGACACACTTTGCTTCGTCAGACATAACATAAGCTAATCTGTTGCAGAGCGATCATAGAATCATAGAATGGTTTAGGTTGGAAGAGATCTCAAGGATCATCCAGTTCCAACCCCCTGCCATAGGCAGGGACACCTCCTACTTGAACAGGTTGCTCAAGGCCTCATCCAACCTGGCCCTGAACACCTCCAGGGAGGGAGCATCCACAACCTTCCTGGGCAACCTGCGTCAGTGTCTCATCACTCTCACTGTAAAGAACACTTTCCTAACATCCAGTTTGAATCTCCCCTCTGTCAGCATATACCCATTACCCCTTGTCCTGACATTACAAGACCTTGTAAATAGTCCCTTCCCAGCCTTCCTGTAGGCCCCCTTCTGATACTGGAAAGCCACCATAAGGTCTCCTCAAAGCCTTCTCTTCTTCAGGGTGAAGAGCTCCAACTCTTGTAGCCGGTCCTCATAGCAGAGGTGCCCCAGCCCTCTGATCATCTTCGTGGCCCTCCTCTGGACTCACTCTAATAGTTTGATGTCCTTCTTGCGTTGGGAGCTCCAGAACTGTACAGAGTACTCCAGGTGGGGTCTGACAAAAGCAGAGTAAAGAGGGAGAATCACCTCCCTTGTCCTGCTGGCCACACTTCTCTTGATGTCTTCCTAGAGAAAATAACAAATCTTAAATGGCAGAGCAGTTGACTCAAAACCCTAAATAGATATGCACCAGTGAAGATCCACTCCCACTGCCAGCTCTAATTCCATTGCAAAGATGATTTTAACCCTGCCTGAAATCTGACAATCTGATTTTACTCCCCTTCGCACTGCTGACCACTACGTTGCATGCATTTACCCAGAAGGCAGAGAACCCTTTGTTTCTCAGAAAGAAAATAGCTTCTGGTTTATAGCAGCTTTGTTGAAAACAGGCTGAAACTTGTCTCACAAGCCCTGACAAATCTTCTATCTGTAACACTACGTATCAATGGACTCTGAGTGTCCACTGCAAGCTTTACTGACCCTCTTCTAACCACCAAATGCAGAGGTATCTTTAGCTCACAGCATTCATTCAGTTGCAAGCTGATTTTCTCAGAAAAAAAAAAAAAAAAAAAAAAAACCGTTTCTCAGAAAAACCACTGGACTGAATCAAAATAATCTTCTTCTTTTCTAGGTACTATTAAACACCTTTCTTCCTAAGTGTTATTTGCTTCTCACTGCACAAACCCCCTTTCATCACATATTCTGCAATTCCTCATTAGTTACAATTGAAACATACCAGCATTTAGCCTTTCTTATTTTTTTGTTTACTGTGGTAGACCCTCTTGTAACAAATTTTAGCCATATACTGCTGTTTGCACACTAAAATATAAAGAACAGACATGAAGATTTGAGTGGTTCTATTATTTACTGTGCGATTGATGTGCTTCTCCAAACAGTTGCATTTTTCAGTGTTCTACATTTATACGAATAGCAAAAAACTTTCTGTAATTGCCAGTTAGAAGAAATGGTAAATTGCACTGTATCAGTGAAGGGTGTAAAGATATTCACAGAAGCTGCAAAATCAGCAAATGAACTAAAGAGTTACCAGCAAGCCTTGGAAAATCTTAGATTAAATTATAAGCAGTGTGTACATGTATCATTTAAATGTAAGTGCAAGGAATATTACTTACTACTAACTGATAAGTGCTGCTACAATAACCGTTTGCATGAAACAGAAGCAGCATATTCCTAATGGTCAAAAATGTGTCATGTTGAAGCATATATGTCAGACTTGTATCCCTTTTAAAATAATTTGTTTCATCGGTGATTTCACTATTACCATTAGATACTCAGGTAGTTCTAACTTAAGATCAGGAAGAATAGTCCCATGACAGCTAGTAATTTCTTGTTTAATACCTCTCAGCATTTGATCCACAATTAGTTAAAATGAAGTAATCACTTTTAGATTACTCTGGAATTAGATATACCACACTTAACTCTACAGACTAGTTATACTACTTCGAATTATGGAATACTTATGTTCCCATTTCTAGTAGCTTCTTACTGTGGAAATTACTTCAAAATCAACAACAATACAACTAGATTAAACAAACTGCTTCCAAACAGGTAAATACCATCATAAGAAATAACTAGAGTAGTAGTGGAATAGGAAAGAGTAGTAAGTGGACTATTTGAAAGTATACATTTAGATGAACATGATATAAGGTCAAGAAGCCTAGGAGTCTGGGCAAGTACATTAAAAAACACAGCAATTTACCTGATAATTTTTGCAGTTAGAGTAATACACTGTGCCTTAAGTCAGTCCTTGTATTCTAAATAAAGACAGCTAAGAAATACTGTTAGCATATTGGATTTTAACATTTAGTTTCTTCTATCTAATTGAGAAACATTTTTTAACCGGAAAACTCATCCTAGGACCAGGGACATATAGGAATAAACCTGCATATAGAAGCACAGGACACCTGAAATATCTAAGTGTAATACTTGAAGGAACTTGTTCCATGGGAGTATATACATAAAGAAATAGGAATCTTCATAAACAGAATGGATACTTGAGATGTGTAAATATGACCTCAGATAGTTACCAATTTTGCAAATATATTTTATATGCCTCACATGCAAATACTGGTTTCTGTACAGTCAGTAAGCATATATGCAAATTTTGTTGGCACTGTGTGAGCAGCCATTTTAAAAAATTACTGGCTTTACAGAGAGCTGATGTCCACGAAATCAGATCTAGCTATATCTTAGCTAATCTCACATCTGTTACATGAAACAGTATTTCCTTTCCTGATTTTTCAGTTTTCAGTGACAACATTAAGGATGTTTATTTAAAAATAGAAGGCAAAAAGAGTTCATTATTATCTTACAGTAACTGTAAACAAGTGAAAACTTAAAAGTAGAAATTAAATAATTTCCACTGTTATTATTTTGTGATGTCCATTATACAAATATTTCTTTAAAAGACCAGTATTTGTTTTCTATATGACAGGAAAATCTAGAAATGCTCTGCTTAAATTTTACTCTTGAAGTGGTCTATTAAGCAACAATAACAATTTCTACTACCAATGCAGAATATAAGCATCTTGAGTAATATGTGCATTATAATATTTTGTTGATTTTTTAAAAGTTGTGCAAATAATTTAATTTACAGGAACTCCTGTTAGCTGTGTCTTAGAGAAATATTCTTTATTTAAGTTCAAGATATAGGTAGGTGGCAACTAATAACCACAACATGAGAAATTATTTTATTAATGAGAACAATATATTCCTCAACAGTGCAATTACTTGCTTGTTTAAATGTGTCAGGGCAGACAGCATGAAAAATTGACCAAACCTGAAATGAAAGACAGCCCTCCATGCAGTGGCTGACATTATCCCATGAAGGTTACATCATGGCTCTCAGAGGAAGTTCTGTAGGCATTACGAGTGTAATCACATTTTCCTGTTTGCTCATTCTTATCAGACTTTTTTCCTTTCCCTAGCTCCTGTACAAGCACCTACACAAATACCCAAAGGATACCTAAACAGCTGCACAAACACAAAGATGTTTGTCAACGTGTAATTTTTTTCCCATCAACAGTCAGAGATACGCTGCATAAACATAAGGTCATTCATTGACAAGAACCCTTATGGGAGTTAGCTGAAATTAACTAAGCAGTAAAAAATAAAATAAAAAGAAACAAAACACCAAACAAACCCAAACTCGGTTGTCCTTTGTACCTCAGCTCTTTGTCTCATTTTTAGCATCACTTAAAAAGTAACATGACTGTTTAGTGTATCTAAATACAACACCTAACTAAAGACTCAGGAGAGAATCCATATGTGCTTTCTGTGAAGGCATCAGCTACGCATATAGGTAAGGATAAATACACAAATACAGGCAATAGCATGGAATTTAACTCAAAGAGCCACAGTCTTCAAGACTGAAACAATTCTCATAGCACTTGTTCCTATTCTACTGAACTTCTACAGGGGTATTTTACCATGGCCCTTCAGGAACACAAACTTCAGCTCTCAGAAGAATGCTGGTGCTGTTTAATCAACTATTGCATATATGTATATGTATATATGTGTATATTTAAAGCAAATCAATCTGTCAGAGATAAGGACAGAGACCAACATAAAAAAATACAGAAAAATCACAATCAGCTTTTCAAAACAAATAAAATCAATGTTCATAGCTGTGCCTTGTTTTAGTTTAGTTTTTTAGTTTTTTGAATGTTTTTCAGATTGTTATTAAGATTTTACCATGCAGCATTTATTCTGGAAAAATCCACCATCTGCATGGCCACTCAGCTTTCTGGACTCATATCCACTTACACCTTTGCAGTTGCTGCTCTGTTTCAAGTAGAACACACATGGTGGCAGATGTATTTTAGATATAGATCTATTTTTAGACATACTAACCAGTTAATGTTTTAAGCAAACCTAAAAACTGTAGCAGCGTTATGTGAAAAGCATGCTCCCATTGGCTACCCGTGGACTAAAACAATATGCCACCACCTCTGTGACTGAGGCTTACATCTTTATTTTCATCTTCAATACACTTAAAGTGTATCGATGGTAACCACCAAACAATATCTTTCCTTTGGAATGTCAGAGATAAGACCTTCAGTGTGGGTTCTACTTACTTATCCGTTTAATCAAGTCTCTATTACATGAATTTTCAAATTTGTCTGCAAAACAAAACAACAGAATTGACAATTCCAATGTGGTACCAGCTCAGGCACAGTACAATGCTCTGGGAACAAGGCAGAACTGCTTTACTGTGTGAGATCCATCCTTGAATACTGCATCTAGTTCTGATGCCCCCATCATACGAAGGACATAGAAGTGTTGGATTGAGTTCAGATGAGGGCCACAAAGATGACTCAAGGTTTGGAACACCTGTGCTGTGAGGATAGGCTAAGGAAGCTGAAGTTGCTCAGCCCAGAGAAGAGTGGGGGAAGCTTACAGAGGCTTGCCAATACCTGAAGGGATCCCAGCAGAAATTGGGGAGGGACTCTTTATAAAGGTGTCTAGCAACAGGACAATGGGGAATCTATTCAAGGTAAGAGGGATTAGGTTTAGACTGAATCTTAGAATCATATAATCAATCAGGTTGGAAGGGACCACAAGGATCATCTAGTTCCAACTCCCCTGCCATGGCCAGGGACACCCTACCCTAGATCAGATTGTCAAGAGCCCTATCCAGCCTGGCCTTAAACACCTCCAGGAAAGGGGCCTCAACCCCCCTGGGCAACTCATTCCAGGCTCTCACCACTCTCATGCTGAACAACTTCCTCCTCATGTCCAGCCTGAGCCTACCCATCTCCAGCTTCACTCCATTCTCCCTAGTCCTGTCACTCCCTGATATCCTGAAAATTCCCTCCCCAGCTTTTTTGTAAACCTCCTTCAGATACTGAAAGGCCACAAGAAGGCCACCTTGGAGCCTCCTCTTCTCCAGACTGAATAGCCCCAACTTTTTCAGCCTGTCCTCACAGGAGAGGTGCTCCAGCCCTCTGATCATCCTCGTGGCCCTTCTCTGAACATGCTCCACCACATCTTCATCCTTCTTGTAATGGGGGGGCTCCAGAACTGGATGCAGTACTCCAGGTTGGGTCTCACCAGAGCAGAGGGGGAGAATCACCTCCCTCGACTTGTTGGACACACTTCTCCTGATGTAGCCCAGGATCTGAGGCTGCAAGTGCACGCTGCTGGCTCATGTTGAGCTTCTTGTTCACCAACACCCCCAAGTCCCTCTCCTCAGGGCTACTCCCCAGCCAATCACTGCCCAGCCTGGATTTGTGCTTGCAATTGCCCCAACCCAGATGCAGGACCTTGCACTTGCTCTTGTTGAACCTCGTGAGGTTGACTTGTGCCCACCTCTCCAGCCTGTCCAGGTCCTTTTGGATGGTGTTGTGGAGGCAGGGAATTAATGTGGCCAAGTCTGGAATACATAAAAAAACAAAATTATTTCATTTTCTCGACACCCCCCCAAAAAAAAAAACTATACAGAAATTAATTTAGTTTCAATTAGCAGATTCAGTTTGGTTGAGAAGATCTTACAAGGATACCATAAGTAAGTTTGATTATATTGGAAGTCAGGAGTTGGAAAAGGCTAAGCTACTAAACATAGCATTCCCCACTATTAATCAGGCTGAGCCAAAAGTTTACTCACAGGTAAGCCAGACTATCTGAGAGAAAGGGTGGTCCAGATGCTTGCAGGGACAGTCCTGACCCTCAGAAACTTGTCCTTCAGAGCACCAGGGGACTCTTTCTTGCAGTACCTATCCAGGCAAGGAGGGAGAACTCCCAAGGCGGGAACCCCAAGGCGGGAAGTCCCCCAATATTTATACTCTTCCTAGATGAAGAGTCGAGTACCATTTCCTAGGCACGAAGACCACAGCCAATCACTAGCCCAATTCCAGCGCGGGCATCTGCACAGGTTGCCCCTTGTGCCAGAAGGGCTCTTTGCTCACCTTCTTCACGCCTGCAGGGCACGGGTGGAAACAGGATTTTGTGCCTTTTCCTCTCCTATTCCAATCACAGAGAGAGAGGAATTTTGGGGTATACTGGACTCCAGGACAGATGGCATCCCCTCCCTCCAGCGTATCTGCTGCACCACACAGCTTGGTGTCATCAGCAGACTTGCTGACGGTGCACTCAGTGCCACTGTCCATGTCGCTGACAAGGACGTTGAACAAGACTGGTCCCAGGACTGATCCCTGAGGGACTCCACTTGTCACTGGTCTCCACTTGGACACAGACCCATTGACAGCCACTCTGTGGGTGCAACCATCAAGCCAGTTCTTTATCCATTTAGTGGTCCTCCCATCAAACCCATGTTTCACCAGCTTGGAGACCAGGATGTGGTGTGGGACAGTGTCAAAGGCCTTGCTCAGGTCCAGGAAGAAGTTCTTCAGTACAAGGGTGGAGATAATCTGGAATAGGCTGCTCAGAAATGTTGTGGATGCCCCCTTCTTGGTGGTGTCCAAGGCCAGGTTGGATGAAACATGAGTAAATATAGTCTAGTTAAGAAGTGTCCCTGCCCATGGCAGGAAGGTTGAAACAGGTGATCTCTAGGGTCCCTTCCAATCTAAGCTGTTCTGTGATGATGATGCACCTGAATTTGTATGTGCTGTGCCTGAAATAACAGCCTAAAATTAGCAGGTTAAATGGATCCAGAAGTCCAATATCAGTGGCTTTTCTAAAAAGCAAAATTCTGCAAGGTTGTAAAGAGCTGTAGAAAGCGGCACAAGTGAATATGCATTTTCTCAGAGATAAATGAGAGAAAAGTATTTGTCCCCAGGCAAATACAGTAGGTAGAACAGTTATTCTGATACAACTACTTCAATGGGTTTGCTCTATACAATTTCATTCTTTTGCACTCTTTTATGCTATGTGTACTTTTAATGCTATTAGCTTTTACAGGCATTTTCACAGCACTTAGTTTGGATTTCTGAGAAAAAAATACCACAATATGGTTTCTTTCATTGTTGTAGATATAAAATTAAACAAAAAATCCCAAACAAACAATCAAAAAAAGCAATTACTTACCATCAGCAAACAAAGTTTCTTACTCATACTACAAGTCAATGTGTGGCTAGGAGGCTATGAAATGCTTTCAGAGAGAGTGCTACTGAATGCTGTTACTCTTGGTTAAAATGGTTGTTTCTGAGTAATGTGCTGGCTGACACAGTGTATAGCCCAAGATGAATATTTAGCCTGAAGAACACAGTGTGCTTCCACCAGCATGTCACAAAACACCAAGTAAAATTTCAGGAAGATAGCAAATGGTCTAAAACTAGAAAAGTACCAACTGGAAAAATACAGTATAAAACACAAAGTATTTTGAAAAATCACTGGTAATGTGGTAAAAATAACAGGAAAATGTATGCTGACACTAGTGTACTACATTCAAAGAAGCGGATTTTTTTTTTCAAATTGATAGTAATGTAATTAATCTGTGGATACGCTAGTAAGATCTGCATAACATGAATGGCATGGTACAGAGCTCTGTAATTCTCAAGAAATTGCAAAGTAACAGGTTTTGAGCACACCTATAAGGATATACAAATAGTAAAGGTAGGAAAAGTACTTCCATCAGTGTCTGTGACTAGAATGTCTGGATTGGAGTATGTCCTTACTCAGATAAGCAAGAAACAAGATTTATCAGGAAGGAAACATTTTTGAGCCTTGATGTTCTAACTAACATAAGGCTTCAGATCCAAAGACATGTTGTGCTGAGCATCAAACTGTAACATCAGTTTGATTCTGAAAGGAAGAACACTCACTGTGTGCACTGTGGTCTTATGAGAAGGGACTCAAATACCACATCTATTTGCACCAGCAAACCATGAAATATGCAAAACTAGAGGGGAAAGAAAAAGAATTCTTTTCCAGATGCAGCCTGAAGTGAGGTGAGACAAGTGAAAACCTATGACTGTATATAATGGGACTGTCTAAAATGAACAATAGAAAGTGAACAACTACAAGCTACTATAAAAAAGCTTTTAAAGCCATTTTGAAGGGCAGACAAACCAGAAAGAGCTGTATCACCTGCAAAAATAATTATTACCTCATGGTAGTTGTTTGCACATATTTTTTTCATCTGCTTAAGAGATAAAATGTACAAATGTAATAATAATTTCTTAAATGAATTTTAAATGTTACATATTGACTCTTATGATAGGACACAATTTTTATTAGTATAGGGATTACATATTTAATTTTATTTAATATTATATATTTATTTGGAAGGGTCTCAAGCAACAACAACAAAAAAATGAGTAGGGACAAAATGTTATGGAAAAGTCATAGAATTGTAGAATTAACCAGGTTGGAAGATACCTCCAAGATCATCCAGCCCAACCTAGCACCCAGCCCTAGCCAGTCAACTAGACCACAGCACAAAGTGCCTCATCCAGGATTCTCTTGAACACCTCCAGGGACAGTGCCTCCACCAGCTCCCCGGGCAGCCCATTCCAATGCCAATCACTCTCTCTGTGAAGAACATCCTCCTAACATCCACCTGTACCTCCCCCGCCACAACTTGAGACTGTCCCCTTGTTCTCTTGCTGGTTGCTTGGCAGAAGAGACCAACCCCCACCTGGCTACTATCTTCCTTCAGGTAGTTGTAGACAGCAATGAGGTCACCCCTGAGCCTTCCCTTCTCCAGGCTAAACAACCCCAGCTTCCTCAGCCTCTCCTCATAGAGTTTGTGTTCCAGGCTCCTCCCTAACCTTGTCGCCCTTTTCTGGACACATTCCAGCACCTCAACATCTCTCTTGAATTGAGGGGCCCAGAACTGGACACTGTACTCAAGGTGTAGCCTGACCAGGGTTGAGTACAGGGGAAGAATAACCTCCCTCGTTCTACTGGCCACACTGTTCCTGATACAGGCCAGGATGCCATTGGCTCTCTTGGCTACCTGGGCACACTGCTGTCTCACCTTCAGCCTACTATCCACCAGTACCCCCAAGTCTCTTTCCTCCTGGCTGCTCTCCAGCCACTCTGTCCCCAGCCTGTAGCGCTGCTTGGGGTTGTTGTGGCCAAGGTGTAGAATCCTGCACTTGGCCTTGTTAAATCTCATCCCATTGGCCTCTGCCCACCCATCCAGCCTGGCAAGGTCCCTCTACAGGGCTCTCCTACCTTCCAACAGATCAACACCTGCTCCTAGCTTAGTGTCATTGTGGTGGAGGGGCTGTAGCCCCAAAAACTGAGGCTTCCCTATGCCTCTACATGCCTGAACATGTTTTTCTGCCAGGACCCATGGTAGTAAACAGGTTGTGTAACACACACATCCAGTCCGTGTATCCCTGGGGTCCGCCGAGGTGATCCCCGTATTTGGGAGTGTCCAGGCAAACAACTTCTGCCTATTAAGGTAAGGTTTGGCTTACTGCCAACCTGATTGGTCACTTTAGATGCCCAAATGAGCCACGAATCTCAGCCCACAGTCTATAAAGAGGGATGCAAAGGAGCGCCACGTGTTCAGAGTGGTCAGATCTGTTCAGAGTCAGCTCTCTGATCCACATTGCAGCTGTGACCTGCACCCAAAGTGCTCAGTCGCTCACACCCACATACTCGGAAGCCAAAGTATTGCTCCGATGAGCACAGAGGCTTCGGACCTCTTACTTTGATCTCAAGGCACAGTTAACCTGTCTGCATACCCTTAGAAGCAGAGCAAATTCATGCCTGCACCTGATACATATGGGGAGCCGATAGCCCCCTAAGCCTAGAACTATCTCGAATTATCTACGGAGCTCAGTTTCCCAGCAGCCTGGCACACACTGCATGCCCACTGCTTTAGCCTGGAGAATCAAGACAACAGACCTTCTGGATTGTCTGCAAACCCATGAGCACAGCCTGCTGGCTGTACAAAGGACCGTGCCAGAAGCTGCCTGGACAAATCCTTCTCCTGTTCCTGGAATCCTGCCAGCTGACCATCCCTGGACACGCAGCATCCAGAAAACCAGCAGTATCGAGGCAGAGACCACCTCACACCAGGAGAAAAGGTTAGAGAAAACCTGTTTACCCCAGAGACTGGGAACATTTATCATTTCTCCCCGCAAGCCGGGAAGATTCCAGCCTCACAAAGACTCGAACACCGGGCACATGCTGTGACACAATCCCGGGAAGGTGATTAATAATTAAGGGCAACACATCTAAGTAAGCTTTGATTCCTTTGTAAAATAAGTAACCCCTGTCTTAGAGCAGACATAGTTTCAGCCCCTGCTGGGCAGACAGTATAGTCATTAAGAGGCATCAAGCCTGAGGGAAATCTCTCTCTGTCTATGGTTGATAATTTGATAGTTAATAATCCAATCCCTGTACATATATATATCATATCCTAATTGTTTTCATAACTTTGCACAAAAGAACTATTCAGTGGTTGGGGGTGGCAAATTTGTAAATATTAATTTTAATAAATATTTTTAATAAAAAATTAATACCGCCTCAAATTAATTTCTCACCTCCCCCTAATAAGGGAGGAACAGAGAAATCCCCTCCACAACAGTCATCTGCATTATTACTTCATGATATCAGTCTGGGACCAGCCAGCTGTATTTAATAGAAAAAAAAAAAAAAGAAAATGTAAACATGATGTAAGAATTCAACTATCAAGAAATAGAAACATCAGTTCTTTCCCAGATTTTGCTCACCTTTCCACCTCCCCAGAAATATATGTGGCCTCCCATGGGGTTACAACAGCTGTGTAGGTAGCAAGAATTAGCACTCACTCTGCAACTGTTTATTGTATAGCTATGAGAGTAAAGGGGAATGAACTAGAATATCTGGAGCATGGTCGTTTCTTTGTTATAAGAATGATGTTTCTTATCACTCCATCGTGCAATAGAAAGATTAATAATTTCCCTGCTTCTATGTACTTTTGAGACAGGGTAACAGTTTTGGAAAAGCAGAGATAAGCTTCACTCAGGTAGAAGAAGAGGGAAGCAGGTTCTGTGCTAAAGTAAAGAGTGGAAGTAAAAGTTACACGGTGTTTGTGTCCATGATCTATGTAACGCCTTCTATATAAGTAACTGAAAGGCTGGGTCGTTCATTACACGTGGCTTTTCACTCTAAGAAGCATTCTTGTTTAACAAACAGCTTTACTGACAAAGAAAACATGACTGCGTTCAAATGACTTGTCCAAGGCCAAGTAGATCAGTGACAAATCCAACCTGAAAACGCAAGTTGTTAATCACATATTCAGCTGCCCAGGACATCTCACCACTGTCATCACTCTTATGATATGAACTGTTGCATTAGTCCTGGCTGTGAATAAGTGGTATGGCACAAGCTTTCAAGGAAGTATTCAAGACCAGGGTCACCACAGCAGGTGGTTGGAACTAGATGATCTTTAAGACCCCTTCCAGTCCAAATCATTCTGTGATTCTCTAAGTATCTTATATAAACCAGAATGAGTGATTTAGTAATGTATTCCAAAGGTCTCAATGTCACTGTCATTCACCTGCCACTGCAATGGAAGACATCACTTCAGATTCCAAAGTCTCTGTGGTTCAAACAAGACTGGTATGTGACTCCACATGGGAGCTCTCAGTCTCAACAGGGTGGCTGCACACAAACCACTATTTGGGAAGGACACCTGATGTATCTCCACCATCAAGCTGTGCTGAGGTGGTGATATACTTGGAGACAAGACTGAAAAGGTCACTATGCCCCAGGCTTCGCAGACAGGCATCTCCAAGTGCTAGGAACACTCAGGTTTATTTACAGGCATGGTCACATTTTGTAAGTCCTTCACAGGTGGAGTTCCATGCTAAGAACTGTGTTTATCATAAATCAACAAATTAATAGTAGCATTAAAAATGTACAACAATGCGCTTCTGTCTTCAGACTCAGCTTTGGCCTTTCTAGACTAGTCTTTAAATTAGAAGAATCACAATCTACTTGTGCTCCAACATTTTAGTACTCAAACAAGAGTAGAGAATACTAGACTCAAATGCCATCAGGTAAGAAATCGGATACACTCCTAGATCCACCGTTCTGCAAACTGACCCTAAGGAGCACCCAGTACCTTTCAGAAAATCAAGCCTGACAGTGTCTACACAGCATGTTTTTACCAAGGATTTCAGAAAAAGACATATTTGCAAATGTACAAGTAGTAGAGAGAAAATTACTACTACACTTGATCCTTCATCCATAGGCATGTAAACATAGCCTCATGAAGTACTGTAAAATGGGTGTCAGCTTGCAAGTCTTAAGAAAGAGGAAATACAGTGATGTGCGTTACCTGCAGCACCAATAGAGGGGGGACAGATGAGAGCCAGGACAGACAGCTTTGCCTGCAAAGTGAACAGAAATGATGTGTCAAGGTCAGAGAAGCAACAGCTCATCTGATCTCACCAGAAAAATCTCTTTCTGATGAATCATTGTAAAATTTAAAACTGCATCTTGCAGAATAAATGTTCCAAAGGAGTGCCACATCCACATGACCCTCTCCTACAGGAAATTCTTAGCACAGCTCTCCCTGTAGTCCCCACACACCCATACATGCATTGCTGCTCTGGGAGGCACTTAGAAAAGGCTGCCTCCTGAAAGAAGTTTTATAAATATTTACACTGCATTTTAACATTTAGTTGTACTCCTACAAGAGCAACAAGGCTGTGTTGAAATAATTTTATTTCAAAATCTGTGAGGGAGAGCAAGCAGCAGCAAATAGAAACCCACAGAGAAGGCTGGCTATGATATTATTTGAAATTACATTTATAATACTGAAAGGTGGCAATGTGAAAAATGAATTTGTAAGGGACTGCTTCTGAAACGGTGATTTCTTCAACAGAAAACCAGCAGGGTACGAATGTTACATTGCTGTAAACTAAGGGCTGGAGCCAGCTACTCCTTTCACAGACACTGGGCATAAACCCAGCATAAATCTGTGGATTTTAGTGGTGCAATTGGAAGTAAACTTTGCTTTCAGAAAACAAGATACAAAACCCCATTTCAGCAGATAAAAAGAGGATGGCTGGATAGCTGTGAAAGTGGGAGCTGTGGTTTGTATTAGTGGCCTCAGGAAAAATTCACTTAATACTTTTGGGTAATGCAAAGCTTTGAAAACCTGAATGTTTAGATGCCTTCTGAGAGCTCTTGAGAGCAAGTGGCAACGTGCTGCTATTTGTCAGCTCTTTTAACAGCATGGGGAAAAAAAGCTATCTACACCATATACATTGGCTGTTAATGTTTGTCATAGATGCCTTATTCTTGATCATGGAGGCAATTACACATGAGATAAAGCCAATGTGCGAAGTCATACGTCTCTAATAAAATTATTAATGATGAAGACTGAACTGTGGCTGTGAGAACATCCAGGGTTGAGTAACAAGGTAAAAAATTCTAAGTCAGTTTCAGGAAACATGGACAGGCTGGACAGATGGGCACAGTCCGATGCCATGAGTTTTAACAAGGCCAAGTAATGGGTTCTGAACTTTGGCCACAACACCCCCCCTAGTCAATGCTACAGTCTGGGGACAGTGGCTGGAGAGCAGCCAGGCACAGTGGGACCAGGGCAGACTGGTTGACAGGCAACTGAACATGAGCCTGCAGTGTGCCCAGGTGGCCAAGAGGGTCAATGGCATACTGGCCTGTATCAGGAGCAGTGTGGCCAGTAGGACCAGGGAAGTCCTTCTGCCACCTGTACTCAGCACTAGTTAGGTCACACCTTGAGTACTGTGTCCAGTTCTGGGCCTTTCAATTTAAGAAAGATGTTCAGGTGCTTGAACAGAACAGAGCAGGGCAACAAAGCTGGTGAGGGGGCTGGAGTACAGACCTACAAAGAGCGGCTCAGCAAGCTGGGGTTCAGCCTGGGGGGAGACTCGGGAGACCTTACTGCTCTCTACAACTACCTGAAAGGAGGTTGTAGCCAGGCGAAGGTTGATCTCTCCTCCCAAGCAAGCAGTGACAGAACAAAGGGACACAGTCTCAAAAAGCACCAAGGCAGGTTCAGGTTGGACATTAGGAATAAATTCTTCACAGAGACGGTGATTTGCCATCTGCCTGGGGAGGTGGTGGAGTAATCATTCCTGGAGGTGTTTAAAATGAGGCTGAACGAGGCATTTAGTGCCATGGTTCAGTTAATTAGAAAGGCCAGGTGATAGTTGGACTCGATGATTCTAAACGTCTTTTCCAACCCGGTTAATTCTGTGAAAATCCTTTTCAGTTGCAACTCTTAACACGATAAACAGTATCTTGTAGACTCCAGTATGCACTTTTAAAATTCTTACTACAAAAGTATCACTTCTCTTTAACAGCAGAAAACGTTCACCTTACGCAGAGAAGCCAAACCCAGCCAGCAGATCGATCAGCCCACGTGGAGGCAGCCAAGCCCAAGAGCGGTGAACTGCACCTGGACCTTTCCCTCACTCCGCGGACACTCGCGCCGCGGCCGCAGGACGACCGCAGCCATCTCGCCCGAGCCGAGGCGGCCGAATGCAAGCGGGATCGGGACCACCGGCACCGCTCACCAAAAGTCGCAAGACCACGTCGCTAAGACAGTCCCTCAAGGCCTCCCTCCGGGAAGGCCCCACTCGCGGCTCAGGGCTCTCCACCTGCCGCGTCTCCCCCACCACGCCATCTGCCCCTTTTTATTCCTCTTTCACCCTCAGCAAGGTGAGCAGGAGACAATCCTCCTACCCCGGCGTCCCTCACATTCTCCCGCCCTCCGCCCGCGCACGCGTGTGCGCGCGGTGTGTGTGAGGGGGTGGGTTGCGCAGGCGCGGTGCGGCGCGGCCCGTCCCGCTGCCGCGCGTTCCCGGTCCGGCCGGCGGGAGGCGGAGTGAGAGCGCGGGGCCGCGGGAGCCGCTCCCCTGGCGGCCGCCGCCGGGGCCCTGCGGAGCTGCCCTGTGCGTCCAGCCCCCGCCCAGCCCGGGTATTGTTCCCAACCCGTCTCCGCCGGGGAAGTTTTGCCTTCGTCCCGGCTCCGCTCCCCGCCGGGGCGGGGCGGGGAGGGGGGGCCGGGTCCCCTTTGTCGCCACCTCCCCGGCGTGCGGCGGCCGGCGGAGGGGAGGTGGGGGGGCGGGGGGGGGCGGTGAGGCTCAACATGATGGCGGCCGAGGCCGGGAGTGAGGAGGGCGGCTCGGTTAGCTCAGCTGGGACGGCAGGAGCTACCGCCACTGCCGGAGCGGAGCCGGGACACTACCCCGCCGTGTGCCGTGGCAAGGGGTTGGGGCCGCAGGGCCCCTTCCCAGTCGGTTCTGGCGGCGGTGGTGGCGGCAGCAGCCCGGGCGCCGGCCCATCAGGTGGCCCGGCTTTGTGCTCGGTGCTGGGACACCTGGAGCTCGGCGCGGGGCCTGCCCCTCCGCCGCCCTGTGGTGCTGCCACAGCGACCGGCCTGGGGCAGGGACTGGAGGCGGCCCGGGCCACCGATCCCGGCACTACCACCGCTGTATTTCCCCCGCTGCCACCACCGCCGCCTCCCTTGTCCGGGGGCCTTGGAACTGTGGACGAAGGTGACTCACTGGACGGACCGGAGTACGAAGAGGAGGAGGTGGCCATCCCGCTCAACGCGCCCCCCACCAACCAGTGAGTAGCCACCGCCCCGCCGGGGGCTGCCACGCCCGGCGCTACACCCCCATCCCCTCAACCCCCTCCCCGTCGCCAGCCCCCGAGCAGCGGGGGCTGCAGCGCTGGACCCCCACCTCTGCCCGGTGGAAAGTGTGTGTCAAACTCCCACAGAAAGTTTTTCGCGCACAATTTTCCCTGCCCCCCCACTCCCTGCTCCTCCCCCGGTTCCGCTCCAGCAGGAAGGCAGCGGCACTAGAAGAGTGCCCCGGAATGGGAGTCCCGGTGTGGGCAACCCCGGCTGGTGCTCGGTGGAGTGATCAGCTCCTCCGCCGCCTGTCTGGCCTGCTGTGATGAAGGGTGAGCAGTGGCTGTAGGGACGTGAAGCTCCCCTTCACTTAAAAGATGGTACTCTGGTAGCGGCTGAAGTCAGCTCCTGGAAAAAAAGGTTGCTGTTGTCGAGCTGACTTAGGTTTTTACGAATTTTCGTAGCGATGCAGAAGCCTGCCAGGAGGAGAGGGCGATTGCAGTGGTGGTTTAACTGACTACCTTGTGGGGAGACACTTCCAATCTGGCACTGTAGTCTTTCTCAGAACAGGCACGGACTTCTCACTCTCTCTCTTCTTTTTTTTTTTTTTAAATGCTAACTAAAGAAGCTGTCTATGGCATAAAATTACTCCTACTCCATTTCAGCATTTTGTGTTGTGCTGTTTTGTACTGAAATAACTCCCACCAAAGTAGTATTTCTCTTTTCCATTTTACACAGAGCAATGTGCACATCTGATCTTTAAAATAAAAATTTTAAAAAAACAAAGCAATCTGGAAAAGTGAATTCTAAGTGAATTACAGTCTGTATTTCTTAAGTGTTAGAGGCTATTTCTATGGATAATGTCCAAGTGCTTTGCTGCTCAAACAATTTAAAGTTGTTTTTAATTGGACTGTATTTGGAGAGAGGAGGTAGTTCTGAAAAAGAAACTGTAAACCTGCAGTATAAGTTATGTTTTACTTAACCATTCATTAGATTAATCAGGAGTCTTGCAGTGCTGGTAATAAAATCTTGTAGTAGGGATAGACCAGTTCTGTGTGAAATATAAGATCAGATAATGTTGCATAGAGTTTGTGTAATTGGTAATTATTCTAAACACAGCTTTTGGAATTAACTGTAGAAATTCTTCAGGTTCGTATTAGAATGGGAAATAACCCTCAAGGAGGTACTGTATTGTCCCCAAAATTAATTGCTTCAAAGGCTGAAATTGCTTTCATCAGTATCTGGAAATATGTTGTTCCTGAAGTTAAACTGAGTGTAGTCAGTAATTTAGAGTGTTGGGTACAAGGTGGCACATGTATTCAAGGTATAGGGCAGTGTAGTGGTTTGGGTGTTACCCACCCCCCCCCCCACTTTGCAAATCACTCAAACTAGACTCAGCTGGCTCTGGAAATTGAATGAAGCTTATATTTACAGCTTAGCACAATACACAAGCAGATATTTACAGTATATACAGAAATATACAAGGTAAAAGGTAATACAGAAACACAACAGCCCTCCCAGAAACCTGAGTCCCCAGGAGGGGCTCCCAAGCGCCCTTCCACCTTCTCCCACCCCTCAACCTTACCCCAGATGTTGCCTTGTGACCCAAGGAAGAATGGAGGGTCGGCCAGGGACATTAGGAAGCAGACGGATTAGTCAGATGGTAAGTGAGGTTAGAGAGAAATGTAGCCCACAGCCCAGTGAGTGTCCAAATGCCGAATGCCTTATCTATGTTTATACTCTTGTTTTTATATATGTCAGCAAGCCTATGAGTGAAGTAGACATCACCATTGTTTCCCTTTCACAGCCTGTAATCTAATCCTTCTCACCAAAACATTCTAGCTAACTTCAAACTAGCACAGACAGAAAACTAATCAGAAAATCCATATGAAATTGAGTGATTCTTTTCATTCCTTCCTGACTCCACTGTCAAAGAGTTAACTTCAGCAGTATTTCACATACTTAGAAGATTTCAGGCGGTGTTGCAGTTTTAAGTAGGACATGAAGTCTAACATTGTAGGTTTTCTTTTAACTTGATCCTCCCTAACCTGAACAGGCTTCCTATTATTCCTTTATTCTTTTAATTTCTGGGCTTTTTGTGGAAGCTTGTAAACATTGAATCTTTGTTTTGTGAAGACACTGTTTAGAGAGTCTTAAATTTGTAGAATTCCTGACAATCTAGAAATAGGATTGTGCATATTCGACAAGGGATAAGGAGGGAAATACAAAAACGTGAAAGCCAAGTGACTTTTTCAGTGTTGTGTGCCAAGCTAGGAAGATAACCACTCATGATTTTTCTCTCAGAAAGACCAGGCTACTACTTCTGTTAGAGCCCTCTAGGAAAAGGCCAAAAAACAAGCTTCTTTGAAATACATTTAGAAAGTGGGATAATTACTATGAATATTACCTGTTTGATACTAATTGTCACTACATCTAGAATTGTGAGTCAATTTTGCAGTGACAGTATGATCTTGTAAATCAAGTGCAAGTGTGATGGTTAACTTCCATGAAAGAATATGTCAGATGCCTGACAAGGAGTACCTGCTAGGGGAACACAGCAAAGGCCCTGATTTTGTTTTGATTGACAAAGCTACTCGCCTTTTCCACACAAAGGGGACATTGATGTTTCTGCAGGAGCAGGGTGTCACTCTGTAGTTAAATGTTCTCACAAAAATTCTTTAGTACACAAACATCCAAGATGTAAAATGCATTAAAAAATTGTCTCAGAAGTTCATATCTCTGTATACATAACCTTTTTGTTTGTTACTTTATCATTAGTTTGTATGACTTTCCTGTTTAACAAAAAAACAAAAAAGGCTGATTAATTATAAGCTTTTTTTTTCTCTTTCATTCATCTCTTCTCTGGTTTATACAGCATCAGTTCTTACCATTCTCAGTTAAGTTAAATTGGCCATATGTTGCTAGTATATTGTATCTTTTCAGTCATGCTGTTTTGTTTGGGAAGAGCCCTATCTTTGTAATCATACCATCTGCTTCAATGGACTTCAGCTCTTGATTTCTTACCAAAAGCAAAGATAATATTATCTATCATCTTGTATAAGGAAAGATCCAATATAAGTTGTATCATAAGAGCAGTAACTGATCTTGTAATTTAAACTTGGATTAAATTTCTCCAGTTGAATATGATTACAAAACTGCTATTCCATTTGCTTAAATGTGACTGCTAGCTCCACCCTTTCGCACTTCCTCCTAATGCATTCAGTTTTTACAGGAGGTATGCAGGATTTGCTTGGTGGATAATTCTGTGATTCTGGAAAAAGGTTTTGATTCTTTGTCTTAACTGCTTACTGTGTATTATGTGTACATCAGAAAACTGAGCGTGCATTTCAATCCTGGTCTTGCTTTATGTGATAAGAAATGACGATTCTCCTGTACCAGAATGAAAAGACGTTATTCCTTTCATAACAACTCTGTAGGCTTCTTTGCCTTCTAATGGACATGCATCACATTGCAGAATTACTGAATGTTTGGCTACTAACTCCAAACAAAGATACCTGGTGAAAAGTGCTGCGGGTGTTTTCGAGTTTGTACTCCAAGCTTAGATTAGTCTTTTAAGTTTTAAAAAAAATTGAAGTTTCTGCAAATAGTTAGACACAACTTTATCACTTTTTCATGTCCTAAATTTGCAAATTAAAGCCAAACCCAACCAATCAAAAAAACAAAAAAAACAAACAAAAAAACCCCAAAACAAAACACCAAACCAAAGCCCCAACAAACTCGAACAAAATCAGAACGAGTTCTCAGTTTGCAAGTGTTACGCCACAGAGGGTGTTATAGACCAAATATGTTTTTGAGCATGAAAAGTTTCTAAAATACGTTTGACATGTAGTTGATGTTCTGGCTTTCAGAGTAACTAACTTAAATAGTTGGGAAGTGAAGCAAATGAAACAGATGCAAGTTCTGCATTTCCTATCAGGATACAGTAAATGTTTGTTCAGAGTAGTCATGATGTGTTTGTCTTTGCTAGCAAGCACTTGGTACATTTAGTTTCCTCTTCTGTTTTCCACATACCTAAGGAAGAGGGAACCTTATCTTCTCTCAGTGTTTTCTTCAATTTCCCAGCAGTGGAAGGTGATAGTTACCATGTTACAGGCCATCTTTATTCACAAACTCAAAATCTCCTAGTAAGGCAGAATTTTATCTTCTTTGTTCCAGAGCAAAACCAGCTTAAAATTTGTCTCTTCCTTGTATATGGTTTTTCACTTTTCTGAAGCACAGCAGTAGTATGTTTATCTTTCTAGCTTAATGCTAAATGTGAGACATAGGATGCTGGGGAATAAATTGAGTAACTTGGTGATATTTTTTTTCCCCTTCGGTACATTCTACTCCATTCACAAAGCTTACTGGCAGAGACTAAGTGGTGTAAGGAGATGCTTTTGGGTTTAATGAATGGATGCTGTCTAATTTGGTTGTAAATCAGCAGTATGTGGAATAGTTATTTGTGTATTTGATTTAAAATCTTAGTGGACAAAATTATCTTAGGTCGTGTTGTTGCATTAAGGTGGCAAGAGCAGTTCCATTATGTTCCATCAAAACTGACATTTTCATACAGTCTTTTTTTGAGCAGTAGATAATTTGAAATGGAAATCAGTTGAAATTGAAAGCTATCAATCATATAAACGAAATAGCCTGTCAAAACTCCATCTAGTTAAAACAGATCTCATCCAAAGCATATGTAGTCTTACAGTCAATCTTGGTGCTTGTTGAGGCAACATAGCAGTGAGAAAAGGAGATGAAGATGGATACGTGAATAGAGTAGTATTAAATAAGCATGGATTACATATATTCTGTCTGATTATAGAGGGAAATTGTGGTTTCTTCACACAAGTGTTGAAGGTGGCAAGTCCAGAGTTCTGCTGTATTTGTTTATTTCAGTAACTCACAAAAATGATTTTTTTTTTTAATAGTGGCTTAAGGCTCTTTTCCATAGTGATGGATGAATCTCTTGCACTGAAAACTAAGAGGAAGTAGTACTGTCATGTGCAGTTAGGTACTGTATAAACAAAAAATGAAGTGTGATATAACTTGATTTTGGTGTATGAAGTGGCTGTTTAGTGTGGTAGCAGGTAACCTTTTCTCTTTTTATTATCTTAAAAAAAAAAGCATGATAATGAAATAATTTCTGTTGTCCATACAAGACAAACACCTTGCTTTTCCAGAGTTGATGTGTGGCTTACAGATTTGGCAGACCTGAATTTGTGGTGTTAGGAGTGCTGTCTTACATGAATGGAGAAGAGCAAAATTGTACCTGTCCATATACAGGAAGCGAAGCACTAAGTGAACTGAGTATCTTTGTTACATCCATAAATGAAAGCTTCAGATGAAGTAATCCAGAAGTGAACCAGTATTTGATGTTGGAGAAGTTTGAGAAGGATTTTTCAGTAGTTTATTGTTAGTATTTCTAGTTACCAAGAGATGATGGTGTTTTGTTTAAAACAGTGAATAGTCTCTTGACCTACACTTTATATAGTTTTTGTTTCATGCTGTCTTCTGACTCCCAGACTTCAGTATAGAACAAAAATACTTCATTCACTGGCCTGCCTTATTGAGAAACAGAATATCTTGCCATATTTCTTCACCTTCTCTCAGTTTTTTGTGGCTGAGGAAGTGGAGAGGAACACAAATTTTATGAGTGGGGGCATGGATCTTTTTACTGTGGGACTCCATCTGCAGATTCAGCTGTAAATTGTAGTACTTATTTAGTAGTTTTCCAGTTTCTCATGTATCTTTCTTTCTTCTTTAAATAATAAAAAAAAAACCAAGCAAAATGAAAAACAACAACAGCAACAACAAAATAACCAACAAAACAAAACAAACAAAAAATCCCAGGAAAAAACCACACAATCCCACCAAAACCATCCGAACAAACAAATAAAAAAATAATCTTGGTATTTATCTCACTGATAAGTGTAGTAGGAAGGATGAGAAAGCATCTTGTTTTATGTGTCTTTGTGCTTCATTGAAGTGAAGTGATTGTTCAGTTCCTCTTTGTACTTCCAGAGTATGGTCGGTACCAATAAAATGTTACCAGTGCTTTACAAGTTTTATATACTTGATTCTGTTTAAGTGCTTTTACATACTATATAAAAGCTAGGTTAGATTTAAATATTTTTTCTTTTTTTTTTTGTAAAGTGTCTGGTCTGTTGCAGGATAAAGGTTTGTGTCTTGCAATTATGTTTTGTTGCAGATGGTGAGGAGTAGTCAGCATGGATTTATGATAGGGAAATAGTGCTTAACCAATCTGACAGCCTTCTACAAAGAGGTCATTTGCTTGGGGAGAAAGAGAGCATACCTCAGCTTTAGTAAGGTATTTGACACCTCCCACAGCTTCCTGAGGCAAATGTACAGGTTAGATAAATTGACAGTGAAGTTAATTAAAAAACAGCTGAATGACAGAGCTCAGAGGGTCTGTGTAGAGGTGCTGGTGGGGTTCCCTAGGCTGTACTCTAGGGGTCAGGCCAATACTGTTCAGTGCTTTGACCTAAGTGGTGGTGCAGAGTGCACTCTTGGCAGGTTTACAGACAGTGCAAAATTGAGAGGAATAGCTGAAACCCCAGGTGTGCTGCCATCCACAGTGACTTGACTATGCTGGAGAACTGGACTGTGAAGAGTCTCTTTAAGTTCAACAAAAGAAATACAGTGCTCTGGCACTGCAGAGGTATAACACCAAACACACGCTGGGGGCTGACCAGCTGGAAAGCACTCTTCAGAGAAGAATGTGGCCTTCCCAGTGGACAGAGCCAGCAGCCTTCATGGCAGAGAAGGCTAGCAGTATCTTGTGCAGACTGAGGGAGCATTGCCAGCAGGATTGAGTGAGATGGTCCTTACCGTCTGCCTAGGACTGGTGAGACACATCTGGAGTGCTGGGTCTGATGCTGGGCTCACCAATACAAGAAAGCAGGAGTACCAGGATGGTGAAGATAATGGATTATTTGTCTCATATGGAGAGGCTGAGAGAGATAGGACTGTTCAAACTGGACAGAAGGAGGCTTGAGTGACAGGGCCAGAGGCAACGAAAACAAATAAAAAGCCTTAACAATCCCAACCCCTTTATTTTATGATGGGATGGGTCAAACAGTGGCAAAAGCTGCTCAGAGAGCAAGTAGAGTCCCCATCATTAGAGGTGTTTGTTATCCAACTGAACATGGTCCACAGCAACCATGTGTAGCTGTCCCTACTTGAATGTGGTAGGAAGAGAAGGTTGAATTAAAGATTACTTTCAGCTGGGGGTCACTTCCAACTTAAGTGATTCTGTATATGTGTAAACATACAGTTTGACTTGTGGCATCAGTGTCACAAATCTATTTGCCAAAAATTGTTACCTGGTATAGACAGGAATAGTTGTAGGCAGCAGTTAATACAGAGGACTATAAAGGAAAGTGCAACAAATCTGTAAGCTGGTAAACAGGATATTTCCTTATTTTTTAGGGAGGCAGATCTCATAATTTCTTCTGTAAAAGCTGGAGAATTTGCCTTAAGTCTAAGGTAGCTAAGAGTGCTGTTTAAATATTTATTAAATGTATTTGGAACATCTGCCTTTTTAAGGTATGTTTTTATTACAGTTGCTGTCTACAAATTAATGTTTTCAAGCCAGTGTTGCTAAATTAACTTGAACGCTCCACTTATATTTCATGAAGGGAGTATCAAGGATTCCAGGACACAGTCAGTGTTCTGGTAAGGTGGCACTCTGCAATAGACAAAGGAGGAGCAACTGATGTTGTCTGCATGACATTGCAGTCTCTGAACTGGAGAGGCTTGGATTTGTTGGGTGGAACTCTCAGTGGATAAGGAATTGTCTGGATGTTCACATTCAAAAAAATGCTGCAGATTGTTTGATGTCTAAGTGAGGACAAGTGGTGAGCTGTGTTCCTCAGTATTTGATACTGACACCAGTGCTTTTTAACAACTTTGTTGGTGACACAGGCAGTGGAATTTAGGGACTGTCAGGAAGACTGCTGATGGGGCTGGGTGATAGATTGGACTGGATGATTTTGGAGGTCGCTTCCAACCTGGTTGATTCCTTGATTCTGTGACACCACTCTGTGGTATAGTTAGCATACTGGAGGGAACCTTGACAAGCTTGAGAGGTAGGCCAATGCCAACCTCATGAATTTGAACAAAGTGAAGTGCAAGGTCCTGCACATAGTTCAGAGCTATCCCAAGGTAAAAATAGGGACTTGGCGGCGAATGGATAGAGAGCAGTCCTGAGGAGAGGGACTTGGGAGTGCTAGTTGATGTCAAGCTCCATGCTTGCAGCCCAGAAAATCACTCATATCCTGAGATGCATTAGAAGAACTGTCCAGCAGGTCAAGAAAAAATATGCGATCCTTCTACTCTCATACAACCCTACCTGGAGTACTGCGTCTAGCTCTGGAGCCTCTAGGCATGAAACTGTTAGAGTGGGTCCAGAGGAAGCCATGAAGGAAGTCAGAGGGCTGGAACATCCTACAAAGATGGATTGAGAGAGTTGAGGTGTTTGCCATGGAGAAAAGAAGGCTCTATGGAGAACTTAGAGTGGCTTTCTAGTATTTGATGGAGACCTAGAACATAACTGGAAAGGGACATAGGGGCTCCTGTGACAGGACAAGTGGTAATGGCTTTAAAATGGAAGAAACTAAATTTAGATTAGACATTAGGAGAAAGTTCTTAACCATGAGGTTGGCAAGACGCTGAAACAGGTAATTCAAAGAAGTTATGGAGGTGTTCAAAGGAAGACTGTATGCAGTCTTGAGCAACATGATCTAGCATGAGGTGTTCCTGTCCATGGCACAAGGGTGGAACTAGATGATGTCTATGGTCCTTTCCAACCTACATCATTTTCTCACTATTGTGATGTTCAGACTCTTAAAAAGTAATTTTTCTTTTCTGTTTCCCCCCCCAGCTTCCTCTCAGGCCAGGTCATAGCAAATCAAGTCTTTTTGTTAGAGTTTTCATTTTCCATTAAATTGAAGTGTCAATGAGCTCTTTTTTTTCTTCTATGTATACAGTTCATCAGGATTTTAAAGTCTTAGAAAACTGTAAACTAACACGATTTTGGAGGGACCTCAGAAGATTATCTGGATCATTCTCATGCAGAAAAAGGAGCATAGCTGAGACTCTCCACCACCCTGTCCAACCACATCTTGAAACCTGCAGTGAACTTTTCCTCCCTCCCTGTGCAGGTTGCCCCAGGGAATGGTTTACATACTGGAAAATTGAGACAAAGTCCGCTTGAGCCATATTTTCTTCAGGAAGAAGAGGCCTGACTATCTTCATTCACTGGGCAGGTTCTCCAATGTCTTGTGACCCTGCTTTGGACCCTCTCCAGGCTGTCCACATCTTTCTAGAAATGTGGGTACCAGAACTGGAAACAGTACTCCATGACAGCTTGGTAGAGTGGGATGATCACATCTGTCTTTGCTAGCAGTGTTTCTGTGGATGTGGGTCAGGACCTGATTTCCCTTCCTTGCTGCAGCTTTGCATTACTGACTCATGTTCATTTTGTTGTCCACCAGGACCCCAAGATTCCTCCCAGCAAGACTGCTTTCTAGCCACACAGACCCTAGCCTCTGCTGGGCTCTTTGGTTAAATCATAGTGTTGTTCCTAGCTCACTCTTAGAATCATAGAATCACAGAATCAACCAGGTTGGAAGAGACCTCCAAGATCATCCAGTCCAACCTAGCACCCAGCCCTATTCAGTCAACTAGACCATGGCACTAAGTGCCTCATCCAGGCTTTTCTTGAAAACCTCCAGGGACGGTGCATCCACTTCCTCCCTGGGCAGCCCATTCCAATGGGAAATGACTCTCTCTGGGAAGGACTTCCTCCTAACATCCAGCCTATACCTCCCCTGGCACAACTTGAGACTGTGTCCCCTTGTTCTATTGCTGGTTGCCTGGGAGAAGAGGCCACCCCCCACCTGGCTACAATGTCCCTTCAGGTAGTTGTAGACAGTAATAAAATCACCCCTGGGCCTCCTCTTCTCCAGGCTAAACAACCCCAGCTCCCTCAGCCTCTCCTCATAGGGTTTGTGTTCCAGGCCCCTCACCAGCTTTTTTGCCCTTCTCTGGACACATTCCAGCGCCTCAACATCTCTCTTGAATTGAGGGGCACAGAACTGGACACAGGACTCAAGGTGTGGCCTGACCAGTGCTGAGTACAGGGGAAGAATAACCTCCCTCGTTCTACTGGCCACACTGTTCCTGATACAGGCCAGGATGCCATTGGCTCTCTTGGCCACCTGGGCACACTGCTGCCTCATCTTCAGCCTACTATCTATCAGTACTCCCAGGTCCCTTTCCTCTCGGCTGCTTTCCAGCCACTCAGTCCCCAGCCTGTAGTGCTGCTTGGGGTTATTGTGGCCGAAGTGCAGAACCCTGCACTTGGCCTTGTTAAATCTCATCCCATTGGCCTCTGCCCACCCATCCAGCCTGTCCAGGTCTCTCTGCAAGTCTCTCCTACCTTCCAGCAGATCAACACCTGCTCCTAGCTTGGTGTCATCTGCAAACTTCCTAATGAAGGACTCAATCCCCTCATCCAGATCATTAATAAAGATATTGAACAGGACTGGGCCCAGCACTGATCCTTGGGGAACACCGCTAGTGACTGGCTGCCAACTGGATGTGGCACCATTCACCACCACTCTCTGGGCTCTGCCATCCAGCCAGTTCTTGATCCAGCACAGAGTGAATCTGTCCAAACCATGAGCTGCCAGCTTCCAGTCTGCCCAGGTCTCTCTGAGATGTCTCACCTTTCTGATGCATTCACCTCACCACCTGCTTTGGTGCCATCAACAACATTAGTGAAGGTGCTTTCCATCCCATCATCTCCTTACAGATACTTGAACAGAGTTTCTTCTATGAACTTCCCCTTGCGGAATACACTGATTTTTTTCTGGAGTAGCTTCCAGAAACTATCTAGGTTTAAGCTTTGATAATCAACTTAGGAATCATAGGATAATACTGTGTAGGTTTAGATATGAAATTTTCTTAAAATGTTGCTCTCATTTGTTGTTATTTTAAGTCCACCTCCTGCTTTCTTTAAAATTATGGACATATATGCAATTGTTCATCTCTCTGTGGGGCATGCAAAATGATATTGTCTGTGATGTTTTGATGTGCCATCTTTTTCTACATAAAAAATTTAGGACTAACTAAACGAATCATTTAATTTTTTGTATTGCCACCTGTTAGCAGGGTGTCACTGCAGACATTACGAGAGTCAAGCTTCAATACTTGATTAATCTAGAAGAATTGCTTTTCTTATTTTGTTCAAACCACACCTTTTCCCTAGATTTCTACTTCCTGATTTCTGGCAAAAAAATAGTTTTATCTTTGCTTGGACTTTCACCAAGTCTGGACTGGTTTATTTATTCTTTTTGTAAAGCAGACTGTGACTGTATTAAGAATGTAACCAAAGACATGCCTAGAAACAAACCGCGCGCATAGGGTGCAGTTCTAAACCTTACCTCTGATGAAAGAATGGTATACACATCTCTGCTGTTTCTCTCCGTTCTGAACTGCAGTACACCTTGCTGCTATAAAGTGCTGTGTAGGCAAAGACTGACATTCATACCAATCATATGGAGCTGAAGGCTGTGGAGAGTGATCTGTGTAATCATGTTCCCTTGCCTGTTAGGACATGCTTGCTGGGGTCAGTGGCATGTATCAGATTGAAGTCTTATTATTAATGTAAAACTGAAACTACACACTTTATGGTATAGAGACACTCTTGTATAATTAGAATTTGTGCTATGGTAATCACACTTCTCTCTTTCTAATGCTTGTTCATAGTCACTGTTAACAAATATTTGGTTGACTATTTTTATAACATTAGGCTTACCAGTGTCTTTTCCAGATGGCCAACCAGTCAGTCATGTTCCATGAAAGAGTACTGTGTAAGGGCAGCAGTGGTTGTTGATAGTTTTGTTTGTTATATATTTGTAGAGATGTTTGTGACTGACTTGCCTTTGGTACCTGTAAATACCTCATACTCATTCCATGTATTGATTGTTAATTTCACTGTAACTGGAAGTTTGAAATGCAGTAAAATGCTCTAGTTTTGTTCATATATAGTTAAGTGATACAAAGTGTCTCAGGTGCTGCCTGGATGGAAGGGAGTTGATGCTTGCAGGAAGGAAAGATGTTTTAAATGGTGGTTATGAAGCAAAGTCTTAAGAATGGCACTGCCAACAGTTTTCTGTGTTTTTTTGTCGTTTTATTAAAAAAAAAGAATCTGCTGGCTCTTCAGATATAGAAATTTGGTAGTGATTCTAAAAATAAAAGCAATAATGGAGACCTGCAGGGATGTTTAATCCAGTTCTGAGCAAGCCATCTGAACCAGGAAGTGCAACTGAATGCAGTGAAGGAATGCATCCAGTGTGTCCAGAGATCTGTCATTCTTCCTATAGGTGGGAGGTTGGAATAGATGATCTCTAAGATTCCTTCCAACATAAGCTATTCTATGATTTTTTTTTTCTTCAATAAATTTTTGTGCTTTCTAACATCCATGCAGAGGTTTCTTTTGTTCCTTCCACTCCTTGGCAGAAAAAAGAGATTATAGAATTATAGAATGATAGAATGGTTTGGGTTGGAAGAGACCTTGAATATCATCCAGTTCTAAGCCCCCTGCCATGGGCAGGGACATCTTCCACTAGACCAGGTTGCTCAAGGCCTCGTTCAACCAGGATGCTGGAGAAATGCCTTTCTTCCCCCAAAAGCAAAATATTGCCAAGCTTCTGTAGTAATCATCTTGTTCAAATCTAGAAACAGGTTTTTGTTTCTTTTCTTAGCTGCATGCACAGTTGTTTTATATCACACTCTTGTATTTTATATGTGTGGGTTGTACTCTCTAGATTGTGTTGTCTGCTGTTGTTCCTAGTGTATGTGGGAAGTATTGGACTTTTTTAAGTCAGGCATTATACTTATCTTTGATTTCTAGTGTGTAACTGTCAGGTTTTCTCATTATAGAAGCAAATACCTAACTGCTTCCTGTGCTTCGTTAGAGAGGGTAAGGGTTGAGGAGGAGGAAGATGAAGTAGCTTTCAGTACATCTAATGAAGCTAATGGCAATTAAGATGAGTAATATCTTGGAAATTCCTTAATTATTGCAAAAGAGTATCTGCTGATTTCTGTAGCAGTATTAAGGAAATTTCTGTAATAGTTACTCTTAGTTCAAACAGAAAAAGGCCTAAATTTGACCCAAGGTCACAAGTAGGAAATATGTAGGGAAGTTTCTTCCTAGAAGCTTTTATGAGTTCTAGAACTCACTTCCTAAACTGATCCTTCAGTGAAGGTAATCAAAGCTGTTTCAAGAGCTATTTTGCAGCCAGTTTAGCTATATGTCAGTGGTTAATTGGTGGCTGTAGCAGAAGTGAGGTAGGAAATCTTTTCAGTGTGTGTGTGTAAACATATATATGTATATGTATATATATCTGACAGGATTGGGAAGGGATCTTTTGATTATGCTGAACGGTATGCTGTTGTCATGTCTCTGTCTTTTAAAGTTCCTAGCATTCTTTGTTACTGCAGTTGAAACTTTCAGAACCTTCCCTTAGTGAAGTTATTTGAATGTGTTCTTTTTCAAATGTATGCTTATCTTGCTTTTTTATCTTTACATAGTCTTTTAGTTAAAATGTACTCTGAGGTTTTTGGTTGATCTGTTCTAGCCCAGAGATGAAATAAGTTATGGTGAAAGTGTTTTGAATTGCTTCAACGTATGTGCAGGTATGACAGTTAAAAAGTTAACACAGCTGGTGTACCAAGGAGTTCCATGATAGTGACTTGCCATGTCAGTTGATTGATTCCTGATCTTGAAGAGCAGCATGGTTCTTCAGTCTTCCACATGCTCTTTCTGAGGGATTTTGAAGCTGTCAAAGGAGAAAAGCAGAATTAGTTTTCATTAGGCATATTTGGCTATGCTGAGATGCATTGTACTCTCTCCTAGAAGAATGCATAGGGATGCAAAAGGGATTAAAACCTCATTCCTGCCTTTTCTAGAAGAGTATATAACGCTCAAATTTTGTGAATACTGGGAAAAGAGCAGCTAGCTTAGCCTCAAGTTAGTTTCAAGTCTTTTTTCATTATTTTAAACAATCATTGAGTGTAGTAGTTGATACATATTCTGAGGTCTTTTCTCTGGCAGGAAGTTTTGTACTGGTGGAGAACTGTGAAGACTTGGTCAAAAATTAGTAACTACTGGATAGTAACTAACAACAGAAGAAGGAAGTATGTTTACTAGTGTCTGAGTGAAACCTGCCTTAGTTAAATTTAACTCTACAAATAATGTACCTGAAGGAAGTAATGCAGTCTTACACATCAGAGAGGGATGGGTTATAAAATGTTTAAAGGCAGTCTCACAGTCTGGATAAAAATGTTAAATGTAAGAATATGTTTTAAACTGAGAGAGTCTACGGGTGAAGTGGAACTTGAAACAGTGACTAGGATCATCAGGTATTCAGATGGAAAGTGTGAGAGGCAATGGATGATGTTGGCTGGATAAGAAGAAAGACATTGTAGAGTGGCAGAATTAAATAAGATAGAACAAGGGAGGTTGTAGCCAGGTGGAGGTTGGTCTCTTCTCCCAGGCAACCACCAATAGAACAAAGGGACACAGTCTCAAGTTGTGCCGGGGGAAGTATAGGCTGGATGTTAGGAGGAAGTTCTTCACAGAGAGAGTGATTTCCCATTGGAATGGGCTGCCCAGGGAGGTGGTGGAGTTGCCATCCCTGGAGGTGTTCAAGAAAAGACTGGATGAGGCACTTAGTGCCATGGTCTATTTGACTGGCTATGGCTAGGTGCTAGGTTGGACTGGATGATCTTGGAGGTCTCTTCCAACCTGGTTGATTCTGTGATTCTACGATTTTCCAAGTTCAGGGTAGTCATCTCTGCTCTGTTTCGAGGGAACAGCACTCACGTAGCCTAAGGAATTGATAATATTGATATCTGATGAGACATACTTAGGCAGTGACTGAATAGAAGCAAGGTATGGCTGAGAGGAGGTCTGAATGAAATAAATATGGCATTTGCTGTTTTTCCTGTGCACTGTATCCTTCTTTAGATGGAAATAAGAGAGGCCTCTGGCTATTATAAACATCTGTATTTGTACTGAGTTGCTGAAAAGCACTTTTAATCCTCTTCAGCACTTTCTCCTGCATTCCATCCTTCTGAACCTACTATGCTCCCAAGTTAAAATTGCAACATACTGTAACAGAAGAATCCTTCAGTGGAGCAGCAAAGCTTTGTAATATTTGCCTTTCCCACATGCAAAAGGGAAGTATGTAAATAAAAGGATTTGGTTGAATAATGTGACATTCTCCCACACACAATAGCAGCTGCTTTCTTCCACATGGTAAATTCACCATCTCTTTCCTCTTTACGAACAGCCTGTGTCTTGCATGGACCTTGTGGTGTCCACACTGGCGGTCGGACATCCTGTTACTGTACCATGAGCTGGCTCAAGGGATGCAGTGCAGATGCATTCTTGCTTGCAGTAGGAAGTGCTGTCTGGGCCTAATGAGACTGGTGTTATTGGGTGTCTAGTATCCAGCATCTTCCCCATAGTGGAGGACGATTAAAGACCTCTTGTCTGTAAGCCAGAAGTAACAGCTCTAGATGCAGTGCAACTCATTTCGTGAAGTTCATGACTTGGCTATGTCTGTGAGCCACCTGATTTGACTGTGTTGTGTAGGGATCATTGTCCTGCGCAAATCTGTTGCATGTGTAGTTATATAAGCCAGTTGTGACGTTGTTGTGTCTGTGTTCTGCTCTTTGCTGTAATTAAGATTTTAATGCATAGTTTTGAACATGCTGCTGTTAATTTAAACTGGCAGATGGAAATATTTTCTCGCATAGCTTCTGACTGATTTGTGAAACATGGAAGCCTATTGCTGGTATCCTTTTGGAAGCAAAATAAAGATTGTACTTTAGGTAACTGCTGTAAAAAGTTTGTAAAATTGTTAAATTAGTGGTCATGGGAACAACCACCTACATTGTGAGCCATAGCATCTCATAGTAGCTATTGGATAGTTTGGGCATTGGCTGTCATTTGAGAATGTCATTTAATTATATCTGTCTAAAATAACTGTGAAAATAGTGAATTGCCAGCATGTTAAAATTTGCAAAGTTGCTATTAGAAGTACAGGAGGTATTCCTAGGCAAACAAGCGGAGCTGACTGACTAGAAATAAGGATATTGTCTTTGGCAGTGATGGAGGACATACATCTAAATAGTAGTGAGTTACAAGTTTGAGTGCATAAATTTGATAAGTCACAGACTCAGGAAATCTGTATTAAATTTAGGGAGATTTTTTTTAGTTTCATACCTTCCTATCCAAACTTTGATTTCTTCGGGAAACTTCTAGTGCACTGTAGGTATGTCTCCTTTATATGCTGATTTAGAAGCTTTGTTTGATATGAATCAAGAGATCTGGTTAAGCATTGCTTTTGAGTGTGAGCACAATAAACATGAAGCTGTTATGGTTGCAGAATGCTGAAGCTGTTGATTTTTGCCTACAAAAATCAAAATTATTTCCTCTGAAGAGGAAAAGCTAATTCCAAACATTTTTTTGCAGAAGCACTGAACTTGAGCTTTATTGAGATACCTGATTGAGGTACAAATCCAGAGGATCTGGAATTTATTTCAGAAATTATAAAGGCCTTGTCCTATCCATCAGTATTCTGCACTCTTTATTCTCTGATGAAATTGCAAAGTAGGGCAGGTTCTCTAGCCATTTTTGTTTTACTTTTTGGAAAGCAATGAGTCTTGGTTAGATCTTCCTTTTTAACCTATAATGGAGCAGAAGTAATATTTTTCACTAGCTTGAATTTGTGCTCATTATGTTAGCCAATATTCACTGAAAATTTTGGCTATGGATGTATTTCAAAGCAGAAATACCCACAATCTTTTAACAGAAATATTACAAAAAAGAAGATAATGACAACCTTTAGTGAGCACTTGATATCTTTACATGAGATTAACCAGTGCAGTTTTTTTAAAGTAGTCTATTTGCTATCAAACTACTTGAAGATGATGCAAAGTTCCAGAGTACTTTGTCATATGATATTGAAAACAGGTGATAGATGTATGAAGTAGAAGACCTGCCTTTATGAAAAAGAAGTCTTTCATCACTCTTAGACTGTACATTTCTTAGATAAAGTGGTTCTCTCTGGTGATGAAACTTTTTTCTCTGGAAAAATATAATTATTTCTTGAAAAGCATTTTGCCTACTCTAATAGTATCTTAACATCTTGTGCTTCAGTGTTTATCCTGATTTTTGAAGATGCATTCTGTCTACAGAGGCTTTCTGAGATAATCTTGAGCTATTTTCTGCGCGGTATTGACTGCTTTACTGCCGAGTGTACATTCATATCAATTGGCAGTTAAATTCTATGTTAATACTTATTTCTGTAGCTAGTGGTATAATTTGGGTTACACGTTAGTGTATAGTGTAAAATACAGCATATTTTCTGTCACCTGTTAATATTTCAAATATGTGCTCAGTGACACTATTTAATTGCGCCTAGAAGTTAAGTAGATCTCTTTTATTTCAGAAAACCTTCTGAAATGAGCAAGCAAATAATTTTTAACCCTGCTTCCACTTTACCAGATAATAAATGTCTCCTGCTAGGATTGATACAAAACTGTTGAGTAGAAGGGAATTTATATAACTTGTTCAGCATTAGAGGAAGTGATCTCCAGTTTGTGGGATGCACAAATGTATGTGGTGTTGTCACTGCAAGGAGGGTGTCTTCTGTTCAGAACTTCTGGTCCTAACATTAGAGCACCCAAGCTTCTTGCTATCATTGTGAGAAATCCTCGTTCTGTTAGAAAAGTTGGATGTTTTGTTTGCAAAGTCCTTCATTTTTGTTTTCCTTGTGTGTGTATATGTATATATAATTCATATTTTTCATTCTTGCTAACACTCCCACCTTCTCCATTTCAAAATCAAGCCTCTAAATTTGACATTGTAATGGGGAGTCTCAATAGAGTTAAGATTATTTTTCTGAAATGGGTGATAAATAGGAACAAAAGCTTAGTGAACCTGTTGTTAGTTCTTAAAATAGACTTCATAGAATGTTAGTTTCAAAGAATTTCTTGATTGGGAAAGTTTCTGAGTCTCTGAGGAGTTTCTTCACAAAAGTTGGTTTAGGAAAATGCTGCTGTTGAGATGTGCTGATAATGAGCAGACTCTGGTTTCAGTTATACTGTGCGCACTGACAAGCAGAATATTTCATCCTGTATACTTCAATATACATGGTCTTCATTTCTTGTCATAGAGGACCCTCCAAGTAGGGATGGTATGCTCTCCTCTTTAAGCCATAGATTTCTCTCTGTGAAGCTGTAATGGAAATCAGGCAAGATCTCACTAATGTAACAGGGCCTCCAGTAATGTAGCAGCCTCCAGTGTTATATGTTGTACAGACACAGCAGTGCTTTTTCTGGTTTAACTTGTTTTGATTAGAATGAGGAAGAGAAGCAAAGAAGAGCTATACTAGCCAGCACACAGCTTTGCCAGGGTAAGCAGTATCCATGCTGGTGCCGCTTCTGCTGGTATATGCCAATAAACAGGGTTTATCCATTTAGTTAATCTGATTTTCATTATGATAAAAGTTCTCAGAACTTTTGCTTCTCTTTAATAGAAAACAAAAAAAACTTCTGGTCAGATTTTACTAACAATGAAACAGTTGGGTTTTTTTGCTTTAATTTTATTTTGATTTTTCTTCTAACTTACCTATGCACTTTTTTATATTCTTGTCTAAAAGTAGGCTGCATGGAAGCTGATGTTTTCTTGAGTGTAGAAATGAAAAGTTGAATTAAGCACAGTTAGCAAATGGATGCAGAGGAAATGATGTAGCTTCAGAATGTGCTGAGGCTAGGTGATGTGCTGAGGACAATGTCTGGCTTTATATTTGAATGGCTCTCCACCACTGCCTTAAAAGAAAATCCTCATCTAATACTTGATCATTAGGAATAGGACAAGTGTTCTGACAAGATCTGTGTAAATAAACTGAGGTAAGGTGAATGAATTCCTGAATGGTAGCTGTCTAACCTTTGATTGAGACTCCGGTGTTCCTTTGTCGTGTTTTGAGGTCTGTGACTTGCCAGCATCTGCCCTTGCCTTTAATTGTAGGGTATGCATTGTGACTAGGAAAGACCGTTTTGAGGTTGAGTGGTGATCTGGTGACTGCTGTCACTCCAGGTCAATGCAAACTTTGCTGCAGCTGTGTCTACTGAGAATCAGACCTTTGCAATTCACTTCTCTATTGATGCTTTTGGAAAATTCACCCTGAGCTGAAGCCCCTAAAGGCTTAAAATGCAACAGTCTTCCAAAGCATGTCAGTTATGTCTGGTTCTGTGTATTTAAAATAAGCAAATTAAAGAAGAGAGAAAATCTGAGACGTGACCTCAGTAATGTTTATAAATATGTAAAGAGTGAGTGCCAAGAGGATGGGATCTGGATTTCCTCAGTGATGGCCAATGACAGAACAAGGGGCAATAGATGGAAGCTGAGGCATAGGAAGCTCCATGGAAACATGAGGAAAAGTTTTTCACTGTAAAGGTGACAGAACACTGGGACAGGCTGCCCAGGGGGTATGTGGAGATATCTTTGAAGATATTCAAGACCTGCCTGGATGCTTTCCTGTGTGATCTGATATGGGTGATCCTGCTCTGGTAGAGGGGTTTGGACTGGATGATCTGTCGAGGTCCCTTCTAGCCCCTAATATTCTGTGATTATGTAACAATATGTATAGAGCTTTCCCCCTGTGGTGCTTTGGGTGTTACCCCCCCACACTTTGGAAATCACCCAGACTAGACTCAGATGGTTCTGGGAATTTGAATGAAACTTATATTTACATGCACAATATACAAGCAGATATTTACAGTATATATTTATATACAGGAAATATACAAGGTAAAAGGTAATACAGAAACACAACAGCCCTCCCAGAAACCTGAGTCCCCAGGAGGGACTCCCAAGCACCCTTCCACCTTCTTCCACTTCCCTACCTTACCCCAGATGTTGCCTTGTGCCCCAAGGAAGAATGGAGGGTCGGCCAGGGACGTTAGGAAGCAGATGGATTAGTCAGAGAGACGGAGTGTGAGGTTAGAGAGAGATGCAGCTCAAAGGTCAGGCAGAGAGCAACTCCCTTATCTATGTTTGGATTCTTGTTCTTACACATCTGAGCAAGCCTATGAGTGAAGTAGACATCATCATTTGTTTCTCTTTCACAGCCTGTGATCTAATCCTTCTCACCAAAACATTCTAGCTAGCTTCAAACTAGCACACCCCCTTGGGATGGCTAATTAGTAGAAGCAGTATTCTGTCTTAGAAGTACTGTGTATTGGAAATAAGTAAACTGTTAGGCTGAAGATGTGGATATACGATAACTTTGAAATAAAAGCTTGGAGCTACATTTGTTTTGATTGAACACTTTTGTTGACTTCATGGGTCTATTTTATGAGAATAATAAAAACTCTTCAGTTCTAAGGACATCCATTTGTGATGTTTTTTTCAGGTGGTATCATGGAAAACTTGACAGAACAATTGCAGAAGAACGTCTTCGGCAAGCGGGAAAACCTGGAAGCTACCTTATTCGAGAGAGCGATCGGAGACCAGGTTCATTTGTGCTTTCGTTCCTTAGTAAAACAAATGTCAATCATTTTAGGTGAGAATTAAATGTTTTATTTTAAAATACTGTAACCTGTTTATTTTTGATTGTGGGACACAAAATAGTACAAACAGAAAACAATCGTATTACTGTATATTTTTGACTATTCTTGCATGGTATGGGTTTCTATTTGTGCTCAACTGTTTTAAAATGTGCTGCTTAAAAATTACTTTCTGGACTAAAGAACAAAAATATGAGGAAACCAGCAACATATGGATAGATGCCTGTCTAAAGCCGTTGTAAGCAGACTTAAAACAACATGGGAGGTTTCACTAGTGAAGGAGATTGTTATGAATTTGTTTTGTAGTAGCCATTGTGTCTCACAGGGCATAAAGTGCTAGCAGCTCAGATTGCATCCTTAGCTTTGAGGGAAAACTCCCCAAAACCAGAAAACCAAGAAGAAACAAAGAGATATTTATTTAATAATCCAAAGGCTTTCTGGCAACAGTGTTCAGTATGTATTAGTATTAGCTGTTCTAAATACAAATAGCCCTTTATCCCAGGTTGTAGCTAGGATTATTTTACCACTGCCAAGCTGTGTACATTAGTAAATGACTTTATTCTTTCATGTAAGCAAGATGTGTTTTGGGAAGAGCTTGAAGGCTGGTCAGCAAGCAGAGTGCTAGATGTAGGATAATGTTAATGTTTATAACACAGGCAAGCAAATGTTAACTTAAGCAGAGAAATCTTTGTCTATTGTCTCGATAAGCACAAGTTCAAAGGAAATTTTTAACTTCTGTAAGTGGGAATTACCCAGAATACCAACATATGAGCCATTATATGCATGGTTTGCAAGTGCAGGGACTTATGGTTTGCATCTGCTGTATGAAGAAGTGTGGTTCAGAGGTCCTGATCTGCTATATTGCAATCTGAGCTATCGGTTTCATCTTCTCAGCTACACTGATGCTCGTTTGGGATCTGATTACTGTGTCACACTAGCAGAATCATAGAATCAATCAGGGTTGGAAGGCACCACAAGGATCATCTAGTTCCAACCCCCTGCCATGGGAAGGGACACTCTACTGTCGATCAGGCTGGCTGGAGCCCCATCCATCCTGGCCTTAAACACCTCCAGAGAAGGGGCCTCAGCCACCTCCCTGGGCAACCCATTCTAGGGTCTCACCACTCTCATTCTGAAGAACTTCCTCCTCACATCCAGCCTGAAGCTACCTGTCTCCAGCTTCTCTCCATTCCCGCTAGTCCTGTCACTCCCTGATATCCTGAAAAGTCCTTCCCCAGTGAAAAGTCCCTCCACAGAAAAAGTAAACTATACTAATGTTTGCTTTCCAGTGCTGTTTGAGAGGCTTCGATTTTTTTTTCATAATTTCTCCTTTTGAAGCCAGTATCAGGCATTTGACTACTGGTTCTTGTCTGTCATAAATCTGTTTCTGACATCACAGGTATAAAGTAGTCTAACGATATTTAATGATTCTGTGATTTCAGTTTCTCTTACGGAAAACATCCTTACAGTATTTTCAAACCTTACAGAATTTTTCATTTTCACAGGTAGATAATCAAAGGCAATGAATCTGTTAGTTAATAGGTTTTTTTAATAGATTGGACTGCCAGGTGTACTTTTGTTTGCTATTACATAGGCAAGTATCACACTCAAAGAACATTGATAACCTCCAGAATTGGCAGCCTTAAAGTTAGTTCTAGAAAATAGAAGGGTGAATCTCCTATGTGCCATGGAGTATTAATTGTTTCCATCAAATCTTGATCTTTGACAGTTGCTGCTGAAAATGCTTAAAAGTGCTTATTTTTCACATTATAATTTTCCTAGATTCCAGTATGACTGATATCCCCAATCTTTAAATTCTTTTGATGCCTTTTGGAAGTTGTATACAGACATATATGCTTAGGTAGCAAAGTTACATAAAGCATTCTGAAGGAAAATATTTCTTTTAGTCTTGTGTTTCAGAATTATTTGTGATTACAGAAGACTTTGTTTATCTGCTGTCCCTATGTTTTGAAGAAGGGTTTAATTTAAGACTGATGAAATAGTAATCTGAACCTAATGTCTATTGAATATTGTACCAAGGAACCTTACACAGAGATCTAGCCTGCCAGAAGATCTAGCCTGTGTCTTTCAATTTTTATTGTTCTCTGACTCCTCTTGCAGTGCTGCATGCGTAGATCCTTTAGACTGGCTCTCCAAAGGTTCATCTTTGTATATGTGTTACATCACTGGTTGAGAGAAATAGTTTAATTCAACTAATTAATTGAGAATAAAGATTTCTGGAGAAAAGTATATTAAAATCCTGACTTCTTAAAGGAAAAGAGTAAAAATAGAAGAAACCAGTGAATAGTGTATTCATTTGAGATGAAGGATGGGTTTCTTGGCAATTGAATATTTGAGTTCTTTTTACCTCCCTTTTTTTCTTTTGAGTTGCTTACAACCTTATTGAAGAGTTTGAACATGAACTGGAACACTAGAAGTTTCAAATGTATTTATTCTTGGTATGAAATTTGTTTTGAAGTATCTTTAAGATAATTGTTCTGTCTTCTGCAACTGTTGAGACAAGCAACATGAGCTTTTATTTTATTTTTTTTTTAACAAAATTGCTTAGCTTGGGAATAAATTATTTCTCACATTTTCTAAGTATTCATGTGAGCTGCTGCTGCTCAGTATTTCTGTCTGGTCTCCATTGCTGGCAAAGTTTGAATCTGATTATAGAATCATAGAGTCAACCAGGTTGGAAAAGACCCCCAAGATCATCCAGTCCAACCTAGCACCAGCCCTATCCAGTCAACTAGACCATGGCATTAAGTGCCTCATCCAGTCTTTTCTTGAAAACCCCCAGGGACGGTGCCTCCACCACCTCCCTGGGCAGCCCATTCCAATGGGAAATGACTCTCTCTGGGAAGGACTTCCACCTAACATCCAGCCTATACCTCCCTGTATACAGCTTGAGACTGTGTCCCCTTGTTCTGTTGCTGGTTGCCTGAGAGAAGAGACCAATCCCCACCTGGCTACAACCTCCTTTCAGATAGTTGTAGACAGCAATGAGGTCTGTCCTGAGCCTCCTCTTTTCCAGGCTAAACAACCCCAGCTCTCTCAGCCTCTCCTCATAGGGTTTGTGTTCCAGGCCCCTCACCAGCTTTGTTGCCCTTCTCTGGACACATTCCAGCACCTCTTGAATTGAGGGGCCCAGAACTGGACACAGGACTCAAGGTGTGGCCTGACCAGTACAGTACAGGGGAAGAATAACTGACCACACTATTCCTGTTACAGGCCAGAATACCACTGTCTCTCTTAGCCCCCTGGGCACGCTGCTGGCTCATCTTCAGCCTACTATCTACCAGTACTTCCATGTCCCTTTCTTCCTGGCTGCCCTCCAGCCGCTCTGTCCTCAACCTGTGGCGGTGCTTGGGGTTGTTGTGGGCCAAGTGTAGAACTTGGCACTTGGCCTTGTTAAATCTCATCCCATTGACCTCTGTCCACTCATCCAGCCTGTCAGTCAAGGTCCTTCTGCAGGGCTCTCTTACCCTCCAACAGATTAACACCTGCTCCTAGCTTGGTGTCGTCTGCAAACTTGCTGATGCTGGACTCAATCCCCTTGTCCAGATCATCAATAAAGATATTGAACAGGACTGGGCCCAGCACTGATCCTTCGGGAACACCACCAGTGACTGGCTGCCAACTGGACGTGGCACCATTCACCACCACTCTCTGGGCCCGGCCTTTAAGTCAGTTCTTGACTCATATCAGAGTGAATGGCTTGATGCCATCCGTTTAAATAATACTAAAGGTTTGGGGTTTTTTTTCAGCTTCTGAAAATTTCACTTGACGGTAACAGGAATGTTGTAAATATTGTTGACTTTTTACCTAAAGAAACAATTTCTGAACGATGTTAGAATTTCTAATGGTCAGCAGTAGTGAACAGGAATGGTTCCTTCAATTTTGATAGTACAGTGAGAGATCTCTATCCTTTCAGACGAAAAACAACCCTTAGAGAATAAAATCAAGTTTTGTAAGAATTCTTAATTTTTTTTAATTTACTGAAAAAGTTTTGTAATCTTCCTCTCCCATTAGTTAGCAAATTACTAAATTGTGTTTAAGGAGATACTTCCATTATTCCAAAGCAATTTCTTTTTATATGGTAATGGTAAGGCTGGCAAAAACATTAATAGTATTTGAAGGGGGGGGAGTGTGTTTTCTGCATTGTATAACCAAGTGCAATTATTTATTGAATTTATATAGGCCTGCCATAAAAGGTCTATATTCTCCATGATACAAATAATACTAATATTTTCTCTATTAGGTAATTATTTCAGTTTTCCAGGATACTCACAAGTAGTGTTATTATTTATTTACAGGATTATTGCCATGTGTGGAGACTATTACATTGGTGGGCGTCGTTTTGCTTCATTATCAGACCTAATTGGTTATTACAGTCACGTGTCCTGTTTGCTGAAAGGGGAAAAGCTCTTATTTCCAGTGGCACCTCCAGAGGCAAGTAGTAAATTAAGTATCATAACATTTGTAACTTCAATAACTGGTCATAGTTTTCTATGAAGAAAGTACTGTTTCCCAAACTTCTGCACAGCATACGCTGAAATATCAGAATTTAAAATACACTCTTAATGATATGAAGTAATGATTAAAAAACCCACAGCCAACCAACAACAAACTGAACTGTTTTTTAATGAAAGTTTGTAACGGGAAAGGTGGATGTAAAATGTCGCAGCTATCTTCAAATGCACTGACAGCATTGTGAATAAACAGAGCTAAAGAAGAAAATGTGCAGTTCTAGACTAGTAAAGAGCTCCACAAGAATGTAGCCTCTTCTGTTTTGTGATATTTTGTGTATCTACAACAGTTTAAAAATACATATTCTGGAAATAACCAAGATTTCTGAAAAGGAGATTGCTTTCACATGCTGATCCAGAAAACAATAGAAGTAATCAAAATGAAACCAAACTCTGCATAATGCCCTCCCCCAACAAAATCCTAACTTAAATAAAGATGTTTCTGAATGTTAAGCCTCAGGAAATTTCCACTCTAAATGAAATAAAGTTTAGAAGTATACTTTTGAATACGATAAATATAAGTTAACTGTCCTACTAGAAGACAAAACATAAGGAGAGCTCTCATAGTTAACTTTGTGACCTATGCTTTTCTAGTTCTCGGTGGTGTTAAGCTTTGAAATTTTAAAACTGGCAAGGGGGATATATGTTTCAGATAGCTTAGTGTATTTTATTTGAGCTTTACCTTAATTTTGATCTGAACATAATTGAAGGAGAATGAATCTGTGTTTAAATATGGGGTCTAGGTATATATAAATGTAGAAGTATCCTACTAAAGCCATGTCCCATGGATGTTAGGAACAAGTTCTTTACCATGAGGGTGGTGGAACACAGGAACAGGTTGCCCAGGGAGGTAGTTGAGGCCCCATTCCTGAAGGTGTTCATGGTCAGGCTTAACAAGTCTCTGAGCAGCCTGATCTAGTGGAGGGTATTCCTGCTCACTGCAGAGGGATTGGACTTGATGACTTTCAGAGGTCCCTTCCAATCTAAACTGTTTTTTTATTATATTATAAAAGTGACTTTTACCAGTCATTTACCTCAGAATAGCATAACAGGGAGGAGAGGGATTCTACATTAGAAAGGGGGGAGAAGTATTATTGACTTTTCTCTCTTCTCTTAAATTGTAGCCTGTGGAGGACAGGAGGAGAGTTCGAGCAATTTTACCTTACACCAAAGTGCCAGAAACAGATGAAATAAGGTATGTTTTAATAACAGTAGCAGTCAATTAAATACATGTTCAGATGCAGGTAGTGTCCAGTTGCATATCAAACCTTAACACAGGTTAAAGGATGATGCTTCTTCTTTTTCACTGAAAATAGTGGTAAGATTTATTCTTAATACAATTACTGATATTAATTAGAAGGGAAATTACTTTAGATTAATAGGGGTAATATTACAGTTTTGAAGTATGTTATATAAAGCCCTGCATTTCTCTGCTACAGGCTAAGTTTGTGTATGAAAGATTTTTTTTGTGAAAATACCTTGTATGAGTATGTGTAAAAAAAAAAAAAATTCAATAAATAAATAAGCTAGGCTTTTTTTCCTGAACTTCCACATTACTGAGAGCAGCTAAATCTTTCAAAACAAACCGATTTTGACCACTACAGAAGAAATAGGAGCATTAGCTACTAGTAATTGGAAGAGTAGAATATTTAATGTCTTTTTCAAAATAAGAAAAAAGGAGTAATGCTAACAAAACCTTTGGCTTTACTGTTCTAATACTGGTTTTCTTGCCTGTGCTTGAAAACTTAATGACTTTCTTTTCTTTTTACTTCTCTGTCCATAAAATGAACCAAGAAGGCTTTCTCCTTCCCTGATACTTTTACATAAATGTGTAAGTTGATTTAGCACACTAGCTGAACTGGGAATTGGCTCGTTTTAGGGGTTGTTAGTCTAGGACATAGAGAAAAGTATGTGACAGCTTCATATCCTCATTAGGATGGAAATTTATCCTAAAGCTCACAGTCCAGTTACTCTGACCTTTTTTAAAGAGTGCTGTGAGCGTATCATTCTTTGAGTTTGTTTTCAAAGCAAATGATAAGATGAGGAAGGGACTCGCTAATTGCATATCGCAAGTAAGGCTTCCTTCTCTGTGTAAGAATAAAAGGATAGATTGAGAGCATTGAGTACCTTCTTGCACCTACCAGCTGAAGAGGAAACAACATTTTATTACTATGCCATCATAACAAAAAACATAGAAAATTATACCTTTCCCCCCTCTTTTAGGATACAGTTAAACTATGGAATTCTGTCCTTGGATTTTGAGATTCACATGGCTAAAATAGTTCTGTCTGTGGCATAGCTGGGACTCAAGTTCTCAGTTTGTTCTAGGTCAAATTAAAATGCTCTTGAAGACTTCTCACATTTCAGAGAATCCTGATTTACAAATTTTAATATCATCAGTAATATCTAGAAAGTTTGAGGCATTACAGGGTTAATTTCAGCCTATGTTCCATGCAGAAACTTGATGTATAGTTCTCTGCAGTAGACCTGATGGAGGATGCTTGTACTGTCTGTCCTCTGTTTTCAGTAGTTAGGGATGTTAGAAGCTGTTTTCAGTAGATGTTTGTTAGTTTGTTCCTTACAGTTCTTGCTGTTTGCTTTGTGCTCAAGTTAACACCTTTTCTGTTGGCCTACTTTCATTGAGAGAAATACCATGGAAACTTGCTACATATTTTTTGACTGAAATACTAAATAAACTTCAATAGTTTATTTCTATTTCCTGTACCCTGGTGTATCATCAGACTTTATTGAGAAGTCTTGCTGTGCTACAGTGAAAGGCTTTCATGTGCCCTGAGTTTGAGATAATATTTAAGAAGTAACTTTAACCTCTCAGAAGTGAAACTCCCCTAGACATGGTAAAGCTTCTTATTTATCCTTGTCCTGTAGCTAATTGTGTGGCTTTTCTGGTAGTTGTTCTGTGCTGTCTTTGTAGTACTTGTCTTCACATGTGAGAACATAAAGAGTAGATATTACACAGGCTTTTGTTATAGAAGATTTCTTATTAATGAAAGTATAATATTTTCTTACGCACAATTAAGGGTATCTCTATTGTTTTACTTATGTATAATATTTGATCCTTCTTGATAAAGGAGCAATGTTACTATCTTCTAATGTTGTTGTGTTACTTTTGTTTTAACCATCCTTAGCAAACATTGAGGTTGACAGAACTAAAGGATGTATGTAGTAGTTTAAGGCTATTGGAAAACTCTGATAAGAGAAATTGGGAATTTCCTGAAAGTTCAGTGCAGAATGTAGTGAAATTATAGCTTTGGTTGTAAAAAGAATAATAATGATAGACAGGCTGGAGGGTTGGGTAGGGAGAAATTTAACAAAATTCAACAAGGGCAAGTGTAGAGTCTTGCACCTGAGAAAGAACAACCCCAGATATCAGTGTAGGTGGGGACTGAAGGGGAAGGAGGAAAGGATGTGGGGCCCCTAGTGGATGGGAGGTACACCATAAGCCAGCAATGTGCTCTTGTGGCCAGGAGGGCCAATGCCACTCTGGAGTGTATTAAAAGGGGTGTGGCTAGTAGATCGAGAGAGATTCTCCTGCCTCTCTACACTGCCTTGGTGAGGCCGTATCTGGAGTTCAGTTATGGGCCCCCCTATTCAAGAAAGACTGCTTGAGAGAATCTAGCATAGAGCCACAGACATGATTAAGGGAGTGGAACATCTTCCCTATGAGGAGAAACTGAGGGAGCTGGGGCTCTTTAGCTTGAGGAGCCTGATGGGTGACCTCATTCACGTTTATAAATATGTAAAGGGTGAATGCCAAGAGAATGGAGCCAGGCTCTGCATGGTGATGCCCAGTGACAGGACAAGGGGCAATGGGTGGAAATTACAGGATCACAGGATATTAGAGGTTGGAAGGGACCCAAAGAGATCCAACCCCCGCCCCTGCCAGAGCAGGACAATACTATCTAACACAGATCCCAGAGGAACACATCCAGACATGCCTTGAAAGTCTCCAGAGAAGGAGACTCCACGACTTCTCTGGGAAGCCTATCCAGTGCTCTGTGACCTTTGAGGCATCAGAAATTTCATGTTATCATGAGGATGAATTTTGTCACTGTGAGGGTGACGGAACAATGGAACAGGCTGCCCAAGGCAGTTGTCGAGTCTCTCTCTAGAAACACCTGCCTGGATTTGGGTGATCTGTATAGGTGATCCTGCTCTGCAGGGTGGTTAGACTAGACGATCTTTTCAGGTCCCTTCCAGCCTCTGTGATTCTGTGATAAAGTCTGTATGATTCATCAGTTTGCTAAGAAGGATAAAACAACATTGTGTTAACAATTTCACTTTCTTGGATCTTGGCTGTCACTGGTCACCTCTTTGACTCCTCAGTGCTGAATACTAACCTCGACTGCCCAAATAACACATGAGATCTTGCTGGTTTTCTATCTGGGGGAAGAGAAGATGGCATTGGCTGCTTCTGGGCTGTCTTTGTCCAGGCAGGACAATTAGATTTCTGTTCTATGTCTAAATTGTAAATAAATGTATATAATTATAAATACATATATATACAAAATATATTGATGTTTGTAAATTTAGCTTGCTGTAAAAGACAGCTTTATCTTACTTCCACACTGTCTGAGCTGGTCTGGTAAATTTTATTTGGGGAGTGGTTTTCCCAGCCCACAATATATTAGATAAAAGAAGTAAGTCAGAAGTGTAAATACTCATACAAACTATCCACTTAACTGTCAGGAAAAATATATGGTATGTTATCAGGTACCAGTTCATGCATTTTTCACAAACAGGTTTTCAGCTATTTTACGGAAATTATATGAAGAATTAATTGTATTTATTAAAATTTATATTGTGAACATATCCCTGATTTAAATCTTGCTTTAACCCTCTTCAGTTTCCTTAAAGGAGACATGTTTATTGTCCATAATGAATTGGAAGATGGCTGGATGTGGGTTACAAACCTACGAACAGATGAACAAGGTCTTATTGTAGAAGACCTAGTAGAAGAAGTGGTAAGTAACTTTTATATTCAAATTTATTAAATGAATAAGGTTTCTTTGTAAAATAATACTGAAATACTTTAGTCGCCTGTTTTCTAGCTGTGTGCTTTCCTAAATCTAGTAATTGGATCTACTAATGTTAAAATAGTGTAACAAACTTAAACTTAATTCTGTATGACCAAAGTCTTTATTCACTTGTACAAATTAAATTACAAATGAGTGATTTTGCAAATTTACTGGGGAGTTTCATACACTCAACTGTCCTGATAAATAATATGGTACTCATTTAACTGCATTTCTATTTTTGTATTTGCCAGGAAGTTATCAAACTGTATGGAATGTAATTTTTCATTATGATCTCTTTATTTTTAGGATGAAATGTGAATTAAAAAGGTATTGGTTAGTTAATTATACCTATGAAGGCTTGTGTGAGCTCATAAGCTACTCAGGTGACCTATAGATAATTCAGTTATCTGGAGATTACGTGGTTTAAGAAAAATCTGGGGTTTATTCTGAAGGTTTTTGGTTTTGTTTTTAGCAAGCTCAGCATTGCCGTGGAACCAAATATTATCAAAATTACTTGACAATATTTTCTCTCACATTGTATGTGATTTGCTAACAGCAGTGATACCTGCAGATGCTTCTCAGTCTGTGTCAGGATGTAAATGGTTAAAGTGAAGTTGCAGAAAAAAACTATTGAACTGTAGACTCATCTATCAGGTATCAAGTTAATCTTAGGAAACCTGAGATTTAAAAAAGTTACTGCTTCTAAAGAAAGACTTGAAACATTGTAGAAGCAGTCCTCCGAAATAACATATTTTGGCTGAATTTTCACTTAATGAAAGAAGAGGAAAACTACTTTAACTGCAATAAGCCCTTTGTTCAAAAATTTCCCAGACTTCTTAATGGTGTGAATTTTTTTGTTTCTACAGAAGGGTTTTTTTTTTTTTTTTTATTGAGCTGTTCTGTTGTCATCCACTTCATTAATATGTTGGTTTTCTCATTAGGGAAGAGAAGAGGATCCACATGAAGGCAAAATGTAAGGATTTTTGTTTTGTTGTTAAAAGCAATCTTTACTATTTATAAAAAGTCAGTTACGAGGGTGCACACCCTCTGGGTAGGTGAACCCAAGAGATGTATTTTTTTTTAACCTCGGTACCTTTTTTCTATACTAGCTACTGAAGATGCATGGATAATTGACATGTAAGAATTCTGTTGCTAATGGGTTTTGCAGTGCTAAAATCTTGGATGTGTCCTTGTATGATCACTTTCAGCCAAAATATGCACAATATAATGGTTCTTGAACACAGAGTTTGTCTTAGGTATCCTTCTGGTTTTCAGACCTGCGCAACTAAATCCTGGAGAGAGAGCAAAAATGATAGTTCCAGCTTGTCTCTGTTACCTTCATGTAATAACACGCTTTAAAGAGAAAGCTGGAGGACTATTAAGATCTGTTCTGTTTATTTAAATACCTACAATTTTTAAAAGATTGAATACAATTTATAGTTAACAATATGTTGGTATGTCAAGTTATGGTTAGATTGTCTTCAGTAGTAAAGACGAGTGCCAAAAGAAAGTTCTAGTAAAGTTCTAGTGGCATGATTATTTCGTCTGTCCTCTGCTTGCTTACCATACCTGCAGCTGTGTCTTTTCTTCTCTTTTCTGTGTTTCTCAGTTTGTGGTCTCCAACAAGGTTGCAGCTGAAGGAAGCATTTTGTACTTATCTTCCTAGGAGAAAGAAAATCAGTCGAGTGTCTGGTGTTTGTTTACTGTTGGCTAGTGTTCTGCTACTCAGTTTGGCACTAGTTTGGCCTTGAAATATAGGATTTGCTTTTTCATTTGCAGAGTAGCTTGTATCTGATGCTAGGAGTTTTGACATTGTCTGCAGTTACTTGTGCCACTCAGAGGAATTCTGTGGAGGCAACAATTCTTTCAGACATTCCAGTAGCCAGAAATTATTCTTTAAAGGTATAGAAAGAAAGTTAAAGCTAGAGCTTTTTTCTGATTCCTAATAAGGCCATATTTTTTAGTATTATTTTAAAGGACAGGATAAGCTATTAAGTTGTAGCATGTTAAGCTCTCATGTATAGTCACAAGTATCAGGCTGAGACTAGACAGAAGCTACTGAACTCTTTTAGGACACTGTTCTGGCGCAGAACTCTGCCAAAGTAAAAGGTGTGAGATATAGCCTGACAAAGCTTCTGGCAAAATTCAATTTAAATTTCTCTGTGTAGTCTTGAATTTCCTTATTTGAGTTTTGGATTTCATGATTCAAGTAAATGACTTTATTAGAGTGACTTTAAATAATGGCTATCAAAGTATCTATGATTGAGACAGTTCATTTTCATCTCTAAACATAATTGGATGTGAGTATCAACTATTGGACATTTTTATTGAAAATACTTCTTTTATATACCCATTATTACTATTTTTTTCATGCTGTTGGCAGAACAGAATCACTAAATAGCATAATCATTGATCATCTCATCTATGTGTATCAGGTATGTTTAAATAGAGATCAGTTCATAGGTACCAGAGCCTTGGATATTACCACAGCTAATGAAAGAATGCTGTCAATCTTGCTTTCTAATTTTTGTCTTCACCTTTGTTAAGATGGTTTCATGGGAAGATCTCCAAACAAGAGGCATACAATTTGCTGATGACAGGTACTTGTGTTTCTGATTGAAGTACAGTGGTAATGAAATGGCACAAAGTGATTCAGTTTGTATGAAACTGTGGCAGAACTTCTTTTTACGTGTAAACATATGTGAGCATTTAATCTGATCAGCTCCTGTTACTTCAGTAAAGTAATGCACTGGAAGAAAATGGCTGTGGCTATGAGTGTTGAGTATATTCTCATGTGTGGTTAATTTAATATTTTTTTAATTGAAGTATTTTTTCATTAATACTTGTGATAAGTTATATCCCTTACTGATATCTTCATTAAAGTGCTATGGAGAATAGGCTTTTATATACCTAAAGAAAAATTGTATTACAAACTCTTTCAGCCTTTTCATAGAGCAAATATTAATTGAGATGCAAATATCAGAATTTCTGACCCATATTGTTATATACCACAGAAATAGTTAATTTTTGGAAATATATTGTGAAACGTTTACTGTAAAGTAGTGGCTAAGACGTAACAAGGTTGCTGACGTCAGCCAAGCCTTATTGCATGAATTTTGATGGTTTAGTTCCCTGTCATGTAGTTTAAAATTGCTGCTGAAACTTACCTACAGACATTGCATTTCTTCAGGTGTGCAACTCTTGCAAATTTCTGTGGGAATGATTTGATTAAGCTTATATGTAATGCTAAAGTAACATGTGTTATGTTTTCAGTTGGTCAAGTGTGCAGTTTTCTTGTGAGGCCTTCAGATAATACACCTGGGGATTATTCACTGTATTTTCGGACCAGTGAAAATATTCAGCGCTTTAAAATATGTCCAACATCAAACAATCAGTTTATGATGGGTGGCAGATACTATAACAGGTAAGCTTTAATGGTAAAAGGAATTGTGTGTACTTTGTATATGTGTAAAGAATTTGCATAACTTATTTATTTACTGATAAAAGACTGTAGTTTTCTTAATAATATACTATTTATTTCCTTACTAGTTACTTTTAACTGATGAGGTTGTTAAAGCTTGCAGAAGCCTAAGCATAGCTTGTTTCTTTTTAAGTATTGTCCTTCTGCACATGTTTTTCTTCATACTAAATTATGGACTGTATGGATCATATGTTCATCTGTAATTTAGAAAATGTGGTGTTGTCTCAGTAGCTGCTATTTGTGTTCTTGCCTGGTTGAAAAGGGAAGAGACAAATTATAATTTTACCTGAGAGATTCAATGGGAGTTTAAAATACTAGAAGGTATTATTTACAGGAATGGAGACAAAATATCTTAATTGTTGGAAAAAGTCATTAAATTGCATTGTGTGTGATACTTGGTGAGAAGTACTGATCAGCTCATTTAGAGTTAGTGAGCTTCATGTGCATTTGTTTTGCCATAGGTACCAAGAAAGAAATAATTTGTACAAAAATATAAAAAAACCTCAAGAGATGTGGCAGAAACTAACAATATCATTCCATCTGTGATAATCTTGGGTCTAGAGTTGTTGTAGATGCAAGACTTCTCAGTAGTGAAAACTCCTTCTTTTACGAGAGGCTGTTACCTGCAGCAACTTTCCAGACTTGCCTACCTTGAACGAGGGCATTCTTCATCCCAATAGAATTTCTCCCAGTTTAGCTTCTGAATGCATAGAGATCTAGCAGCTAGTGTGTCTGAGAAAATGTCGAGGTCTCCCAACTTAGAAGTTCAATGGGCTTTTTCATGTCTTCAAATGGAGGATCGCATGAGGCTAAACAATTGGACCTTTATGAACCTATGCATGTTCTACACTTCTACCCGAGTACCTTTTGCATTAATCAGTCTGTTCTCCAAACACAGCCTCATTGAAAACCAAGCTGGTAGCAGTGTCAGCCTTTCATAACGGTAAATTTTATTTGCCCATTCTCTACTTAAATGGCTTATTAGGAAGATGATAGATTAGAGGCCTCCACCATAGGTGCTGTCTAACTAGCAAATTAGTGAAACTCTTACTAGTCTCAGATGGTTTTGCAGCATTAAATACTAGGCCTTCAAAAAGATCCTACTTTCAGGAAGTTATTGTTTTAGATCACCAACACAATACTGGATTCACTTGAGGCATGTATCTAAATTATATTTATCTCAAAAAAGGTTCTGTGGTGGAAGAAAACAAAACTATAAAGTAGCACTAGTTATGACAAAATGCTTTTAAATTAATTGTTTTTAAAAATATTTTGGTATCTAGTTTACTGAGGTCTGCCTTAGTGGGAAAAGAGATTTTGCTAGCTACAAAAGGATTTATTTCTGGTATGGATTTTAAAGAATTAACAGCTATACTCCTAGGCTCCCATTCAGTCCAACTTAGTATGTGCTGCACATTTCTAAACCTCCTGAAAAGTCAGGAGTAAAGTTACACAAAATGCAAGATAATAAGGCTGCAAAATGAAGATGTTAACTGCTCGAATTCTCTAATCTAAGATTTACTGTATAAAGCAATAAATAAAGAGCAGGAATTCATTAAACTTCTTACTTCAAATTTTGAAAAGATGTGTCATAAGCATTGCACTTAATCCCTTACATGTTTTAGATTGAAGGATGGAATAAATGATCTAGTTCACAAGAAATATAAAACTTCTGATGAGGATTCTGTTTTAATAGTAGTAGCAGAAATTAATAGACTGGTTGCAAGAAAGTGTTTTCATCTGTCTTTAACTGATTAGTTAGTTATAAATACTTCTGTTCTGAAGCAGTTTCTGTGATTTCATGTTCATAAGTGATAAGCCCACATATAATAGCCTGGCTGATAATTTTTCATGGCGGATGTGGTGGTGAGGCACTCTTACCATTTACTTCCTGCATTATTAAACTGTTCCCCTACCTAGATGTTCCTATGTTTTTTCTTATGAGTGGTTATTTTGCATGGGAGGACTTCTTGTTCCTTTGACAATTTCTTTTTTCATAAGGCATTGGTTAAATTCGTAGCAAGCTGTTAATATATATCAGTATTTTATACACTTTGTAGTCATAATTGTACTGCCCAAACTACCAAGTTTTCAGTCATGTAATTACCTTTACCTCCTGCAAAGGCATATTTAAATTTGCAGTTAATTTTGGGGAATTGGATCTGACTTAAATACGCCTTTCTATTGTAAGGCTTTTGATCATAAACACAGCAATTGTATGTTTCTCCATATCAAATGCAGACAGCTTACAGTAGTTTTAACCAGTCGTTTTGGGATAGTAGGCCTCTCTGCATTCTTCCCTAAACCAAGCAGGGAATGTCATCTCTGGAGAACATATTTCTTCATAAAAGATGAGCTGATGAATTGTGTGCACAATTGAGTTAAAATCAGATGATTTGAGTACAGCTTTGTTGCATGTTAATGTATCTATAATGATACATAACAATGGATATTCATTGTGGGAACTTTATTTATGAATTGCCAAAAAATCGAAACAAGGAAGCTGAGCATTTGGAAAGATGCCCAAAAGTGATTTTTTTTTTTTTTTTTTTTAGTATTAATTTCTGTTTTTCATGCACTTTAGCAGCTCTAATTTTGATACTTGATGCCAGTGTCAGAGTAGGTTGTGTGATGCCTTCCAATTAAAAAATTTGATCTGAAGTTTAAAGACTAAATGCATAAAAATGTGAACACCTTTCAATTACTAATGCACATATAATGCACTTAGTCTGATAAAACTAATGATTAATATAACAATTCACAGAGAATTGCAAGACTGATCCAATGACATCCTGGCCTGCATCAGGAACAGTGTGGCCAGTAGGACAAGGGAGGTTATTCTTCCCCTGTACTCAGCACTGGTCAGGCCACACCTTGAGTACTGTGCCCAGTTCTGTGCCCCTCGATTCAAGAGAGATGTTGAGGTGCTGGAATGTGTCCAGAGAAGGGCAACAGGGCTGGTGAGGGGCCTGGAACACAAACTCTATGAGGAGAGGGTGAGGGAGCTGGGGTTGTTTAGCCTGGAGGAGAGTAGGCTCAGCGGTGACCTCTTTGCTGTCTACAGCTACCTGAAGGGAGGTTGTAGCCAGGTGGGTGTTGGTCTCTTCTGCCAAGCAACCAGCAAGAGAACAAGAGGACACAGTCTCAAGTTGTGCTGGGGAAGTCTAGGCTAGATGTTAGGAGGAAGTCCTTCCCAGAGAGAGTGATTGGCATTGGGATGGGCTGCCCAGGGAGGTGGTGGAGTCGCCATCCCTGGAGGTGTTCAAGAAAAGCCTGGATGAGGCACTTAGTGCCATGGTCTAGTTGACTGAATAGGGCTGGGTGCTAGGTTGGACTGGATGACCTTGGAGAGCTCTTCCAACCTGGTTGATTCTATGATTCTATGAAACAGAAAAAAACTTTGTGGGCTTTGTAATTCCCTTATTAGTTCGTTTAATGGGAACTAAAAGAGAATTCTCAAATATGTGAATAATTACATGGGGGTTTTGGGTGCTTGGGGGTGGCAGCATAGTTTTTTTTGTTTTTTCTTTGCATGTAACAATCAAAAATTGGTTAAAAAAGAAAACAAGGCACTGAATCCAGAATAGAGAGATATAAAGCATGTATTTGTGCAAGATCGTGAAACTATTTTTAAGTACTTCTTGGTACAGATATCTCTGTCTTTGTGGCTTATCTAAAAATAGACTTGACTAGAACATTTCAACTTCTGTGAGTCTGTTTGTACCATAGATAGGAAATTATTCCATTAATGATATTTTCACATTTTTATGGAAAAGCTGATAAAGCTTTGCTGGCTGTACTGAGTCTGGCTGGGGGTTGGGGACAGTTAGTTTTCTTTACAACAGCCAGTATGATACCATGATTCCGACTTGCGTCCCAAACCATGTTGATAACACCAGTGTTTTGGCTCTTGCTGAGCATTGCTTGCACACTGTTGAGGCTTCCTGTGATTTCCAGAGGACCAAACTGACCAAAGAGGTATGCTCAGCAATAAAAAAATGGAGAGGATATTTTGTCTTCCTCAGTGGGTATTGCTCAGACTGTCTGAGCATGAGCTGCCTTGTGAGAAGTGGTGAGTGAGTGCATTTTGCATCACTGGTGTCCTTCCTCCTCTACATAGTAAACTCTTTTTGTAAGGTTCTGTCACATTTACTGTTTTCTCGTCTATCCTGAGGGAAAGCACTTTGTGGTGTTTAGCTGCTGGCTGGTGCCAGCCCTTAATAGGCATTCAACATCCCACTCTTCTTCCTCCTTTACTGGAGCTTTTGTTGCTAATCATGGCATTATTTGGCAGGGAATATCCCTTTGGCTGGTTCAGGCTACTTGTCCTGCTGTGTCTGCCTCCCTGACATTCTCTGTCCGGTTTGTGGGGTGGGCAGAATGGAGCAGAGTTCAGGAAAAGCCTCAGCACTGCAAGTGGTGGCTCAGCAACAGTCAAAACACCAGTGTGCACTGGTATGTCAGCGTTTCCATTACACCTAAAATCAGCACTGCTGCTGTGAAGAAATTTAATGCCATCCGAGGCAGATCTTGTACATCTCAGTACAAAGATAAGCAGTCACTGGTCTATGGATTTTACTGTGAGTGTGATTGAGCACTGGAACAAGTTACCCAGAAAAATGTGGTACCTCCTTCCTCTGAGATGCTCAAGATGTGACTGAGCAATGGCTGCAGTAACTGTCTCAGAAATGCCTGCTGTGCTCAGTTATTCTGTGAGGAACTTTCAGATGTGTTTCACAGTGTTTTCAATGTGAGAACACTTTTACTGTTTCAATTCTGATTTTGTAGGAAAAGTATACCAAGCCATTTTGGTCCTTTTCTTCTCTGTATCTACTGCCTTGCAGAAATTCAACCTACAGAACAGGTAGCATTCAAAAGACAGCAGCAAAAACCTAGACTGTAAAGTAAAGCATAATTCTTAATTTCTGGTGCTTTTATATCAAAGAGGGAGATAAGAAACAGTGTCCCAATAGTTTATAAAGTGAACAAACTACCTTGAATTTGAGAGATGATAAAATTAGAAAAACTAGATGACTGGGAGGTAATTTTATTTCAGATGGTAGATTAATCTCTATTGTGATGGGCTGACCAATGTGTGGGCTAGATTTTAAGTCTTTGCCTATATAGGTTAACAGTTTATAAAGTATTGTTGCTTAGTTCTGCATCCTAGAGTCATCATTACGTGAACTGTCCCCTGTTTGAGTAACTCTCAAATCACTCTTTAAGTGCTAAAATAAAAAAGTTCTGCTCATCGTGGTGACTTCAAAACCATCCAAGTTAGCCAAGTTCTGGGGAACCTATGCATTCTAAAATTACTGAAGTAACTGTAATGCTATGTTGAGACACCACTTATTTCTGTATATCAAGCCAAGTTTAACAATTTGTTTTAAAAAAAATCCATGTTTATTTATACTTTCCTTGATGCATGTTATATAAATAAGATTTTTGTGGTTGTCAGACATTGAAAAGATCTATGATTCATTTTTCTGTCCTCTAGATAAGTTTTGTGGTCAGTCTGATTTCATGCTTGACGTTTTTACATGTTTGATAACTCTGATGACTTGGAGATTCACGTTCTCTAGTGTACTTGTCTGGAGATACCTCGTATCTTTGTGTTCTCACTGTTCAGTTTGTTCAGGCACTGACACTATATAAGTGGCCATCTAAATCAAGTTCATTTGTGCAACGAGAGGACTGCAAAGCAAACTCTTTAGTGTCTCCATCATGGTATAAAGTCCTAGTCTATTGAGTAGGAGTAGTATTCTAACTCCCAAAGGAGTTCTTCCATTTTATGAAATTGGAAGAATTTAAGCACCTGCTCCTTATACTGAAGAACTCCTGCTGCCATTTTTAACAGAGGAAAGGGAGACATTGGCAGTCCAGGTATTTTTTATTTTGTTAATGAGAAAAAATATGTAATGCTGTTTTGCTTTTTATTGGCAGTGCCTATTCAACAAGCAAAATATAACATCTGAGTCTTTCTGTAATGTGTTAAGGTTTAACTTTCTATGCAGCAAACGGCGTATGCAGATTGCATCTCAGTAGAAGCTGAAATTAATTACTTGATTTCAGTAATACTAAAAACACAAATTGATGTAGTTCTGTGTAACTGAGAACCAGAAATACTTGTGGGAAGATTATTTTATCAGTTGTGTGCCAACTCAGTGCTTCAGAATGAGAGAGATAAAAGGAAACAAAGGTGTCTTGCTTAATGTATAAGTTTTTGAGATAAGTTTTACCTCATCAGATATTCTTCCTGTGTTGCACATAACTCATTCCAGTTGTAATAGATTTCATTGCTGTGTGCCTTGTTGATTATCTTTGCACATGCAGTTAAGTAGGCACAAATTATCTTCTCACCAATTTTGTGTTCTATTTAATTATTATTCATTTAGGTTGATATTTTGCGTATGAATGATTAATTTTGATCAATGTTCATACTGAAGTTCTTTATTACTGTGTAAATTTAAGTAGCTGCTAAAGCTAAAGCAACTTGAGTTTCAGCTTGTATCTCAACTTCTCTCTTGAACCTTCCAAACACAACTACTATTCGAACCTGGTGGTTAGAATGAATGCTTACCTGTAGAGGAGTGCTACCAATTGAATATTTAACATGATAGCTCAGCCATTTTCTAGCATCAGCTGTTCTACAAACCTTTTCTATTCCTTTCCTCCTAGGAAGAAATTGCTCTGCACTTGTGGTGTCTCTCATTTACCTTCTTTAGTTAATCTAGGATTGAAGTTTATTGCAGATGTAATAGCAATTTTCAGCCTTCTTGGAGAGCTGGTAATGCACATGTGCTACTTGAATGTGGAAAACCATTGTCCTTATCTGGCATTTTAAGCAACTAATTAAAACATTTTGCAGAGTTTAAATTTAATACATTCTGAGTACAGTTATGTGAGATTTCTTTGACTTCAGTATAGTAGTAAATTCTCATTGCTGCAAATGAAATTATGATATTTAACACTGATTTTATTAATTTTGTGAGAAAGTTTTCTGTGGTTCTGTGGAAAAGCAAATTCTCAGAGAAAACACCTGTTTAATGTTTGAATAACCTGTTTAACATCTGAATCCTCACTTTTTCTTTCTGGAACAGTATTGCTGACATCATTGAGCACTATAGAAAAGAACAGATTGTTGAAGGATATTACCTTAAAGATCCTGTTCCAATGCAGGTAAGATTTTGTCTTTGAGCTTTTGTTGTTGAAGGCACAGGCCTAATTATCAATGAATCAGTTTCTGAACAGAATTACAGAAAACAATGGTAATTAAACAGCATCACCTCCAATTTTAATATTTTCAGCTTGTATATCTCTTGTTTTATCCTCAAATGCATTCACTTGCTAAAGGTTGGCTTGTAGTCACCATCAAAAATGGTAAGCATTGTCTGTCCTCTGCGGTGTTCATCCTCTGCTGTATCCACCTAGTTCTAGTCCCTTGCTCAACCATGCTGTGGCTTAGTCCCATCTTAGGAGCAACTTGGCTGCCCTGTATCTGAAGTTGTTCTTCTGCCAGAGGAAACATGTATGCACAGAAAAGCTTCAGGGATGATTTCAAGGCTGGAATTGCAGGACTTGTTCTGGAGTGCTCTTGCCCAATAGTAAAAGCTCTTCATAAGGTATCTCCATGTCATGTAGCTTTTCATGAGCTCATAGCTAGTTATGAAGTATACATGTTTATTTTATTTCCTCTGTGTTCCCACACTTTCCTATTTCAGTGGTCAGAAATTTAATTTCCTCTCTGAACTATACTCAAGTCATACCCCTTAGAGATCTGTCATATCAACATGACACCATTTCCCTCAGTTAGCTCGCTAAGCTAAGTGTACCAAAGATGATCCTGTCCCTTTTTCATGTTCTTACCAATTTTGGTGCAAGCTTGCCTTTTTTCAGTGTGCTGCACGAGAACAGCTTAAAGTACTATTTCGTGGGTAATTCTTTTTTTTCTCTGGAAAATACTTAATGACTCCTATTTTTCTATCCTTTGGTGGGTTGATCCTGGTGAGAAGCTAAGGACTGTCACCTGTCTTCGCTCACTCCCCTCTCCTGTGGAATGGAGACAAAGATAAAATAAATCCTGGGTTGAGAAAAATATATCTCTAAGCAAAGGAAAGGGTGATGGATACAAAGGCATTTACTCACCATTTCCCACAAGCAAACTGATGCCCAGCTGGTCTCTGAGCAGTGGTGACCCAGGAGTGCACCATCGTGCCACCACTACTACCTTCTCAGTTTTATTGCTGATCATGATGTTAACCTGTCAAAGAATATTCCTCTATTAACTTCTTGTCAGCTGTCCCAGCTACATCTGCTCTCAGCATCTTGCCACCCCAACCACCTTGCTGAGAGCAGGGGCAGAGTGTGGGATGCAGAAGGTCCTGAGGGTGTGCAAGCACTGAACAGCAGAAGCCAAAACGCCAAAACTCAGTGCTACTGGGACTGCTGTGGCAAAAGTTAACTCCTGCCATGCCCAGCACGTTGTCATAGCCATGTTATGTCATAGCTAATCCTCAGATATTTAAGTTTTTCATTTTCTGTTTTCTAGTGGTAAGTATCAACAGGTGTAACTTTCATGTTGTACTAGTAAATTTACACCTTGTTAATCTGATGTTTCCTGTGCTGCTAATTGTGTTGTCATCAGTGCTTCTCAGTAGTTTGCTGCAGATAGCTTGCACTTGATAATGTGGCTGGGATAAAAGCCAAACAAGACAACGCCTTGAAAAGCTTCTCTAGTAACTTTCCTCATTTTTCTCTTGAATCATAACAGTAATTGTCTTCATTTTAGCTTTTTGCGTAGGTACTCAGAGTTCCTGTGTTAAATATCTTCTCTCTAATAAATATTTTTCCATGTGAGACTACTACATATTCTTTTAACCTATTGAGATATGTTTACAACTTTCTTTGTTTAAAAATATTTATTTTCATCTTTGCATTATCACCTTCCACATACGACTGTGCTCTGTGCTTTTGAGGGGAAGAAAAAAATCAAGTCTTACATACTGTTAGGTTCAGTCTGAGGGACTTTCTATGTCTAACATAAAATTTTCTTCCAAATATTTGTCACTAGGTCTGCTGTTTTGTGTCCTGTTCCTTTTTGTAGTTATGGATATTATCTTGAGCTTATAAGCATCTGGATATTTCTCCCATTTTAAGTCCAATAATTCCTCTTAGTATTATTACAAGAGTGTTTTTCATTTTGCTTTTGTTATGTTGTTCAGAATCATTATTCTTGTAGATACATGGACAGGAAGAAAAGTAACATATTTAGTATGAGCCAGTGCTTTTATTGCTTTTCATCTCAGTGCCTTTCCCAGTACTTCACAGTCTTGCTTTTCATGTTTTCTTATGGCTGAAGAACTTTTGATAATCAGCTTACTTGGTAAGGCCAAATTTGGCTTGTCTTTTGCCCATTCTCATTTGTTACTCCCATTTCCAGATGCTATAGTTGTCTGTGTGAATTTATCTTTTTTATGTTTTCTCTTTTTGCTTTCTTTTCTCTTGAGTTCTACTCAGTTAAGACATCCTAGTTCTAATGAGATTAATGAGGGACTGGTCAACATTAAGCAAGTTGGTTTTAATGGTGAGCTACACCATTATTGCTGCTTGAGTTTATCCTCAAAAGCTTTGGTAGAAGAAATTTATGAATTAGATAATTCTTTAGAGACTTGCATGAATTTAACAGTGAAAGGAACTACTTATTTGATATCAAAAACCACAATGCTGCTCTGTAGAAATTGTTCTGTATTGATTTTTTTTTTCTTCTATTATAATTCTGGAAATATGGAAATGGTTATATTACATTTCTAGAAAGGGCATTGTATGACAGATGATCTTGTTTTACTAAAATGCATGAGAGTGAAATAGTAGTGGGTTGGTAGCATTCATTACAGTGACATGGACAATGTCATAGAGTGCACTCTTAGTCAGTTTGTCAGTAACACCAAGCTGTGTGATGCAGCTGACATGCTGGAGGGAAGGGATACATCCAGAGGGACCTCAACTGCGTGGAGAGGTGGGCACAAGCCAACCTCATCAGGTTCAATAAGACCAAGTGCAAGGTCCTGCATCTGGTTCAGGGCAATCCCAAGCACAAATGCAGGCTGGGCAGTGTCTGCCTGCAGAGCAGCCCTGAGGAAAGGGACTTGGGAGTGCTGGTGGACAAGAAGCTCAACGTGAGCCACGAGTGTGCACTTGCAGCCTAGAGAGCCAACTGTGTCCTGGGCTGCATCAAAAGAAGCATGGTCAGCAGGTCGAGGGAGGTGATTCTCTCGACTCTGATGAGACCCCACCTGGAGCACCTGTTGCAAGAGTGATATGGACATGCTGGAACATATCCAGAGAAAGGCCACAAGGATGATCAGAGGGCTGGAGCACCTGTCCTGTAGAGACAGACTGTGAGAGTTGGAGCTGTTCAGTCTGGAGAAGAGAAGGCTCCAAGGAGACTGAAGGCTTTTCAGTATCTGAAGGGGGACTACAGGAAAGCTGGGTAGGGACTTTTTAGGGTGTCAGGCAGTGATAGGACTAGGGGGAATGGAGTAAAACTAGGAGCAGGTAGATTCAGATTGAATGTCAGGAAGAAGCTCTTTATGATGAGGGTGACGAGACAGTGGAACAGGCTGCCCAGCGAGGTGGTAGAAGCCCCATCCCTGGATGTATTTAAGGCCAGGCTGGATGCGGCTCTGAGCAATCTGATCTAGTGCCCATGGCAGAGTGGTTGGAACTAGATGACCCTTGAGGTCGCTTCCAGCCCTGGCTAATCTATGATTCTGTGATCCTAGTTGAGCTTCATAGTATGTAATTTTTTTAATGGCTATTTCTGACCTTAAAATAAGTTTTTCTTCTCTGTTGCCCAGCATCAAGAACAAGTGCTTAATGACACGCTGGATGGAAAAGAAATCTATAATACAATTCGTCGGAAAACAAAGGATGCTTTTTATAAAAATATTGTCAAAAAAGGTTATCTTCTGAAAAAAAGTGAGTTGTGTTTACTACTGTGATTTTTTTCTAAAATAAGGCAGTTTCAGAGAAGAGCCTTTTCCTAACCTGAACTTCCTATGATGCACCTTCATTCTATTTCCTTGTATCCTCTTGCTGACCACCAGAGAGAGATTAGCACCTGTTTCTTGAGGAAGGTGTAGACTGTGCTCAGGTGACTCCTCAGCAAGGAAGCCATCTTGTTGGCTTTTCCTTTGTGAGTTGAATTGAAAAGCTTTAGCTAATAGATGATGAGCTGCTATACATTTGAAAACTGCAGTGCTTAGTACATAGCTGTTTGTGGAGCAAATTGAATAGAATCAGTCTTGCATCAAGGGGACAGTGTTGTAAGTTGATACTGATTTATCTTTTCAAAACAGAGCTAGTATTCGTTTATTGAGATTCATGGTCACTTTACAAGGATCAAAATCTAAAATTAGGGCTGAAAGTTTTGGTTTTTTTTCCTAAATGATCTTGTGACTTATGCATTCATTAACTTATATATTCAGAAGGTTCATAATCCACTTTAGCTTAGAGAACATTTTCTCTGAAACAAGTGGAACTAGAAAAATTCTTTTATGTCTGTGTTTAGGGCACAATTTTAATTTAAGTTTTGCATAATAACAGATTCCTGTTTCTCTTCTTTGACTGTACTCTTTTAAGATACTGTAATGCATTCTATTAAATATTAGTCAAAGTTTAGGAGTAACTTTTACATGTACATTCTGATTTGTAATTTAAGTTATATTTCTGTTAGTTGCAAACTGTTTGGATATAGTCTTGACACTGAGAGAAACTCACTGTCCAAGCAGCTCATCTGCATTGCATAATGCTGTTGAAATTAGTGAAAGCATCTGTAGAATTATTTTTAACTCTTTCTGAGGAAGATCTAATTTTACCCACAAGTTGCATAAAACTGAGTGTGTATATTGATATTTAAACTTAAGTGTGATTACTTGTACACTGTTATTCTGTTTGCACTTAGACAAAAGCTTTACTGCCCTCTTTCATTTCCTTCATTTGCAAAATTTACTGTTTCTTTTAAAAAATGCTGTAACTTTCTGCTTGGCTCTTCTTACAGGTAAAGGAAAAAGGTGGAAAAACTTGTACTTTATATTAGAGGGAAATGATGCCCAGCTTATTTATTTTGAAAGTGAAAAACGAGCCACAAAACCCAAAGGACTAATAGACCTTAGTGTGTGTTCCATCTACGGAGTACATGACAGTTTGTTTGGCAGGTAGGACACTGGCTTGCAATGCTTCTGTGTGTATCAGAAGAGCTGACTCCTAGTTTGAGGCAGGGACAAGACATGGGCTAGTGACCAAGCAGCCCTGGCTCTACACTGTGGTTCCTGATTCATGCTGAGAGTCTACACTTGGTGTGGATTACAACAGCACATGTAGACAGTTGTGGCTGATGAACAGTAACTTGTTTAGCCGTAGCGGCTTGATTGCTAGATACTGTACGTAACAACAACCTCTATTCATAAATTTTAGAAATTAGTATTGAAATTTTGCTGTGAAATAAGATGTCATGATGATTCAATGGATTTTTTTAATGTTGAATACATTAATTGTTCCATGTTGCATTTTACAGACATAGGAGATTGAGCTGAGAGTTTAAATCCCTTTTAACTAAGAATTTTGTCAGTTGCTAACGTTCTTTTGATAGGGATTTGAAAGCGAACTTGGTTACACAGAGTCTGCAAATGCTTCTCTAAGAACAGCTACTTCTGTTAATTGGACCAACTTAGTAGCAGACTAATTTATATGTCAGCATCCTCAGAAATTGTTTTTGCTACCATTTTTGCTATGATGTTTTGCTACAATGATTACTAGGTTGAGAGATAATTTTCACATCAAATTCTGTTCCCTGTATGCCAGCTGCAAGGGATATGATTTGCAGTGAGGAAGCTGAGAATCAAGAGACTTTCTTACATCACTGGTGATTAAGAAGAGTTTACATATTTGTTCATCAGTTATTATAAAAACCCCTCCAACATCCTGTATTGTAAATCATAAAGAGGAAGTTAGAAATTCTAGTTAGAAATTCTGGTTTTCTTATGGATCTTAGTATTTATTTTAAAATGATACATAGTCAACATCTGTTTGTTTTTGTAAAAAAATCCTTAAAGACAAATTCTGGAAATTGGTGGCATTTCTGAAGCTGCAGAGACTTGTGCTTTTGTTAGATATGTTGGGGCTTTGCATGTTTTTTAATCATTTTAATAATTTTGAAAAACTCTGTTAAAATAAGTAATGATGAGCCTAGATAAAAAGAGTATCAGAAGTGTGATAAATAGAGTCCTGGAATATGCCTTATGCAAACTGGCAGATAGACAGGAAGCTTTGGTGTATTTAGTAAATAAAGAATACTTTGGTTAGCAGTGACTACAAGTAAACAGCTTTTGTGGGTTAAAGTGTCGCTGGACAGTAAGTGCCACTAGGAGCGAGTAGGAGGAGATGGAGGGTTGCACTAACTTAGGAAGCTGTTAGTGAGGAATTGCAGCTGAGGTTTGCCCTTTTCTCAGAAGTACAGTGAAGTCAATAACTCTGCATGATTCTTTGGTGGCAGTGGTTTAATTAGCTCCAGACCTGGCTTCTTCTAGCTTTCCTCCACTCCTTTTGTGGCATGGCCACAAAGTGTCCTCTCAGCATTTCTCCAGGCAGTGAATTGGATGGAGCAAATGAAGACTTGAAACTCCTTTGCAAATCAAGTAGGATCCTTCATGCATCACTGCTTTGGAGAGTGCCACATTTCCTTGAGTGCAGTGTGAAAAGTGGGGTAGCATGCACTTCAAACAGCTTGTAATTTGGCAAAGCAAAATATTTTTGTTTAACTTTTTGACTAATCAGTAGAGGTATGCAAAATGGCAAAGACAGTATTATTACACTTCAGGTTGTAGAGGTTTGTGACGCATATGATATTCATGATTTTTGTGTGATCCAGTAAACTTTTTTTGTGACTGCAAGTGCTGTGAGACACACTAAGATAGGGAATTGCCTATGTTAGTACTGTTTCCTGAGATTCTGAAATAACAAATCATTAATGTATGATTAATTAGTTGGGATTTAATGTTGAGCCTTGCTGCTTTTAAAGTGTCTAGGAATGGTTCTTACTGACAAGTCTCTAGCTATCTGGTAATGCAGTTTTTTTGTTTTGGCTATAAGTCAGCCTATATGCCTGTTAAGTACAGACCATTCTAAAAGGTTCTTAGTATTCTGAAACAAAATCTGTGCTGAAGTTTAGTTTTCTAGAAGTGACATAACGCATTCAAAGCAAACTGGAGTTTTGAAGGACCTAAAAGATTGTCTAGTTGAACTTCTTCCTCTTGCCATATGTGATGATCTACAGATACACAAACACAAATTGATGCAATGTTTGATGCTTCTCGAAGACAATTAAGTGCATTACAATGTAAAGTTACTAATTCAGTGTAAGCTTTGTTTTGGCACAGATAACAAGTGAAGATGACAGTTAATGCTACAAAGTTTAGTAATTAATTAATGTGTTTGTTTATTTGTTTGTTTGTTTTTAAGGCCAAACTGTTTTCAGATAGTAGTTCAGCACTTTAGTGAAGAGCATTACATCTTTTACTTTGCAGGCGAAACTCCAGAGCAAGCACAGGTGAGACTTTTTTTGGTAAATATATTTAAGTAGTAATGTTTTGTCTTATGATGCTTAATAATATTGCCCTTCTGAACATGAAGGAAATGTATCACAAATAGTTCAGTGGCTATATCTGTATTAGCAGGTGTTATAGTGGAATAGCAGTGGGTCTATTAAGGCAACAGTGGGTGATGAGAATCCAAGCACTTGAAGGTTCTACTTTGGACAAGTTCTAGTCAGGTCCTATGGACAGAGATTCCCTTATTTTCCATTATATGTTTCTGGATATATTTTGGTTGTTTTTTTGTTGGTGGTGGTTTTTTTTGTTGTTGTTGTTTGTTTGGGTTTTTTGCATTTTTTTGTTTGTTTTCTTTTCTTTGTACAGTTCCATTCAGAAGAATAATGTAATCACTAGGAGTTTTTCATAAACCAAAGCATAAAATGTGAGGTTTCCTTCACAGTCACTTTCCTGTTCCAAGCTAACTGCTAAGGCACATATGTGTACACCAGTGACCAATACATATTGCACAGCCACCTTTTGCAGTTAATTGTTCTATCCGATAGTTGGTGCTTGTTAATAGTCTTAAGACCTGATTATGTGTAAGAAGTAAGCTATTCTGGTTCTAGTAGGCATCCTTCAGTTAGGATCCCTTCAGCAATTATGTTTGTTGATTAAGAATTGTAGGATAAAAGCCTAATTCTGTGCCATTCACTCACCAGCAGGAGAAAATGTCTAGGAAACAATGTCCTTACTAGGTGTGCAACTTTGCAAGTTGCATCAGAAGTGAAGCTTTGCTTTTGATTTTATTTGAATGAAATTAAACTGTTTAGAGCACTCAGACTAACATTCACCAGAGCACGAAAGCAGTATAATTTTAGTATTCTTCATGTGCTGTAAAGGAAGGCAAAATTTGTATTAGTTTTCCTGTTAATACAAGTTTATGACAGTAGCTGACATCGCATCAGAATCATGCAGTGGCTTTTGTCACACAGCTCAGCGTACTGTCTTTGAGAAGCCATGTGCTGTGGAGTAGTTGAGAATATATACATCAATTTCTGTGCTTTTTCAGTGTACATTCATTTTTGTCACATCTGCAGTGGGTTGTGTTCTAAAAATTAAAATAATTAAGTGTGTAGAAGACAGAATATCCTGTCTTATTCCCTGAACATTTGGTATAATCTGCTTTTGGTCTTGATCTGCTTAGCAGGCTGTTCACTGCATTTATACAGAATACAGTGTGTTGATTTTTTTTTTTTTTTTTAACAAAATGGCTTTGGCTCAGAGAAGCTTAAAGATATTTCCCTTTTGAGAAAGCTTAACTTTCTTACTCTGTAACAGTGAATAGAAGGATAGTTTTATTTGTATATTAAGTGTCTTATAATGTGGCAAATAAATTATCAAAGCAGCACTATCCTGTGAGCTGCTTTATGACATGACTTTTCATGTTTTGTTACAAAATAAAAACAAAAGGTGAAAATGTAGCCTTACACACTGGTGTCACCCTGCTTACTGTAGCACATTGTTCATTCACACTGCTCTAAGCTTTATCGTTTAAAGGGAAAGGTTTTTCTGCTATGAGAGAGTATGAGATGTACTTATGCATCCAGGAAATACTTCTGTTAGAGTATTTAAGGAGGCATTTGTTTCTTTGATCGCTGCTCCTGAGACAAAGGAAACTAGCTACTGTGACTTAGTGATGAATAGCTGAAAGCTTTTCCTTCTGTGGAAAGTTTTGAAAGCTGAAACCTGACTCATAAGGTGGTGTAGCTGAGTATAGCAGAATTACATCTGGTTTTATTTTGTAATTATGTAAGGTACTGTGAAGACAGAGATTGAAACACTGTTGTAGGTTTTTGGTGGCATTTGTAAACTGTACTTTGAGAATAGGTGACAAATCTTTGAGGTGCAGATGTAAGAAATCTGTTGGTCAAAACCCAAATGTTGTGCTTTGCAAGAGCTACACAAAACTTGATGTCTGGCGCACCAAAATTAGAGGAGGCTATAGCACATCTTCCTATGGCACTCTGCCAAGCTCCTCTGTTAGCAACTTCCTCATGCTGCGGTGACTTTTTTGGAGGAGGCCTGGTGAGTTGTCAGTGCCTCTTAGCAGTTAATTTGTTTAAAATCAAATTACACACTAAGTTTCTATAGTCTTTGTGGTATTAACCTGTTTACTTCCTTGATCAAAATAGAACTCATCCATCCACTCTGCTATACATATTTGTGAACAAAGGGTGGAACATTGGGTATGTGCTCTGTGTTTTTCTGTGAATACTGTTTTTCATTTCTGTGATGTATATGCAGTATTACAACTGCCATGCAGAAGTATTGGAGAGAAAAACTGGGACAGTTTGACTAGTTAACTGTAATTCTCCCAGAAGCAAACAAGTTTTGCCTCATTTTATATAAATTATAATAAAATTTCATATAATATTACTAGAGTGGAAAATACGTAAAAATGACACTGTATATCCATTCGTAATGCTTGATATTTCTGAAAGAGAAAATGGCTCAGATTTGCAAATTCTTTGTTACATTTTTCTCAGTAAAGACAAGAATTTAGCTTTGGAATTACAGAAAACTTAGGTTTTTCCAACCTAGAGGGAAAACTTCAGATACGCTTTTTAGATGTGTCTGTTCCGCTGCAAGAGACTCTATTTGACTCTTTTATTACTGTTCTGCATGCTTCTCTCTTAGGACTGGATGAAAGCACTGCAGATGTTTTGCAGTTTAAGAAAAACCAGTCCAGGAACGTCAAACAAGCGTCTTCGTCAGGTGAAGCTGATACTATGGTGTTGGTGGTGCATGCAAGAGGAATGTTCTATCTCCTTTCTACAAAATCATATTGATACATCTCACAGTTTCACTTTCAGGAGTAGTAAATTCTGCATGTACTTACTGTGTAACCTCAGAAATGAAAATAATCTCATGACACCAATCAGGGTGACTTAAATTTTGGTGTAATATTTACCTGTATAAAAGCCAGAGTGGCCTCAAGCAATCTAAATGTGCCTTGCTAAGTGTTATTTTCTAGCTACATTTGACTATAAAGGTGAAGTCAGTGTTTGTATAATCTTAACTTCTAAAATCTACCACGTATTACAGATTTCAGTAACAAATACATGCTGAACCATGCTTGTGGCTTAGTTTCTTTTGGCCTCTTTAAAGTGCCGTGTTTGACAGAATTTCCTCAGAGGCAGAAAAGAGATAGTCTTAAATATCTAAGCCTCTAGTGGTTGGAGAGTAAGAGGAATGTATTTCAAGCACCTCTGATGTTTCTGAATGTTAGGAACACTGAACATATTTTTTTAACAGACAGCGGAAGCAGGAATAGATTAGAATGTTTTTCAGGACATAGAGCTATTTTGTAGTTCACAGAATCAAAGAATATATGTCCAGTTGGAAGAGACCCCCGAGATCATCCAGTCCAACCCTCAGCCCAGCATTCTAGGGTCTAAGACTAAACCATGTCCCTAAGCTCCAGATCTGCAGGCTGTTTAAACACCCCCAGGGGCAGTGACTCGACCAGTGCCCTGGGCAGGCCGTTCCAATGTTTGGTAACAATCTCTCTGGGGAAATGTTTTGCACTATCCAGCCTGAACCTTCCCTGGTGCAGCTTGGAACCATTTCCTCTAGTCCTGTCACTTGACACCAAAGAGAAGAAGCTGTCCCCTACTCACTTCAACCTCTCCGCAGGTAGCTGTAGAGAGTGATGAGATCTCCCTGAAGCCTTCTTTTCTCCAGACTGAACACTGCCAGCTCCCTCAGATGCTCCTTGTAGGCTAGGTGCTTCAGGCCCATCTTCAGCCTTGTTGCCCTTCTCTGGACACTCTCCAACACCTAAATGTCCCTCTTGTAGCGTGGGGTGCAGAACTGAACACAACACTTGAGGTGTGGCCTCACCAGTGCTGAGTACAGAGGATGATCACCTCTCTGTTCCTGGCCATGGTTTCTAATGCAAGTCAGGGTGCCTTTGCATTCTTGGCCACCTGGACACACTACTGATTCATACTCAGTCAACTACCAGCAACAGAATCAGAGAAACAATCAGGCTGGAAAAGACCTATGAGATCATCAAGTCCAACCTGTTATCTAATCAACTAAATCATGGCACCAAGTGCCACATGCAGTCTCTTTTTAAACACTCCAGGGATGGTGACTCCACCACCTCCCTGGGCAGCCAATTCCAATGGCTAGTCACACTTTCTGCAAAGAACTTCTTCCAAACATCCAGCCTAAACCTACCCTGGCACAGCTGAGTCTGCGTCCCCTCATTCTGTTACTGGTTGCCAGTACCAATAGTGTTGGGTGTTGGGATGCTTCCGAATAAATGAGCAAGTGAAATCGGGGGCTTCAAGCTGCAAAAGCAAGCAAAAAGAGTGACAATATTAAATAATTGTTTAACAGAAAGAAGAAAATGCTCATCTACATAAAGGGATATAATTGAATGTATTGCACAACAGAATTTTCCCTTATTTGTTGGGAAAGCACCATGTAAGCCATTCCTTTTGAAATTGTCCATGACTCTTAAGGTGCCAGCCTTTGATTTCAATAAAATATTCTATGAGCAGAAAAATTAGTATTTGCAGACACTAATGCCTCAAAAATAGCTTTAAAAGTAGAAAACAAGATGTCTTAAAAATACGTGTCTGGAGATTAATTTTCAGTAACAATGAGTAATCGTTTTGATATTGATGACACTTAAAATCCTGATTCCATTACTTCTGTTCCATGCTCTTAACTAGGAAATTTTGGTTGCTGTTCATTTTTCATGTATTAACACAGGGCATTAAAAAAAGTCATTCATATCTTAGGTATTTTAGCAGCAAAAATTAGATTTAGTGTATTTTTTTTTCAGGTCAGCAGTCTTATTTTGCACGTCGAAGAAGCTCATACCCTCCCAGTAAAGCATTTTACTAATCCGTATTGTAACATCTACCTGAACAGTGTGCAAGTAGCAAAAACACACATCAGGGAAGGGCAGAACCCTGTTTGGTCAGAGGAATTTGTTTTTGAGTAAGTCTTAAACTTTTTTTTTGCTGAGTTTAACTTGTAAGTTGCATTGCAATTAAGATTTTTGACAATCTGTATGTGTATTTATACAGCAGCAACCTTCCAGCCATATTCTGTGTGGGCTGAATTCTCTGTAGTCTCCTAGTTATCTTTGTTAATGTGTCTTTAGATAATGGTAACTCAGGATTGACATGAGTTTAGAATAATGTTAAATGCCAAGCTAAGTACAGTGTTAATGCAGGCTTTCTGTTTTTTTTTTCTCCTAGTGATCTTTCATCTGATATTAATAGATTTGAGATAAGTCTTAGTAACAAAACAAAGAAAAGTAAAGATCCAGATATCTGTAAGTATTTTTCTGTAAAAGATGCATATATATATGTGTGTGTGTATATATATATATATATATTTATCAACTGCAGCAATGGATACTTTGTGTAGTTTTCATTGCTTTTGTCCAACATTGCCACAAGAACATCAAGTGTGTTTTTATGCTCACATACTTTGTATGTTTTGGATGTCTGGTGCTAGCTTTCCATTGATGTTTTTACCCTGCATAATTTTTAGTAATGAATGCACAGAAATTCAGTTCTGTGTCTCATGATGGCTTCCCAAGCTCTGCTCTGAAGTAGCAATTGCGTTACACAATGACTGGGCATACCAAAGAGCAAGGGAAGCTATCGGTATTGGTCTATGCCATAGAATGCTAAGTACCACAGAGTTTTGGGTTTGATTGCATGGCGTTTCTTTTCAGATATTTTTATTGCATCCAGTGAGAAAGGGAAGAAAAGTGTAGTACTTTCATCATTAAAAATAAATTAATTTTCATTCCAGATCTTGGTGATCTCTAAATAAAACTTTCCCTGCTTTCCTTCAATTTTACCTCATCTATTTACTTTCCTTGTACTGCTCTTGGGTTTGAGCCTGAAGCTACTCAGGATCCATATTTTCTTCTGCCTTTGACAAAAGTTGCTGAGAACTTGTTTTCCTCATATAACCCAGACAGCTGCTACTTCAACTCTGTTTTTTTTCCTGTTCCAGCAAGTTACCAGCAAGCTGGTAAAATCAGCTTTCTAAGTTTTGGGGTTCTTTTATTGTTGATTTTTTTTTTTTTTTAATAAAAAAGGGGTTGAAGAACATGAATTATGTGAAGAAGATATGGAATTCTGCTTTTTAAAAGCAGTTTAATTCTCTTCTTACACAGTGTTCTAGGGCAGGTTTTTTGCTTCTGTGTTTGTTCTCTTATTGGAGGTATCTTATTTTCCACCATACTTGTTCCTGAACAGCTTCAGCCACCTGTCTTCTCTTTAATGCCTGCTGGGCAGGACGCCCTCTCCACCCTCCTCAGATTTGTTCCAGTTTCTCTTCTTTCTTTTCCATTGTGTTCAGAGATATCTGGTCCAAAAACTGTCAGTGTTTGTGATCTATTGCAGGATTTTTTCACTTACATATATTGTGTTGCAGGCCTGTTACATGTGTTTTAGTGCTAATTTCTTGATTTTTTTTTTTTTTGAGATTTGTAGGAAAACCTTGACCAAAGTAGAAGAATTACTACCCATTTTGAATTTTCTTGCAGAACCTGATGAAATTTCAAACCTCTTTCTGTTTTTCTCCGACTAGAAAACTTTCTGCATAGAAGTGCGGGGGGGAAAGATTCTTTGCTTTTGACAGGCAAAAAGACTCTACTTGCACCTTTGACCATGTTCTTATACTCTTCTCTTACTCATTTGACCTGGAAATGTCATTATCTATCTACACCAAACTATAGGTTAGTAAAAGAATCTTTAAGAGTATAGTTCTTGAATAGGATCTCTAAGTAACTTCCTTACTAAAGAGGTGACTTCCAGCTGCTGGGAGGTAATAGAAGGTTTCCTTATCTATGCTAGCAGCAGGACTGGGTAAATGTTGATGGCAGGTAGGTACACTCATACAGCATAACCCAACCGTCCCTTGATTTTTGGGATAAGGATTAGACTAAGTCAACTTGAATGAACATACCTCTGCTGCCAGCCCCAGTCCTGTAGAAAATGTGAAGTTCAGGGGGAAAACAATGAGGTAAATCAGAATTTATCTAACATTCCTGTGTGCTGCATTGCCTCAGTAACCCCTGAACTCTTCAAAAAAAGAGAATTGGTTCCTTTTCTGAGCATTCTTCTTTTCAGCCACAGCTGTTATATGTGGAGTCTTATGAAGTGGGAGTCATGAGAAGCTTGTGATATTACTCTCCCCAGTTAATTGAGTTATATCTGCTTTTCTGCTTGCTTTTCTCCCCATGGAATACAGATCGAGGGCCCAAAAATGTCTCACTGCTTTCTTTGTTTTGTCATAATACACAAAAGTTAAATACCAAAATACTGTAATCATACTATCATAAAGGCTATTTCACTGTTTTTAAAAATATTCCTTGAGTTTTGAAGTTTTTGACTTTGAAGTTTGCCTACTATGAGTATTCCATAATTACTGTATAATTTCTAGTTTTTAAAAAGTATTGCAATAGTCAGAACTGTTACTAAGCACTTTACTACCAATTCTTTTTAAATTTGGGTTCTCTTAACAGTAGATTGCATAAGTATGTATTCAAATAAATACATCTTTATGCAGTGTGTTCAACTGAATATCCAGTGTGTCCTTCATGGTACAGAGAAGGGACATCAAGGTGATGAGAGGGCTGCAGCACCTCTCCTATGAAGACGAGTTGAAAGAATTGGGGCTGTTCAGGCTGGAGAGGACAGGGCTCTGGGGACACCTTAAAGCTACATTTCAATATCTGAAGAGGACCTACAGGAAGGCAGGGAAGGGAATGTTAGGAAGGACTTGTAGTGATAGGTTGAGAGGCAGTGCTTTGTAACTGGAGCTGGGTGGGTTTAGTTTGGACAGGGAAGAAGTTCTTTACAATTAGAGTGGCAAAATACTGGAACACGTTGTCCAGGGATGTAGTTGATGCCCTGTTCATTGAGACATTCAAGATCAGACTAGGTGTGGCTCAGTGCAGCCTGATTTAGTTGGAGGAAAGCTTAGATAAGATGACTTTTGAGGGTCCCTTCTAATCCAGTGAATCTGTAAATATATGTAACACATCTTAAAAAGAAAAAGGTAATTTCTAGAATGTATTGGGAAACTTCTGCTACAGCAAACTGGGATGGTCAGGTAGGAGGAGGCAGCTAAATCAGTAAATCCCCAGGAACAACAGCACAATCAGTTGAACTGAAGTGGAAGTTCTGGTTTAATGCTTCACTATGATAGTTGATTAATTAGTATTTCATGTTGAAAACCAAACATTTTTATAGTGGAAGTGGTTACCTCATGCAAGGAAGTCCATGAAACAAGTTTGGTGTTAGCCTTTCCTAAGTTACTAAGACACAGTTACTATTTGCAGTAGTGCTAAAGCTTGTTTTTTGAAACTGATGAATGGATTTATAGAAAGATGGGCTCTGCTGAGGTGGCAGTGACTCATGGTTGTGAAAGGCAAGATTTAACATGTCCATGTATTTGAGCAATTTCCTCTAAAGATTTCAAATACGTCTTATTCTGAATCAATAATTTAATTTCTTTAGGGTTGCTTTCATGGCTTTGTTTTGTTCTGGCAGAATTAGACAAAGGTTTCATAGTAAATTTGCCTTCATTTCCAGTCTGAAGACTGGGACAAAACTAAGTCTAAACCACTTCTGTTTTGATTCTCAGGTTAGAGTTCCTAACAGTCAAAATGCACTCTCATTGCTAAATATGGCCAAAGCTTCATTAGCAAATAAACTATTAAGAAGCGTGTGGGTTTGGTTTTTTTTTAATGAGTTTTCATCATGTAAAATATTTTTATTCTTTTTTTTTTTTTGGATCAGGATTATTACCAAGGGAACTCTTCCCTTTATCTGGAGAGATCAACTATTATTTGCCTTAATTTTCTGTGTATATTTGTTTCACTTTTAAAATGTGCTAGACCAGTGTAAATACTGTGAATTTTTCTCAACTAATAACAGTCTGTTACTGAAAGTAGCCTAATAATTCACTGTAAGCTGATAAATGGGGAAAAGTCTTGTTGCGTCAAGTCAGTTGACTGTCTAGTCTAAGGACATAGTAGCAGGCAATCACAGAATCACAAAATGTTAGGGCTTAGAAAGGACCTCCAGAAATCAGTCCCAACTCCCCTGCCAAAGCAGGATGACCTAGGGCAGGCGACACAGGAACACATCCAGGTGGGTTTTGAATGTCTACAGAGGAGGGGATTCCACAGCCGATCTGAGGAGCCTGTTTCCATGCTCCATCACTGTCTCCAGAAAGGTGTGTCCTTGTGTTGAGTTGGAACCTCCTGTGTTCTGGCTCATACCCATTGTTCTTATCCTGTCACTGAGCACCTTCCAAAAAAAGTCTGGCACCTTCACCTTGACACCCACACCTCAGATACGTATAGACATTGATAAGATCACCTCTCAGCCTTCTCTTCTCAAGAATAAACAGCCCCAGGTCTCTGTCTTTCTTCGTAGGAGAGATATTCCAGTCCTACAATCATCCTTCTAGCTCCCCAGCAGATCCCTGTCTCTTTTGAGTTGTGCAGCCCAAAACTCAGACTACTTGAATGCATTAGCCATTATCATTTTAGTGACTCCAAATAACTTCTGCAGTTCAGGGATCATGGCAATTTCAAGGTACCAACAATACTGAAAGATAAAGAATGATTTGGCCATTTGAAGTTAACTGTCATCATTATTTAGGCGGCAAGTTGTACTTGGGAATGGTTTTAAGCACAATTTACATAAGGTGTTACAGCCTTTAACAGGGAGGTAGTATGAAAGAAATAAATATAGTAGTATTTGAGAAAGCCACGGCAACACTATAGTAATAAAAAGTAAGAATTAATAAGCTCAAGTTGCAGACTTGATGGTGGTACCAGCCTAAGTTTGGAACGAGAAGAGTGAATTTTGAACACTTCTCTTTTTGGTTTCTGAATGCTACCCAGATTTGCAGGATAGCACTTTTTTGAATCATAGAATCGACCAGGTTGGAAGAGACCTCCAAGATCATCCAGTCACAGTATCACAGTATCATAAGGGTTGGAAGAGACCTCACAGATCATCAGGTCCAACCCTTTACCACAGAGCCCAAGGCTAGACCGTGGCACCAAGTGCCACGTCCAATCTTGCCTTGAACAGCTCCAGGGACGGCGACTCCACCACCTCCCCGGGCAGCCCATTCCAGTGTCCAATGACTCTCTCAGTGAAGAATTTTCTCCTCACCTCAAGCCTAAATTTCCCCTGGCACAGCCTGAGGCTGTGTCCTCTCATTCTGGCACTGGCCACCTGAGAGAAGAGAGCAACCTCCTCCTGGCCACAACCACCCTTCAGGTAGTTGTAGACAGCAATAAGATCACCCCTGAGCCTCCTCTTCTCCAGGCTAACTAATCCCAGCTCCCTCAGCCTCTCCTCATAGGACTTATTCTCGAGGTCTCTCACCAGCCTCGTCGCCCTTCTCTGGACACGCTCAAGCATTTCGATGTCCCTCCTAAACTGGGGGGCCCAGAACTGAACACAGGACTCAAGGTGTGGTCTAACCAGTGCAGAGTACAGGGGCAGAATGACCTCCCTGCTCCTGCTGACCACACCATTCCTGATGCAGGCCAGGATGCCACTGGCTCTCTTGGCCACCTGGGCACACTGCTGGCTCATGTTCAGGCGGGTATCAGTCATCACCCCCAGATCCCTCTCTGTCTGGCTGCTCTCCAGCCACTCCGACCCCAGCATGTATCTCTGCATGGGGTTGCTGTGGCCAAAGTGCAGCACCCTGCACTTGGAGCTATTGAATGTCATCCCATTGGACTCTGCCCATCTGTCCAGGCGGTCAAGGTCCCGCTGCAGAGCCCTTCTGCCCTCCAACATCTGCCCCCAGCTTGGTGTCATCTGCAAACTTGCTGATGACTGACTCCATGCCCTCATCCAGATCATCTATGAAGATATTAAAGAGGATGGGGCCCAGCACTGATCCCTGAGGGACACCGGTAGTGGCTGGCCGCCAGCTGGATGTGGCACCATTCACCACCACTCTCTGGGTTCGGCCCTCCAGCCAGTTCCTAACCCAGCACAGAATGTTGCCATCCAAGCCGCGGGCTGACAGCTTAGCCAGCAGTTTGCTGTGGGGGACAGTGTCAAAGGCCTTGCTGAAGTCCAGATAGACCACATCCACAGGCCTCCCCACATCCACCAAGTGGGTCACCTGATCATAGAAGGAGATCAGGTTAGAAAGGCAGGATCTGCCCTTCCTAAACCCATGCTGGCTGGACCTGAGCCCTTTGCCGTCCCTCAGGTGCGCTCTTATCACCCCCAAGATAACCTGCTCCATCAGTTTCCCTGGCACCGAGGTCAGGCTGACGGGTCTGTAGTTCCCAGGTTCCTCCATCCGACCCTTCTTGTCCAGTCTACTCACTTTGCTCACTACGTGGTTGTGTCAGTATCCATGCAACATTTTTAAAAAAATATATATATATTTATGCATTATTCTTCATAGAATGCTTTATATATTTCTTCTTCAGTTTACAGGTGTCTTTTAAACCATTGAGGAAAAAACTCTGTCAATATATTAATGGCAAATCCCCCTGATTATTCCTATTAATTCCTTGATTATTCTTATTAATAATCTTTTGGTGAACGAAGATGATGTGCTGAAAATTGAGCTTTTGAAGTTTTTTTTATTTAGTAGTAGCAGTGTTTAGCTGGAGATGACTTACTGAGCAATGTTTTTTTTCCCTGAAGTGTTCATGCGTTGCCAATTAAGCCGATTACAGAAAGGACATGCCACAGATGAGTGGTTTCAACTCAGTTCCCATGTGCCACTAAAGGGTATCGAGCCAGGATCTCTCCGTGTTCGAGCACGATACTCTATGGAGAAGATCATGCCAGAAGAGGAGTACAGTGAGTTTAAAGAGGTATAAAGTTGTTTAATTTCCATTGCAAAAATGATTTTGTTGGTTGAGATGAATTTCAATACAATGTTTGACATTAAATAATACTTACAGTGATTTCTGTATATCTCCCCAGACGTATATTAGTTTTTCTAAAGTTGTGTGTTAGGAAAAGCTTCTGAGTGTATTAAAATTCTGTTTTTTCTTTCAGCTCATACTCCAGAAAGAACTTCATGTGGTCTATGCCTTATCACACGTTTGTGGACAGGATAGAACACTTTTGGCAGGCATTTTACTGAAGATTTTTCTCCATGAGAAGCTGGAGTCCTTGTTGTTACGAACACTAAATGACAGGGAGATAAGCATGGAAGGTACTGCACTAAGTGACACTACAGTTTACTGGAACGTTGGGCAGGTGGGGAGGGAAGGGATCTGGCTCCACCTGTTTCCTCCTCCTTGAGCTATAATGTGATATAAACACAGTACACTCTTCCTCTGTTTTTTGTTGTCTCTTTTTCTTAAACTTTCACTTTGTTGTCTTTTTTTACCTTCAGATGAAGCTACCACCTTGTTTCGTGCCACCACTCTAGCAAGTACACTTATGGAGCAGTATATGAAAGCCACAGCAACAAGTTTTGTTCACCATGCACTGAAAGATTCCATATTAAAGATAATGGAGAGCAAGCAGTCCTGCGAGGTAATACTTTGAACTGTTACTAATACTTTGGTTTGTGAACACAATTAGCAACTGGTTGTTACAGTTTATGTTTACATTAAATACCAGCTTCAGACACTTTAGTTTCTCAAAACTAAAGCTTGTTTACATGAGAAATAGACTGACTTCATTAGTAGTTGTGAGTTTTTTTCCCTTAGTCTCTTTGAACAATTTTCAAAACTTAAAGTTTTTTAATTCCTATTTTTTTCTAAAGTGTCAGGATATCCTAGAAGTCAATGCCCTGACTTTTCATTTTAATTTAAAATTTCCTGATATTGATCCTAAAACTGTTTTTTAATTGACTCTTCTAACTTGTGTGTTTAAATTAATTGTTCAAAGGGTGGGAGTTCTCAGAGTTTTGGATTGGGAGAGACCAAAAGGCCATGCGGATGGATAGTGGAGGATGTCTAAACTGTTAAAAGCTTGGTGTATTGGAACTTAAAACCATCACTTCATTATCTTTCTTGATAAGCCATTGAAATACACTTGTGAGTTCTGTAAGAGAATCATACAGCAGCAGAACTTCTAATTACTTGGAAGCAGTATTCAGTGTGTAATATTATGAAACTGCATGGAGTTCTAGAAAGGAGACTAAACACAACCTTTTTCTCTTCTAGCTAAATCCATCGAAGTTAGAAAAAAATGAAGATGTAAACACTAATTTGGCACATCTACTCAGCATACTCTCAGAACTGGTGGAGAAAATATTCATGGCTGCAGAGATATTGCCTCCGTAAGTTGCAGTTTCCTGTTCATATTTGTCTTTGAAAGTTCTTGTGTAAATTATGTTGCACCTTAAAATGGTGAACTTATTGATTTAAATTCTGCTAGTCAATGTCAGACTACTGTGTTTAGGGCTGGCTGCAGGGTTTAAAAAAAATAGCCATTTCAGAAACTAAAACTATTTTTTTTTACAAAAGTCTCTGGCCAGCACATGTGCTTTTCCTTGAAGGAAAAGCTGCTAGAGCTCAGGGAAGGAATCACAGTAAAGATACTAAATCTACTTTTTTGTGGAAATATGAGGAGACAGTAGTAATTAGCAGACAACTATATATCTTTAAATTGATTACAAATACTTTCCAAAAGTGAAGTGTACTAGTAGCCCTCTTTGTCTGGGTCAGTATCTTTTAAAGTACACAAAATCCTCAATTTTGAGTAGCACAAAAATGCTTTCTTTGTGTCAGTGCTGGCAAGGCTAGCATTAAAAGTTGCCCTCTTTTTAAGTATATTATGGAGCTTTCAACACATTGTGAAATAAACCACAAGTTTCCCTTTACTTTTTCTTACAGGAGAGGACTACTACTGTGGTTGCTTAACTTTTAAACATCTAACTCATTTATAGAAAGAATAGATGGTTTTGGTTAAGAAGAGGAAAAAAAATGAGAAATTTAAAAAAAAAAACCTTTTATAAAGGGAAATAGTACTTAAGAAACAGGAAACAGTTATAAAACATTTAATATACATGAATAATTAATTGCACATAGAACTGTGTATTAATGAAGACTTTTCCTTGTCATTTATAACTTATTTTTTGACATGAATTCATTATTCAACTTTTATTTGAAAGTTGGTTCTATTTATTATAAACTAACCATTAGTTAATTTATAAAATTAACTAATAGTTCTACATCAAGTAGGAGATTGTCTACACCCTGTCTGACCACCTTTCTTAGTTCTGTAATGTTAATGGAATGAGTAATTAGCTACTATTTTTCCAGGACATTGAGGTATATTTATGGGTGCCTACAGAAGTCTGTTCAAAACAAGTGGCCAGCTAATACCACCATGAGAACCAGAGTTGTTAGGTAAGCTACTTGGCACTTTGTTCTGCAAATAACCTTTTCCAGCCTTGTTAAAGACATACTTCAGTGTGTGTATCTGAGGAGGAGACTTAGAGGGGACCTTGTCACTCCCTACAACTACCTAAAAGGAAGTTGTAGTCAGGTGGGGATCAGGCTCTTCTCACAGGCAATTAGTGACAGGACAGGAAGGCATGGTCCAAAGCTGTGCAAGGAGAGCTTTAGATTGGAAATTAGGAGGAACTTCCTCACAGAAGGGGTGATTTTGCACTGGAACGATCTGCCCAGAGAGGTGGTGGAGTAACTGTCCCTGATTAGATGTGACACTTGGTGGCATGGTTTAGCTGATGTTGTGGTGTTGGGTCACAGGCTGGACTTGATGATCTAAGAGGTCTTTTCCAACCTCAATGATTCTCTCATTCTGTGACAGAACTGCATAATGCTTACAAAGATTACAGCAATATTTAAGATATTTGTGATGCTAAGGCTTTATGTCCTAAGGATTATAAACTTGCTAGATTCTTAATCATGTTCTTAGAGCCAGGCCAGAATAAGGTGATGCAGTGCTGAGGTCAGTGTAGCTTTCTTTTTTTCAGTTTGTCAAGTTCTACCAACTCGTAAATCAGCAATTTCCTCTTTCATGCTGGAAAAGAAAAACCTCTTTCAAAGCAGTATCTCAGGTGGATGTTTTTCACTTCTGCTATGAACAGAAAGTAAATAAATTTCGATGCTACTGAAGGCTCATCTGGGTTTCTATTGAATGAGCTTCTGGTTCTGCAGTCAAAAGAGGAGTGCTTTTTTCTAGATTTCTAGGTGGTAGAAGTTTCTTTGTGGAGGAAAGCAAAGAGATACACCATTGTTTTTCTGCTCTAGTGTACTGTTTTTAAGGTATGGATCACCTTAAGATAGCCTAAGACTGTGCTGCAGCCAAGAAAGACCTTCCCCCTCTCCTGTGCTCCTCCTTACATTGTCCTGAGGGAGCAGGTGGCTGTGGGATGGATGCCTTGCAGCAGACAGTGGAAAACCTTTGGGAGGTCAGGGGTCAGAGGCTCCTTCTCTCCAGAGCTTGGCTTCAGCATGATTTTACAGTTAAGTTCTTTCCCCATGGTTTCAACGTTTCATCTCACCTGGGAAATCAGCTGATAAAAGCTGAAAGAACAGGCACATTGAAGCCATAGTATGATACTCATAATTTGCTAGCAGATTCAGAAAGTGCAGGCCTATTGGTTGGTGTCTGTCTCAGATTCCATGCTAACTTAAATCCATGAAGATTGCACAATTTTGCATTAATTCTCTAACTTTATTGAACAAATTGCCATTTTCTTCCCATTTCAGTGGCTTTGTTTTTCTCCGGCTGATTTGTCCTGCTATCCTGAACCCAAGGATGTTTAATATCATCTCAGGTGACTATATGCTTCAGGTTGAATTCAAAGCCTATAGAGCAGTGGGTATGAAAATACTGTCTGATATATGAAGCTTTTTGAAGGCTGTGCCCGAAGCCATGTTGCTTATGTTACTTGAGTGTCTTCTCCATAAGGCAGACAATGTATGCTTTTCACCCTTAAAGTTTAGGTTGTGGTTATCCCCACTGTTGTTTTAAAGCCCAGAAAAACATGCATTTAATAACACAGTTTTAAGTTACAAGTCTTAACAGTGTGGATTATATTATAAGCAGTGTGAAAAATAAATGTGTTATCTTCAGATGCCACTTTGGATACAACACAATGCTAAAATTAATGGCTGATATCCAGTAGTATCTCAATAATGAAGAAGACATACAGAGTTGAAAATGACTTGCAGAGCTTGGAATACCTTTGTGCATCTAGGAAATTATGATTGAATGACTGCTTAGCTCCCAGCCATTGGAGAAGTCTTTTCTGTCACTCATTAAGCAGAATCAGTCTCAAATATGAACTCTTAAAGATGACAGCAGGGTTGCATTTAGAATGGGCAGGTTGTGAAGATTCGAGATGGTGATCTTGGTTAACTTAGAGTCCATATATAGGAGAATTCTGATGGGTTTGCCTAAATGAATGGTCTCACTACATCAGTTTTTACCCTGTTTTTTCTGTTTTTTAAAGCTATCTTGGTAGAGTGCACTACAGGAGTTAATTAAAACATCAGGGAATGCTCCTTGGCAAAACCAGGATTGTTTTGTAGGCCTGTGGCACAGTGCTGGCATTGGATGGCATTCTTCCAAACAGTTTGTAGGGGTGATTTGTATGGTAAGGGCAAGAGTGAGAGCATCAGGGACCACATCTGACATGCTGCTGGCTTGGGGCTTTTGTATTGTGAAGCTTTAATGGTGAGGGCATGAACTATCCCATGGCAGTTGCCTTAAGCACCTAGAGATGTTTGTGGGCATTTTTAACTTAGCTTGTGGGCTGGGATGAGTGGAAAGGAAAGGTGTAAACTACTGAAAACTTATTACTAAACTACCTAGAGATCTGAGTTGCTTGGTTTTAGAAGTTTGTGTAATGTTATCTCTCATTTTTGTCTTCTTTGTTTTCTTCCTGACAAAGATCATGCCAAGCTAGAGGGCAGTTAGTTTGCATGAGCCATTGCTCTTCCTTCTTCCCTCCCTAGCAGTTTCTTGATTTTTTTTTTTTAAAGCAGTAAAATGCTGATGTGGAAATAGGAGGAAATCAGAAATATGATTCAGAAAATACATTTTTCTTTATTCAAGTTAGGTACCTCCTCACTTGAGATACACTGTGTCTGCAGGTGTTAAAAGTTACCTACAAATCTGAATCATTCCTTTTTATGCTCATCTGTGAGAGTCACATCCAGCTAATATTCTTGTCTGCTGCTAAGGTAACCTTATAGTCTCCATGCAGGGCTTTTATTGCTGTTTAGGAAAAGACATTTCTTTTGGAGCCAAGCTGCCAGTTGCATTCTTAGCAGGGAAAAAGTAGACCAAGTATAGAAAATAGGGAGAAATGTATTCTGAAGTCTGCATGTACATCTCAGTACAGGCAGCAGTCCTATCACCTCAACAGTCATGATTATTTCTAAAGTTAAAACCCTAAGTGTTTTTATAAAATGCACTTCCCTTGGGTCAGTTCTCCTAACCTGAAGTTCTAGATTCCAAGGCTAACAACGTTTTCCAGCCTTGCACCTTTAAATTCTTGTTTTGTACCAAGCACTTGATAACCATCGACACCTCACATCATTTGTTCCAGCTATACAGTACAAATTAAAACTTATTTTTTTAGTTAATTTTAGAGGAGGGGAAGAAAAAAGTAAAGATGCAGACAGACAATGAAGAGTTTGTAGCATTCTTCTGAAGAATTACAACATATATGTAATAACTGTGTCCACTGTGGAGCATTTCACACCTGGTTTTCAGCCAGGCCATTTACCATAACTGGAGAGAAAAACAATTTTGTAAGAAACAAATGCCCCTTCCTTTGGTAAAGCAAGTTTTAAGTCAATGGTTAATACAAAGTGCTAAGTGTAATGATAATTACAGCAGCTGACTTATTTCATGGGAACACAAGCTAAGATTTAATGTAGTGTTTTACTCTGGTTTTCTGTTGCCAGTAACTCAAAGTATAATTTGTATGTCTTGTCACTTATGGGTATACACAAATGAGGAATAAGGTAAACCTGCCCTTTTAAAGAAAATTAACAACAAATAATCCTCCTTTCAACAGAACAGTTTCCTTTTTGTGAAAATGGTTCTTACCTCACCTAACTCTTACTAACACCACTTTATTTTGCATACATGTTCTGTATGTAACTATTACAGAAAATCAGATATTTGTATTAGTGTTTTCGTGGACATTATTAAAGCAAGGTAAGTTTGTCACCAAGTGACATCTTCCACATGCAGTTCTGTGATAAAATTAAAAATACTTTTAATGGAAAAAAAATGAATGAAGAGCTTTACATTTTTGTGAGTGCTGTAAGTTTTGGACAGAGCAGCTTGTAACTCACTGCTTTCTGTTCCTGCCAGATTCTCCTTCTCCCACTGCTGCAAGAACACTGACGCTGGTCGCCAAGTCTGTGCAGAATCTAGCAAATCTGGTTGAATTTGGAGCTAAGGTGAATATGAGTAGCCCAGAACTGATGTGTAACTACGTTTCAGTGTTCCTGTGTAATACCTGCAAAAATAAGTTGCCATCTTGTTGTGCAAAGCCTGAGACATGACCTTTTGTCCTCATAAGCAGGGAGCCCTCCCTTATGCCATTTCTTCTATCCTTTTTCATTTAAACAGGGTGTGGGTCTGAACCAGAGCAGCCAAACTGTGAGGAAGCAATACTGCAACTCACAGTAACACTGTTAGATTCCATAAAGATTCTGAATCTGGCAGTGGGAACACCAGCTGTTAAAATCACCTATGAACTGATTTACCATACCAGATATTGAAGCTGTAAGAACACAGATAAACCCAGCTTCTAGGAGTGTGTGGTGCATTCTTTTTTCTCTTTGTAGAAGAGCTGCCTCATCTTTGTAACCTCCACTGGACTCTGCAGTAGTTTGTTGTTTCTTCTGAACTGTGGATCCCAGAACAGAACACAGAACTTCAGATGTACCTTGCCAGGGCAGAGTAGAGAGGGAGGAAAACCATCCTCAGCCTTCTATTCCACACACATATTCTATCTGTATATAGTAATTAACTTTCAGATGGTGACTAATCAAGCCTAAATTCCCATCTTGGTATCAATTACCTGATTCTGAAACAAATTAAGAACTGAAACTCAACTGTTCCACTTCCCCCGAGTTCACTCTGCCTTTATTTACTCCTTACATTGCTATTTTCTATAGTAGAGCACTTTCATAGAATCATAGAATCAGTCAGGGTTGGAAGGGATCACAAGGATCATCTAGTTCCAACCCCCCTGCCATGGGCAGGGACACCCTACACTAGATCAGGCTGGCCACAGCCTCATCCAGCCTGGCCTTAAACACCTACAGGGATGAGGCTTCAACCACCTCCCTGGGCAACCCATTCTAGGGTCTCACTACTCTCATGCTGAAGAACATCCTCACATCCAGCCTGGACCTACCCATTTCCAGCTTCATTCCATTCCCCCTAGTCCTCTAACTCCCTGATATCCTAAAAAATCCCTCTCCAGTTTTTTGGTAGGCCCCCTTAAAGCATCCCTTCTATTTGTATTCATTTTCATACTGCTAGACACAATTAATGTAAACCAAATGTACCTGTTGCTCAGACTGCAAACTGCAAACTGGCAGCTTCAGCCCCAGCTAGCTCTATGGCTGTGTTGTGGTGTTTAGAGGAGAACAGGGTGTTCCATGAGACATGAAGCCTGAGAGAGAGGAGATCCCACAAGATTCGGCATCTCTCTCTGTGCCTGAGAGGGTGATGTGTCTGGGGCATTGTCGGGGAAACCACGCGATTTAAACCCTTTGAAACCAGAAGGGGCACTCAGACTGCAGACTCTGAGAGAGTGGCTTTCTTGCTGGTTGGGATGCAGTGAGCGAGCACATCAGGGATGGGGTGTGGTCAAACAGCTGGGAGCATGTGGCCATTGTGCAGGCAGGTTTTGGTTTTGGGTTTTTTTTTGTTGGTTGGGTTGGGTTTTTTTTTTCCTTTTTTTTTTTTTCCCAGAGAGTGGAGCATCCCCTCCTTCTTCCCTGAGCCAGCATCTCTTGTGAGAGAGGCAGGTGAAGCATAGGCAGAGGTGCATCTGTAGTAGGTGATTTAAACACCTGCAAATCAAACTGGAGCAATCTGTGTCTGCGATCTCAGGCTCTGGGGCTGCTCTGTCACTATGGCAGGCTGGAGAGCTGGTACTGCATGGCACAGTGCCTTCCAGAGAGCAGAAACTAGTCAGAATGTGGAGAGCAGAGCATCCCCTCCTTCCCTGAGCTGGTCTCTCTTGCAAGAGAGGCAGGTGAAATGTGAGCAGAGCCTCAGCCACACTGGGTGATGTAAATGCCCCAAGAGTGCAGGGATCTAATATCACCCAACAAAGTCAGCAGAGAGAGGTTCTGAGTCACTTGGGTTTGTTGTTGAAGTTTTCTTGAGGTAACCCATGTGATCATGGGTAGGAACAGCAGTGGTTGCAATTTGGTGTAAAGTGGTTACCAAAACAACTGTGTCGATTCAGAGGTCCATCATAAACATGGAGGTGTCCAGGCCTCTGGCTGTGGGGAATGCTGGACTCTCTCGCTTGTCATGGTCAGACTGCAGGATCTACACCTGTGTCCCCTGTGAGCAGGTGAATAACCTACTCAGCCTAGAAAGAGGAATTTGAAAGGCTATGCATTATTGGGGAGTGTGATAGGAAGCTGGACTGGTGGAATCAAGCTCTACTGTCCCTTAAACAGTCTGAACAGGTACGTGAAAATCATGACACTGAGAGCTCCCTACCCTCTTGCTAGCTTTCCAAACAGGACGACTCAGAAACTGAAGATCAGTGGAGACAAATTCCTTTCAAGTGTGGCAGGTGTGGCACTCCAGTAGCCACAGAACCCCCTCAGGTGCCCCTGAAGAATAGATTTGTTGTTTGTGGTGAACCTGTTTTCACCAAAAGCAATGTTCTGCAAGTGAAATCAACCAGCACTAACTATGAAAGCCTGTCTAATTTAACATCATTCAGAGAGGCTTAGGAGGGAGCAAGCCTATTAAAACATCTTCAGTTAAGATGAAAAGACAGGTGCTTGTCATCAGAGACTCACTTCTGAAGGGTGTTGAGGGCCCTATATGCAGGCCTGATCCAGTCTTTAGGGAAGTATGTTGCCTCTCTGGGGCCAGGGTTAAGGATGTAGTGGGAAAACTTATTAGCCCTGTCCATCCAATTGGTTACTGCCTGTTGATGGTTTTCTGAGTAGGCTTAAGAAGTAATGAAGACTTCAGAGCCCTGAAACAAATGGTGAAGGGGTCAGGAACACAGGTAGTTTTTACCTCTGTCACACCAGTAGCTACACCTGATGAGGGCGCAGACATAAAAAACTAGCAGATTAATGCCTGGCTATGGGTCTGGTGCCAACAGCAGGATTTTGTTCTTTAATCATAAGCTGTTCTACAAGCTGCTGACTACTAGCCTGCTGACTGTAGATAGGAAATGCTTGTCTCTAAGAAGAAAAAGAATCCTGAGAACTAGCAGGGCTGGTTGATAGGTCTTTAAAATAATTTTGAAGGGGGTATAGGTAAAAACAGGTTTACTGAAGAAAAACCTGGGACAATTGTGAGGCAGGATACAAGCTCCAGTGCTATCCCAGATGCAGTAGGGGATGGTGGATTATGTGATACCCACAATGGTAACAGATGCTCCTCTACGAAGTCTCTGAAGTATCTCTATACCAATGCAAGAAGCATGACAAGCAAGATGAACTAGAGATCTGGGTGCAGTCATGAGGCTATGATCTCATCACAGTTACAGAGACATGGTGGACAGCTTGCATGACTGGAATGTGGTAATGGATGACTATGTACTTTTCAGGAATGATAGACTGACAAGGTGAGGTGGTGGAGTTGCTCTCTGTGTAAGCAACTAGAATGCATTAAGCTTAACCCAGGGAGAGATGATCAAAGTGTTGAAAGCCTATGAATCAAGGGACATGCAAACATGAATGATGTAGGTGTTTACTACAGGCTACTAATCCAATAAGCTGTTGATGAGGCCTTCTACAGGCAGCTGAAAGTAGCTCAAGATCAAGTGCCCAGGTGCCCTGCCAGTGCAGGATCACCTATACCAGATCACACAGGAATGCATCCAGGAGAGTCTAGAATATCTCCAGAGAGGGAGACTCCACAACCTCTCTGGGCAGCCTGTTCCACTGTTTTGTCACCCTCACAGTGAGATGATTTTTTTTCCTCATGTTTTCATGGAACTTCCTATGCCTCAGCTTCCACCACTTACCTCTTGTCCTGTCATTGGGCATCACCAGGAAAAGCCTGATTCCGTCCTCTTGGCACTCACCCATTACATATTTATAAATGTTAATGAAATCATACTTCAGTCTCCTCTCCAAGCTAAAGAGCCACAGCTCCCTCAGTCTCTCCTCATAAGCAAAATGTTCCATTCCCTTAATCATTTTTGTGACTCTGCACTGGACTCTTTCAAGCAGTTCCCTGAGGCCCTTCTTGAACTGAGGGGCCCAGAACTGGACACAATATTCCAGAGTAGCAGTTGAGGAGAAATTCTCATGACCTACTAACTACAGACCTTCTAATACACCCCAGAATGGCAATGGCATTGGCCTTCTAGGCCACAAGAGCACATTGCTAGCTCATGATCAACCTTCCATCCACCAGGACCCCCTGATCCCTCTCCCTTTCACTGCTCTCCAGCAGGTCAGTCCCCAGCCTATACTGATCCCTGGGGTTGTTCTCTCCCAGGTGCAGACACTACACTTGCCTTTGTTGAACTTGTTGTATTTCTCCCTGCCCAACTCTCCAGCCTAAGTCTTGCTGAATAGCAGCATAATCTTCCAGTGTGTCATCAGTAAACTTCCTGCACGTTGTGTCTTCATCCAGGTCATCTATTCACCTGGCTATGTCCTCATAAAAGGCTATCCCTTGGAAATACCATGTTGGCTGCTCCGTATGACCCCCTTGTCCTTGATTTGCCTAAGCACAGTGCTGAGGATAAATTGCTCCATTACCTTTCCAGGGATGGAGATGAGGCTGACTGGTCTATACTTAACCTGGGTCATCCTCCTCACCCTTTTTGAAGATTGGAGTGATGTTTTATTCCTCCAGTTCCCAGGCTCCTCTCCTGACCACCGTGACTTACTGAAGATGGTAGAGGGTGGTCTGGCAATAACCTCTGCCAGCTCCCTCAGCACCTGCAGATGCATGCATCAGAACCCACAGATTTATGGGTGTTCAGATTTCTTAACTGTTCCCTAAGCCAGTCCTCATCAACCAAGGAAAACTGCTCCTTTGTCAGGTCTTCCACAGAGGCCTCGGGTCTGGGGCTCCTGAAGACAGTCTCCAGCAGTATACATGGAGACAAAGGCATTCAGTAACTCTGCCTTTTTTGTGTCCTCTGTCACTAGGGGACTCGCCTCATTCAGGAGAGGGCCTACGTTGCCTCTAGCTTTAGTTTTTCCTACAGTATAATTGAAGAAGCCCTTTTTTTTTTGTCCTTGACATTCCTTGCAAGGTTGGATTCCAAGGAGGCCTTAGCCTTCCTAGTTGCTCCCTGCATCCCCTGGCAAATGCTGTTATACTCCTCGCAGGATACAAAGTTGAACATAGAAAATTTCATCTCAACATGAGGAGAAACCTCTTTACAGTAACACTGACAGAGCACTGGAACAGGTTGCTCAGAGAGGTTGTGGAGTCTCCTCTGGAGGCTTTCAAGACCTGCCTGGATGCATTCCTTTGCAGACTACCTGGGTGATCCTGCTTTTGGCATGAAGGTTGGACTCAGTGATTTTTGGAGGTCCCTTCCGACCTCTGTCATTTGATGATTCTGATTGCCCTAGAAAACTCCAGCTTTCAATGCAGTTTTATTACAACACCAAGAGGACATAAAAAAAAATTAGTCTATCTTAGTTCCCAGGCCAAAACACAGCCAAAGACTAATCTGTTGCCTTAGGTGTGTCTTCAGGCTGACATTTAAAGTTATTTCTCTGACACACAGAACTTGTAATGTAGATGTTAATGACAGAACTCCTGCTCATACCTTTGAAAGCTGAGCATTTGTTCATTGTTACTAGGCACTAAAGACATCCTTCTGAATGTAAATTCATGTCAGTATGCATATGGCAGGAAATTTCTTAAGTCCTCTGAACAGAATTAAATATAGGGGTTGGAAGGGACTTCCTACCTGAGGTCTGTCATCTGACATTTGATGTTCACTTGAAAAACTAAGATCACTTGAGATGACCGACTAATTTTTGCAGTCATTTGACTGCACCGTATTCACTTCAGTTACTTTGGCATTGATTTGTTCTAATGAATGCTTTTAAAAATTAATAGGAGCCATATATGGAGGGGGTCAATCCATTCATCAAGAGCAACAAACATCGCATGATCATGTTCTTGGATGAACTTGGGGTAAGTGGTTAACAAAACTTCACTGGAAGTTACACAGCAACACTGTAAATGAAAAATTCTTTATACTTCCTATTAATTACCGCAAGAATGCACCAGCTCCCACACAATATTGAATGCTTATAGCAATAGATTTCTCTTGTTCATGTTGAGAAACTGCATATTTAAATTCCTATCAGGGAATTTAAACCACCAACTGTCATCTTAGACTTTATTTATTTTGTGTCTCTGTAGAAATTAAAGGCTGAAATATGTTTTTTTATAACTGAGGATTATAAACTTTGGCCACAAATACTTTAAAAATACTGATCTTGAAAACCCCAAAATTCTTACCTGTGTCATTGAGATTGAAATTTTTTATTGCTTTAAAACAGTTTGAATTTCACTTCTGCATTACCAAATGTGTCACTGTGTATATTCTAGATATTGTAGTTTTAAAGTATGCTACAGTCACTGTGTTATTTTAAAGAGCTGCTGTTTTGTGTATGACAGCTGTAACATGAGTTAGGTCCTCTTGTTTTATTTGTATATTTTTACACCAAGAATCCATCTAAAACAAATGTGCCCAGCTTCTTGAATTGATCTCTTAAAAGTGACCTAGAAGATGTCTCAGAGTATTTTGTTAAGATACAAAAATGAGGGTAGCATTCAGGCAGATTGTCAGTGTTACCTTTTTCTGGGTAGATTGCAATTTCTGCATATCATGATACATGAATTTTCTTTAAGTGACAGGTTTTTCATGAGGTTTCTGAAAATTGCTGGTTTGAGAATAACAGCTGGACTAATCTACTCTTGATGACATTGGTTTATGACAAATTAGTTGAGTTACTAGGTAGTTAATTAGTCAGTTGATAGTTACAGGTCTTTCCTGAAGTTTTGTTGCTGCTGTTCTCTCATTTTAGATTTCTTTTTTTTTTTTTTAAGCACCTAATGGATAAATCTCCCTCATTTAAGGGAAGGTTACAAGTCTCTAAATGTGGTAGCTTTCTGCTCAGTTCAGTGGTAATGTGCCAGTCAATACCAGATCTTTGAGCATTTCTGGCAGGAGCAGAAATTGCAAGATACTCATAAAACACATCTCTCCTCCATTTATGAGGAGAGAAGGAAATCTCTAAGTTATAACAGAAAGGTGGGCTAGAGACTGAGCTGCAGAGTCAAACATCGCAGTATTTGCTTGTGGTACAAAACAAATGTGTCGGCTGTAGAGACAGAATTTATCTCCCCAGATGCTTGGCATCCTACATCTGCTCTCATCTCTTTTTCTTGTTGTTGAAGAATGTTCCGGAGCTTCCAGACACTACAGAGCACTCTAGAACTGACCTGTCTCGTGACCTGGCAGCCTTGCACGAGATATGTGTGGCACACTCAGATGAACTGCGGACGCTCAGTAACGAGCGAGGTGTAATGCAGGTAAGGACAGAGGTGCGCCTCCAGCTGCTCTCTGGAGTCTGGGTCCTTCTGTAGTACTTCTGGCTGGTACCAGGACTGAACATTTTAAGGTACTTGCATTTCACCAGGAGCCTGTCAGCAGTAAAGCTTAAAACAGCTACAACAAGCATAAAAAATTGAAAGGCTTTGAAGACAGGTCTTACGGGAAATGGTTGAGGGAACTTAGGCTGTTTAGCTCTTCAGAAGAGGAGGCTGATAGGAGTCCTTATTGCCCTCTGCAACTACCTGAAAAAAGGTTGGAGTGAGGTGGAGGTCAACATGCAGCTAATAACAGCACAAGAGGAAGCGGCCTTAAGTTGTGTTAGGGGAGGTTCAGATTGGCTATTAGGAACAGTTTCTTCACAGAAAGTGTTCCCATGCATTAGAACAAGTTGCCTGGGGCGGTGGGGGAATCACCATCACTGGAGGTGTTTAGAAGACATATGGATATGATGCTAAGGGGCATGGCTTAGCGGTAGTAACTTAGCAGTGGTGTTGGGATTGTGAGCTGTAGACAACTGGTTGAACTTAATCTCAAAGGTCTGATCCAGCCTCAAGAGTTCTGTGTTTTTAGTATTTAGTCCAAAGTTTTGTTTCTTCATTCAACAAACCTAAAGAAGTTACTTTAAAGGTTCCAGAGGAAGTCTGAGTTTCTAGAGGAAGCTTAAACCCACCAAACAACTGTCCTCTGACAGGCTTTCGGGGTCATTAGTTTTAGCATCTTGGTTTTTCATTAGCTTTCTAGTGATAGCTCACTTCTGCTTTCTAATTTGCCAGAAGTACATTTGTTAAACCACAGAGATCCATAGGTGGAGAGGCAAAGTTCACAACAGCATTTTAGACTTCCCTTTCCAAACTGATGTCTCACTGACTGCAAAACTAGCTGATTCCTTTTTTTGGTTTCATTATAAACTACCCAGTAGCAGGTCTGATAGACTAATGCTGAAAACCCCTCTCAGGCAAGACTGTTCTGTTTTCAGTGGCTAATGCACAGTTTCACTGACTCCCTTTCTACAGCACGTTCTTAAGAAGCTTCTGGCTATTACCGAACTGCTTCAACAAAAACAGAATCAGTATTCAGTGTCTAACAACACCAGGTAGCAGCCCTCTACCTGAATTCTGCACGGATCCAGCATGCCCAACATGGCGACTCACACCAGTACCACTTTTTTCTTGCTCTTGCCAAAAAAATAGCACACCCTATCACATTCCCAGTGATGTGTGAACTATGCAAAAAGAACAAAGATCCTGTTGGTGAATGATAGTACCAGCAGCTTTTTTTTTTTTTAAGCTATCTGTGCAGGACATTTGCACTTTTTTTCCACTTGGAAACAGTTTTCACAACCTCTGAGCCTTTGGTGTACAGTTCACCTTCCACAAAGAAAATGCTGTGACTGTAGTCTTGAACTTTTGAAAACTATTTTCAGCACCTCTGATTGCCAAAGTTTTGCTGTCTTGTTGGAAAAGAATTATCAACTGACATGAAACATGTTGTTCTGACAGCTGCATATAACTGGATAACATTTCTTACTGTAATGTCTGACTGGTTACAATAATTACGACTTTTGACTGTTTCAGCCACTTCTAACTTGTATTTACAGTTTCCAGAATTTGATGTTATGGTAGAAACAATCTTTACTGTACACTTTTTTTTACCATGCTGTTTCTCTTGCTGGAATCATATTGATAAAGAATATGGAGAACAATGGGGGTATTTTCAGCTTTATTTTTTTGTTTGTTTGTTTTTTGTTTTGACGGGCCACTGATTCAGGCAGAAAGAGTTCTTCTGTCAAGAACCGTATATTCAGATAAATCACAATGCTTTGTAAAATGTTTACAACAGTAAATAATTTCAATTCATTAAATTTATTGATCATTGTATCAGACATGCATGCATTCATTAAACCATTTTATAAAATATGTATTGGTTTGTCTTATCTGTACTGTAAATCTAGCCAAAATATTTTTTATAAGGAACGGTTAAGTTTTTAAAATAAATCAAGCTGCAATCAGCTCTGGCTGGAAAAGGGCTAGCTGGCTGCTGTGGAGATTTGTTACACATGCATATTCACACAGTGTCATTTTTATAGCATGAATCCTCAGAACAGCTTTACCTTGTCCCTGTGGCTTAATCTGTACATCACTCACAAGGTGAGAAAGTAGATCTTAAAGTTAAAATATATGGTGGCGTCAGAGGGTGTTTCAGCATCGCCTTTTGTAACAGCATTAGTGCACATCCTCTAGGTCTTCTTGAAGACAGTGGCCCTGTGCTGTAGCAGACAGAAGTGATGCTCTCAAAACCTAATGAAGACTTAATCGATTTTTTCCAGCACTGTACTCTTCTAGACCATCCCATGACAACCTTGATTGATCTGTCATTGTCAAGCCTGTGTTAAAATGAATACCTTTTCCCTGAGATGCAGGTTTTTGTTGTGTTTTTGTTGTTTTTTCCCTGTGTGCAGTCTGTGTACCCCTAGGTTACAGGCATCCCAGTTTGCAATTTTTTTTTTTAAATGATGAAGTAACTGCTGAAGGCTCTGCTTCAGTATGTGTTTTAAGCTGTGTTAAGTCACACCTCCCTCACCTAACTATGAAGGTGGTGTGGAAATGGTGCCAGGCTCCCTGCACTGAAATTGAGAGAGCTGCTTTTCTAGTGGGACCAGAACCTTGCTCTACAATTTGTCAAAACTGAAGGGGATAAGGTGAGTTGGCTAAGTGTAGCTAGCATAATATGGTAAAAGTACAAACTAGGGAGAACAAATGTGGGTAGCTATTTACCCATCACAAACAAAACACAGTGATGGGAACAAAAGGAAGAAACTCCCAAAGTTGCATGTACTGTAAAACTGCTTACATTCTGAACACTGCATGAAAAGGAGACAGACTTTGCTCTGGATCTGAAAACATTTCACCACTAAGTATTTTTTAAGTCATTCCCAGTTGCCCCCTAGTTAAGTTGGTCAAAACAATCTAATCTGAGATCTCATTTGCAGACTAAAGTCACACAAACATGATTATTACTTTTGATATTGTAAAACATGTTGCTAGAGCCTCCTGGTACATTTCAGGAGAGCCTCCCAAATCTATCAAGTCATATGAACACACCTATTATTCCTTTAGATGCTTCAGTGACAAGCTTGGGAAGAGGGGAGCACACCCTGCTTTAAAGCATATAATGGTCTGTTATCAGCATTTGTTCAGGTCTGCCACTGCCATGCTGCAGTCCTGTATGGAAGTCACATCTCAAACCAAAGCTCTTCTGTGAGTGACAGATCTCTTAAAGCAAACATTTCTTACTCATGTCTGACCTTGAATAGAGAGTTTAATGGAACTATAATTATTTTAGCAATATTAAATTCTTTATTGCAAAGGCATAGAAAAACTGACAGAATAAATACCTCGTGACACAGTAAGGAACCTGTGGCCAACAGGCTCAGACTTGACACTGAAGAGCAATTCCTGCAGTGGTAGGATTCCATCTTCCTTCAAGATTACATCGAGTCCATAAGATCATCATCAGACCACTCTTCCTAACAGAAGGGAAAAAGCAATCCCTTGAGCAAGGTATGAATCTGGTGTGTGGGCCAGGCACTGCCTTGCTGTAGAACACATGCTGTCACTGTATGCTATTTAGAGAGAACTTCACTGACACACAGACCTTTCCCTATCTCTGAACTGTGCCTGCTATCACCATCCTTACATAGCAAGTTTAAACTGAGCTCTTGTGTACTTGACAGATGAGCATTTTTGCCAGGTACATGATCGTGCTTACCTTGCACACTTCATTCTGCTTCTCACAATCCCCCAGCAATTAGTTATCCATCCTGGTTAACTTACAAGCTGAAGTGGCAGCTCATCAAGGCCTGCACACAAGTCACTTGATGAAATGTGGGTTTATCAACTTCCCCTTCAGATTCTCATGACATTTTTGATCTAAGATTCAGCAGTTCCTGGCTGTGACAACATAAGGGGACATTCCCTTTCCTTAAGCTCCCCAATACTTTGGCTTTCTGCTGAATCTCACTCCCACTTGTAAGTGTAAGCACACCTGAAGATGTTTCTGTAAGTATGCTCTCTTAGGAGACTCCAATTAAGTTTTGGGGTTTTTTTTCCAGTGTTCGTTTACATTTTTTTTTGTCATGCCCCTCCCAGGCAAGCTCACAGTAAAAAGCTGCACTAGTATCTTGTGCTTTTAATGCCTTTAATCACTTCGGCATCCAAGTCACCTGTGGCCAACCAGTTCCCACTGTATCTCTCCACCACTTGAGACTGATTAGCTCTAAGTACCAGTTGCAGCCTTGCTCTTAACTTCAGCTGAACACCATTAGGCTGATTGTGCACTTATATACTTCAGCCTAATTACTTGCAGATGTAAGGCTGCTGTTACCAGCTGACTACAGCTGTGAAGCCTCAAGGTTGGAGCAGTACGCACACTCTATGCTTTCAAAACATCAGGTCACACTTTCTCCTTTACATCCCGGGCAACTCAGATCTACTCCTGCAGATGGTAATTACTTATAAATCAAACTACACAAGCGCAGGCCCTTGGCTGTTCAGCTACATGAGTGTTTAAAAATCTTAGTTTCAAGAGCTACCAAAACTCTGCCAGAGGTCACTGTGAAATGCTGTATGCTAGATTTGTCCAATCAGTTTACTGTTTTGCAAAAAAAAAAGTAAAAATTAATAAGAAACCCAAATACTGAAACTACTTCCAACAATAGTGGTATAACTAAAATAAGATCCACCTTCCTCCCCCACACTTTGAATTAAACTGGGAAGAATGAAGTGAATCTCTGAAGTTCAGGCTGAAGCTTTATCCAGCTCCTTTTGAGAGACTTAAAAGTTTTTTGTGCTACTTGTGTTGAGTGCTACTGTATTTAGGTGCCAGTTTCAATGTGCTTTTTAAGACTGGTGTTTTGAGCAAAACTAGTCAAAGCTTTTACAGCATCAAATAATTGCCATAAAACATGCTTGATGTGCCTCATTTTATAAGACACTTTGAATGCTGATTTTTTAGATTCTAGTCTGATGTGACAGCAGCAACCTCCTATGATAGCTTATAGCAGCAAGACTCCTTGATATACAAAGCTCATACACTTTATGGTAAGATTTTGACAGATTTCTAAACAATGTAATTAAGGTGTCTGACTATGAAGACATGCAATGTCTTCCTTATCAAAAGCAGTCCAGTTAGGAAGGTTCTTTACAAAGCTATTCCTCCACCAGAATGTTTTGTCTACATCTTCCAATCAGTGTCACAAATGAAAGCTCTAAAAGGTGCTCAGGTAAGTCAGAAGGATTATCTATTTTCATCTGTTGAGCCACCAACCCTTAGTCTGTCTTCACCTCATTTTTGCTTGGTCTTACAATCTGCAGTACAAGCTACCCATCTGCAATTGATGCAAGCCTCAAACTGGCTGACTTCTGCTTTGTGCAAGAAGCCAAATAAAATAAATAAAAACAGCTTTAGAAATGCTTGCCATCAGAAAACATACCAAGAGACCCTGCTTCAGGATACACTCAAATTTCAGTAGCATTCTGGGAAAGGAGATTCCACCTGCTAAGATACATTTCTCCTCAGGTGTTCAGTTCCTGGCCTTCCAAAACTGCCTTTCATCACAGTATTCTGGATCTCAGTTTCACAGCTGTTTCTCCTCACTGACATCACGAAAGTTCAAGCTTAGTACCTTCCTGCATGTGATGTTATTCCATGGCTGTTCTGTGGTTTGTTGCAACTCTGAAAGCACAGGAAAACAGGCAGGATGGCCTGCTTGTTCCTCTCCCTCAGGAAGAAGAACAGCCTCAAGCACAGGCTACCATAAACTCCGTCTCAGTTTTTGGCAAGCTGAAAATCATCATCTGAGCAACACATGAAAGCAGTTTGTCTCACTGTGTCACTTTTGTCCTGGACGTTAATGGAACAAGTTTACTGACCTCATCCATTTTAGATTTCTTTGAGACATAATCATCATCTTCATAGCCCTTCCTCTTCTTCCTAATCCCAGTCAGAAAAAAAAAATTCAGAAATTTCATATTTAGCCATAAAATCAGATGATGGACAAATTTGTCACAAAGATACTAATGCCTCAACTATCAGCTTGCTGGAAGTTCAGGTTCCTAAAGTGAAAGGGCAGAAAAGGAAAAAAAAACCAAAAAAATCAGGAATTCCTTTGCTATCCACATACGCAGGATTTCTAGGTCTTATTATCAATTAGTTAATAGAGCTTGCAGTGCAAATTAGCACAAAAGAAAAGGTATTTACACATATTACTGAAAGCACCACTTTTGAGTCTTAGTTCTCAGCTTCCAAAAGACTGAAAGTAAGCACGTGAACAGACATCCTTGTATGTGTATTTAGGTGCTTTAGGTGTTTTCATCACTCACACAGGTCAAAGAAGAGTAACAGCAAAAGAAAAAGCACAACGTGAACACAACAAACAAGTATCTACTTACGGATTTGTATTAAGTGAAAGCTCCAAGCTGTGACACTTCTCCAGTTTCTGCTTCAGAGCAGCAACCTCTTCAGGTCTTGGCAGTTCATATTTCTTTATGAGATTTTTCATGCCTGCAGAAACAACACCACAGCTCTGAGCACACTAAATAATTCCTGCTCTGCTTAGCACTGGGTTTGCAAGGCCAGGACTTGGTACTGAGGGGCTTATAAGGGTGGCTTCAGTGAGGAGAAAAATTTCCACAATTGTGTTTTGCCCATGATAGTAATTGTTGAGTGATCTTTCCCTGTCCTTATCTTGACTCAGGAGCCTTTGATGCTATTTCCCCTGTCCAGACAAACTCAGTGATAGAGTAGTTTTGGTGGGCACAGGGATCAGCCCAACACATTTATGAATTACACAAACTTATTCTAACTATTACTGCTTACCCCTCAGTTAACCTTGAGCCATATATTTATACTCTCATTATAAGAGTATAAATTTTCAAGCAAAATAAAAATGGATCAGAATGGTACAGAGAAAAAACAGAATCTAAGAAGTCCACGCCTCTAAGGTTTTGAAAGCATTGTATCTAGTTTTTAAGCACTCCAAAGACACTGCAAGGCAACATACAAATATTTCAAACAGTCAAAACAGAAAACCTGCCAAGTAAAATCCTCTGTCAGAGCAAGCATTAGACCTTCCAAGTATTAAATCATCCCAGACTGCTTGCTTAGAAAACCTCCCATCCCATACAGCACTCTAAACTTCAGAGGATCAGAGATGATGTGTGAGACTTAACTATCATTTTACATCCAAGATTAATTCCAAGTCAGATCAAGTACAGCAAAAGCTGAGCACAAAGAGCTACACTGCTATGTGCCTTTGGCATTGTTGCTACAATTTACCTTAAGGATATCCAGAATTAGAGTTCACATCACGCTCTTAACAAGCCTCAAAATGCACAGCTATTGTCACGTTCAGCATTTTACCTCATCCTTAAAAAAGACATTGTCTGTAGTCTTAAGAATGCGAATTCATCTACAGCTACCCTTCTAGAAGCAGTATTTTTAACCCTGGCACCAGTTACCTGTACAACTATCTATTTGCAGATGCTTCGTGATTTCCCTCCTGCAAGTGAGGAATAAGTGATCCCAGCATTTCCTTTGCATCTCAGTAATGGATACCTGAAGACTGGATGATTTACTACCAGCAAGAGAAAGGGAAGAGCACCTTAAATTTCATAAATCAAATAGGATATGGGAAGAACACACTCAATGTAGTAATATATAGAATAGAGGAAGGTAATGGAGATGGAGTGGGTCCAGGAGGGGCACAAAGGTTGGAACCCCTCTCCTATGAAGGCAGGCAGAGAGGGTTGGAACTCTTCAGCTTGGAGAAACAAAGGCACCAGGAAGATCTAACAGCAACCTTTCAATATTTGAAAAGAGCCAGCTGTCACAGAGGGGTATTCTACCACCTATGCCAATTGTGGCAGAGATGTGTGCAGGCTGGCTGGGAGACTGAGCTCCATAAAGGCAGATGCTCTGCGGGTGGGCACGCAGGCAGGCGTAAACAAAAAGCAGTGCTGGTGAGTCTAAGCGAGCATGTGGGGGAACCTGAGCACTTTATTCACCTGTGTGCCCCCATTTATTAAATGTGGGGCAAGATTAATGGCCCCTTTGGCCACTAGAATGACCAATCAGGTTGGCAGTTAGTCAAACCTTACTGTAATAGACAAAAGCCACAAGCCTGGACCTCCCAAGTACGGGGGGTCACACGGGCCTCACACTAGGCAGGCACGAGCTGGGTGTGTGGGGGCTTAGACAAGCATGTTCACACAATCAGGCATCCTGGGCAGGCCAGACTTTATGGCACCAGGTCTGTTGTGCCTCTTTGTGCTCGTTTTATGTGTTTACCTCTGGTGCAGGCACAAAAACACGTCCACGCAGGGCAGGCATAAATAAGCCTGTTTTTGGGCCTAGAGGCCCTCCACAACACCAAAAGTGCAGCTAGAGAGGGACTTGACAAAGGCTTGTTGTGACATGACAAGAGGTAACAGCTTCAAATTAGAAGACACTTGATTTAGATTAGACATCAATAAGAAGTTCTTCACCATGAAGGAAAAGGTTGCCCAGAGAAGTTGTGGAGGTTCCAAACCCACAAGTATTGAAGGTCAGGCTGGAAGGAGCAACCTGGTCTAATGGCAAGTGTCATGGCAGGGGAATGGAACTATGTGACCTTTAAGGTCCCTTCCAACTCAAACCATTATGAAATTCTATCAATTTAAAATGGATCTGTAAATTTTAGTGACTTGTATGATACACTCAGTGTCAAAGGCTTCTATTTTTAGTGCTATCACACTCTCATTTTAAAGCATTATCTAATCAGTTCCTTACTGGAAATTTCATATCCCAGCCTTTTTATTTAATCAACAAAAAGGTAAAAATCGGTGTCCTGCATTTCCTATTTTCTTATTAAGCCATGCTAGCATTCTTAATCTTTAATATCAATATATTAAGATGATGTGTAAGTTTGCTAGTGAGACAATCAACAAACCCTAAACATATTCTGAAATATCTGTGCAACTGCAAAAGAGAAGCAAAGTGCAAATCCTGTCTTATCACTTAACATTAAAATCATTTAACCTAGAATAGGTACCCTCTGGTGGCCGAAGTAGCTATGTGCAGCCTTTTGCTTGAAGCTGTCATTTTTCTGACTTAAAACATTATCTCGTTCCCAGAGTACGTTTCTCACTTCTGAAGTCAACTGCTACAACTGCAATGACTGCTCTAAGCAGTATCAGGCCTTTTGCCTTTGAATTTCATCTGTTCATACCCAAGAAAAGTCTGTTCTTCACCCTTGCATCTATAAGCTAAGCAGTTCATTCTACTGTCCATGCTCTACTTTGCTTGTATTCATCCCATCTTTACTTACATTTCATGTTCTCCAGTAGACTGGCTAAGGATGTTTTTTCTTCTTTCAGCGCAAGACTTTCTGATAAATAACTGCAAAGAGACGTGGAGGAATATGTTCTTAAAGTGTCATGGCTTGTGGCAACAACCATTAGTCAATAAAATATATTATTATTCACATCTGTTACAGCTTTGCTTAGTCTAAGAACATTAGCACATCCCAGTTATGGCTATAATGTGATAAGAAGGAAAATCTGTCACTTGCAACATTATTCTGTAAGAATGTTACATCAGCTTTCCCCTAGCCATTACCAAACCAAAGTTCCAGCACTGCACAACTTAACATTTCAAAGTAACCAATGGGTTTAGCCAACTTAAAAATCAAAGTTTCTGTGAATTGCCACACTACCATCCCGCTACTTCAGAGTACGCATGCTGGAAAAAGCAAACACTCCACAAGAGCAGCCTTCAGGAAGAGTTGTGGATCCAAGCTTGCAGGACAGGACTGCTTCTTCTGGCAGCTGAAAGCAAATCCTAAATGCCACCTCGTAAAAGTTTGTGGGTCTCTTCATCTTCCCTGAGATTTAAGTCTTTTTTAAGTAGGAAAATCAATATCTACACACGCAACCTCAGTAAAACTTCAACAAACCAAGATCTGCAGCCACTAAGTAGTTTTATCCCTTCTGGAAAGTGCACTTCTAGTTAAATTGAAAGAAATCAGAAGGCTCCAAAGTATTGATCTGCTCAGTTTGTGTTAACTTCAAACTTAATTCCCAGGCACGCACAGTCCATACTGAAACATGAGCCAGTAGGAAGGTAAGCTGGCAGACAGCTGCTCTTAACATCACTGCCCTTGTAGAATTCAAGTTTCAGAGTATTATTTCACCTTGTGCTGATACCAGGTTAAATAAAAATTAACGTTAATATAGAGCCAGCTATTAACCAGAGCACAGTGGCACTCATTTTTTCCTGAAGGTCTTCTTCACCTGTACAGTAACATGAAAGTTGCCTTCCACATTCCAACCCACCGCTGTAGGCCGATAGAACTTGAACTGCAGCCTTAGCATCTCATGTCCAGCAGTTCAAATCCAGGTAAAGCAACAAAAGGCAAAGTTATAGCAACTGTATGGTGCAGATAGATGAGAGACTTGAGTTCTCTGTGAACATACAAAGGAAGTTCACACACCACGATTCACACATTAACTACAAATCATTCTAGTGTTTTGTAAGCATGCTTTCAGGAATTTTGGTAAAAGTAGTACAGGTAATGCAAGAATGAGATCAACAGTGAACCACGTTGAGGACACTCTCACACTTCTGGAGTGCAGATATTTGAGATTCATTTAGAGCAGGTGAAAGACATGCTTCTTTAAAACAAGCTGTTTGCATTAGGCCCTAGTGCCTGAAAGAGTTACACTCTACATACAAAAAATGCTCACACAGAGCATCATGTAATTAAAACACTCCAGATGTAGCTACTTAAATAATCTAGTGTCTCGACTGGTTTTCTGAAGAAAGCAGGATGTTTTAGCTTCAGAAATAATCAAAACAAACAAACCATGCTTTTCAGCAATGACAGAAAGATATTTGTTAGCACTTCTGCAAACACCAGTGGAAGGAAAAAGCGACAGATTTAAAACATGCAAACTGAACAGCTGTACCAGCCAAATACAGTATTTAGTTTCCACATGCTTAATAACCCTTGTCAGCTCAGTGCAATTTCATCTGAATTGTAGCCTGACACCTTACAAGCCTATTTTTTACTTAAAGTGATTCTCTATCTGTTTCATACTCAGTTTCCACTGTACTTCCATTTTCTTCACTCCAATCTTCAAGGTAAGTCTGAAAAGCTGTTCTCCCTAGGAAGAATTCACGATTTTTTGTTTTCTTCCAAAGGAATACAGAAGCCAGGTACTAACTAATTGTATTGAAAACTCTGTAATTTATTAGGGGCATCAACAGAACCTCCACGCTGGACTTCCGAAGGGCAGACTTCAGCCTATTTAAGGAACTAACTCAGAAAGTTCCTTGGGAAAAAGCCCCTGAAAACAAAGGGGTCCAGGAAGGTTGGACCTACTTCAAGAAAGAACTCCTGAAGGAACAGGAGCAGGCAGTGCCATTGAGCCGGAAGACGACCGACAAGGGAGGCAGCCAGACTGGATGGGCAGGGAGCTGCTGAAGGAATTAAAGATTAAAAAGAGAGTGTATCACCTTTGGAAAAGAGGGGAGATGTCCCAGGAAAGGTTCAAGGAAGTTGCTAGGTCCTGTAGAGGAAAAATTAGAGAGGCAAAAGCCCATTTGGAGCTTAGGCTGGCCACGGCTGTCAAGGAAAATAAAAAAATGTTTCTTTAAATATATGAATGGCAAGAGAAGGGCCAAGGACAGCCTCCAGTCCTTGTTAGAGAGGGGAGTATAGTGACAAAGGATGAGGAAAAGGCAGAGGTGCTTAACACCTTCTTTGCCTCAATCTTCAATAGTGGATAGGCTGTCTCCAGGACAGCTGGACTCCTGAAGTGGTGGATGGAGTCAGGGACCAGTATAGTCCCCCTCTAATCCATGAGGAAGCAGTAAGGGACCTGCTGCGTCATTTGGATCCTCACAAGTCCATGGGACCGGATGGGATTGACCCTAGGGTGCTGAGAGAGCTGGCAGCTGAGCTGGCCAAGCCACTCTCCATCATTTATCAGCAGTCCTGGCTCACTGGAGAGGTCCCTGAAGACTGGAAGCTGGCCAATGTGATACCCATCCACAAGAAGGGTCGTAAGGAGCCAGAAAACTACAGACCTGTCAGCCTGACCTCAGTGCCAGGCAAGGTGATGGAAGAGGTCATCTTGGGTGCCATCACAAAGCACCTACAGGATGGCCAAGGGATCAGGCCCAGCCAGCATGGGTTTAGGAAGGGCAGGTCCTGTCTCACCAACCTGATCTCCTTTTATGATCAGGTTACCCACCTGGTGAATGTGGGGAAGGCTGTGGATGTAGTCTACTTGGACTTCAGCAAAGCCTTTGACAATGTCTGCCACAACAAGCTCCTAACCAAGCTGGTGGCTCATGGTTTGGACAGATTCACTCTGTGCTGGATCAAGAACTGGTTGGATGGCACAGCCCAGAGAGTGGTGGTGAACGGTGCCACATCCAGTTGGCAGCCAGTCACTAGTGGTGTTCCCCAGGGATCAGTGCTGGGCCCAGTCCTGTTCAATATCTTTATTGATGATCTGGACGAGGGCATTGAGTCCAGCATCAGTAAGTTTGCAGATGACACCAAGCTAGGAGCAGGTGTTGATCTGTTGGAAGGTAGAAGAGCCCTTCAGAGGGACCTGGGAAGGCTGGATGGGTGGGCAGAGGCCAATAGGATGAGATTTAACAAGGCCAAGTGCAAGGTTCTGCACTTTGGCCACAACAACCCCAAGCAGCGCTACAGGCTGGGGACTGAGTGGCTGGAGAGCAGCCAGGAGCAAAGGGACCTGGGGGTACTGATAGATAGTAGGCTTAAGGATGAACCAGCAGTGTGCCCAGGTGGCCAAGAGAGCAAATAGCATCCTGGCCTGCATCAGGAACACTGTGGCCAGTAGGACAAGGGAGGTTATTCTTCCCTTGTACTCAGCACTGGTCAGGCCACACCTTGAGTACTGTGTCCAGTTCTGGGCCCCTCAATTCAAGAGAGATGTTGAGGCGCTGGAACGTGTCCAGAGAAGGGAGACAAAGCTGGTGAGGGGCCTGGAGCATAAACCCTATGAGGAGAGGCTGAGAGAGCTGGGGTTGTTTAGCCTGGAGAAGAGGCGGCTCAGGGGTGATCTTGTTACTGTCTACAACTACCTGAAGAGACATTGTATTCAGGTGGGGGGTGGCCTCTTCTTCCAGGCAACCAGCAATAAAACAAGGGGACACAGTCTCAAGTTGTGCCAGGGTAGGTATAGGCTGGATGTTAGGAGGAAGTTCTTCACAGAGAGAGTGATTTCTCATTGGAATGGGCTGCCCAGGGAGGTGGTGGAGGCACCGTCCCTGGAGGTCTTCAAGAAAAGACTGGATGGGGCACTTGGTGCCATGGTCTAGTTGACTGGATAGGTCTGGGTGATGAGTTGGACTGGATGATCTCGGAGGTCTCTTCCAACCTGGTTGATTCTATGATTCTAATTGCATTTAGTCTTTTTTAAATGGAAAAAAAAAGACAACCAAAACACCCCAAAACCAAACAAAAATACACATCCAGAAAAAGAAGCCAAAACAAAGAAAATGAAGCAAACTCCCAAACTCCCCATTAGCAAATCAGTTTTGTTTCAGTTTTTGAAACATACTGAAAGAATGTACCAGACTATTAACAATCAGTAGATACACACTTCTAGTTAAGTATCTCTAGAATAAGACTTTATACAGGAACCAAATAAAATGTTTAAGTGAAACTTAAACCAAAAGGAAAGTATTACCTTTCCATATTAATTCCTGCTCTTGAACCACTAGATAATATGGCAGTGAGAGCTATCTGTGATGGAGCAAAGAGCAGATACGCATCTGTCAGAGCCACTCGATTGAGGAAGTCATCAGCAGATTTTCTCAAAACTTCAGGATTCTCCAGCATCGGATAACGAGTCTAAGAAGCAAGTGTTATGGAAAGTAAGTATCCGGCTCCTCATCTGCTGGTTTGTGAGCTCAGAACACATAGTTCAACAATACTGGAACTTAACTGATGTGTGAAGCTAAAAAGGCAGGTCACAACTAAATAAATTTGCTTTCAGGTATTTGCCTACCACTTTCAACACTTATCTTTTAAGATCACAGGCATTAAAGGATGTAAAGGCTCCCAATACAATCCAGAGTACATTTGTCTTATCTTAGTATATGGAGTGCATAGCATATAAATAAACGGTACCTTGAGATCAATCAGAAATCCCTCAAACGGCCTGTATGGATTGTGGACAATTAGATGAAAGTTCAGTTGCTGAATAAGCAGTAGTTCATACTCCAGTATCTGTTCAAGAGCTTTTTCCTGTCCAACAGGGCTTTCTCGAAGGTTGCTAACAAACTGTGCACTGGACACGTTAAATTCATCTACTTTGCAGGCTAAAAATGCACACGTTAACCTTGAGGAAGGAAAAATAAGAAACAACAAGAAACTGACAAATGCAGCATCCATCTTTTTTTTTAGAGTTTTTAATGACATTCTATCTTCAAAACAACACTTTCTGAACAAAGCATATTTTGCCAAATCGAAACCGGAAGTGACCATACTTGCACTCATATCTAAGCTATTTGATTTTCTGTATAATTTTTTCAGGTCTTTAAGGACAGAAGGATTATATCCCCAGCATTCCAATTAATAGAACAATTTAAGATACGCAGATAACTTACATTATTATCCGAGGATGATACTCCATCACCGAGTTGTTAAGGTAAAAGCGCTTGAAATACATGCAAGCTGTTCCCTAGATAACAAAAGTGAGAGGTATTAAAGCAAAAATGGATCAAGAGGAAAAAAAATCACAGGTTTGAATAGACACTACAGAAGTAAGACACACTAACATGCACACAATGCTGTATCAGTAAATATTTTGAAGTCTAACGCATTTATGCCTGCAAGACTAACAAAAAGCAGCTTGGTTATCTTTCCTTTCTTTTTTATATATATGTTTACGAAGACAACGGTCAGGGAGCCTCAAATATCTTCATGAGAAAACAATACAAAGTGACGTTTAACAACTAACTAGAGGCTGAAAAAAATTATCTTGTAAATTGTGAGCAATCTCAAACATATGGCTTTTTGACTCAGTAAATTGCCTAACATGTCTAACGTTTATGCATCTGTGTGTTTCAAATTACTGATGTGAGTGCCAAACTGCCGTGCTGCTCTGAATCCCACAGGCGTGAAAGTTGCTATTTTCCAAAACCATTACTTGGTGAGTCAGATCCAGCACACGTACTCTACAGGGGTCACTTATTAAATATAAGTTCTGGCTCCAGAGTATGGATATGGATGTCCTATGGATGACTACTACTACACTTCAAATACATTTTCAGAAAAATCATTCTTTATCTTTGTTGCCTACCACACCTGCCAGAAAAAGGAAGGACTGAGAGGGATAACACACATTACACATCTTAATGGCTAGGTAATAAAAGAAACACGGTTTAATTCTTTGCTTCAGCTGTTAAGCTCCACACACTCTCTGTCCTGAAACCAGTTCTGCATTCAATGTAAGCAAGCCCAAAAATATTTTCTTTTCCTGTGTAGGTCAGTTTACCGCCAGCACAGATGCTTCAAACAGCTTGTTTTGAGGTCAGACAAACACCAGTGCTTGAGAAATAACCAAACAACCCAGCTTTTGTACTACCTCCTTTAACTACACCAATCTCATGTTATTCATCATTTATCCATACACCGTTAGGTTTGTTTCTACTCTTTACTTAAAGAAAATACTTCAGAGCTTAAAGTAAAGGGTTTAAAGTCATCCTGGAAAGTGTAACAGCCACAATAAATGGATAAATTTGAAAAATTGGAAACAGCTGTATTGGCCACAAAATAGAAAGTGATAAACCTATGTCTGAAACAGACTGCAGCACTGGAAGTCAAACGAACTTTAAAAGACATCCATGCTCTGAAAACTAAGACAAGCGGCAAGACATGGAGCAAGAAACACGGAAGTGGCAAAGCCTGCATCTCCACTGACCGTAAACAGAAGTCACCCCGAGCCGGCACGGCTGCTTACCACCACGGATTTCGGCATGGCAGGTTTGAAGACGGTGCAGAAGTCCAGCAACCGCTTTTCGTAGTGCTTGCATATCGCCAGCTCCTCATGAGGCTCCAAAAGAACAGGGTCGGTGGGCTGGACCTTGAGACGAAGAAAGCTGTGTCTGAGCTACCTGCTGCGCTTCAGTGTAGCCACCTCCCCCCACCCAGGTGCCGGGGAAGGCTGGCCAGCAGGAGGCCGCAACCGGCCCCGATCTCGGGTCCGCCGCCCCTAGCCTTCTCCTCACGGCCCTCCGCCCCACACCTTCCCACTCGCCGTCACTTTGCCGCGGAACTTGCGGTTTGCTTCGGCCCGGCACTTCGTCAGCTCCTCCTCGCCGCGGAAAGTCCAGTGCCGGCGCTGAGTGCTGCTGTGGTACATGATGGCGGCAGCGGCACGGCCCCTCTGGCCGGCTCGCTTTATGGCAGGCGGCGCGCTTTGCGTCGGGCGCGGGCCGTGCCGGGAGGTGTAGTTTGGCGGGAGAGGGGCGAGGCGCCGCCTTGTGGGCGTGGGGCAGGGGTGGGAGCTGTGCCAGTGCGGATCCGTTACCGCGGGCTTTTGTCAGGGTGCTGGCGGCGGCCAGCGCTGCTAGAATTGGTTAGGCTGGGAAGGACCAGCTGTGGTGGTTTGGGGGTTACCCCACCCCCCCACACTTTTGTATTTGCCCCAGCTAACTCAGACGGACCCTGGGAATATAGATGAAGCAATTTATTTACAGCTAGCAGAATTTACAAGCAGCTATTTACAATATATACAGTTATATACAATTATATACAGAAATATACAAAGGATAAACAATACAAAAGCACAGCTCCCCTCCCAGAAACCTGAGTCCCCAGGAGGGGCTCTCAAACCACCCCAACACCTCCCCCCGGCCCCTCTCAACCTTACCCCAGTTCTCAGGAAGAAGAGAGGTGCAGCCAAGAGGTTAGGGAGCAAGGTTAGTAGGAGCAGGGTTAATGAGATGTGACCAGGTCTAAGGCAAAAGCAAGAGTGAGAGACAAAATGGAGAAAAAGTCTTTCTTCTTCCCAGAGTTCTCAGCGTAACTGTGAGAGAAGTTGACATCAATTGTTTTTCATTTCACTGCCCGTTATCTAGTTCTGTTACCAAAACATTCCAGCTTGCTTCAAACTAGCACAATCCACCCCTGTCTACTTCGCTCAGAGTATCGCTGAGAATTATCCAATCTAATCTAAACCAATATTTACACTAAAACAATATATACAAGTTCAGTTCACACTTCAATCAGATGTAGGTGATTCAAAAGCTCAGAACAGGGACTCCCAGGTGATGTTGGGTTCGTGCTCACGTACTGTAGATTCTATTGTAGATTCTCTCAGTGTTGGGCGCCGATGTTACCTAGAATAGAAAACTCCTAACAGCTTGAATTTAAACTTTCTCAGCTAAGGTTAGATTTCTCTGTGGAATACACTGGATTTCACCATTCTCCTGCATTACCCAGTAGGTATGACCAGGACCTTCAGCAGAAACCACCCCTCGGACAGGTTTCCCTTCGCCCGAAGGAGAAAATACCCAAACAGTTTTCCCTAACAGATTCTTTTCACGTACAACAGGAACTTTATCACTGTCTACTGTTTGGACCAAATCTGATTGTGCAGGTCCTGCTCTGTTTACTGAACCTCTACTATTTACCAACCAAGTAGCTTCTGCTAAATGTTTGTCCCAGTTTTTCAGAGTTCCACCCCCCATGGCTTTTAGGGTGGTTTTCAGCAAACCGTTGTAGCGTTCAATCTTCCCTGAAGCTGGTGCATAGTAGGGTATGTGATAGATCCATTCAATACCATGCTCTTTGGCCCAGTTTTTTACAAGATTATTCTTGAAATGAGTACCATTGTCTGACTCAATTCTCTCTGGAGTTCCATGTCTCCACAAGATCTGTCTCTCCAAACCAACAATGGTGTTACGTGCAGTAGCATGTGGAACTGGATAGGTTTCCAACCATCCAGTGCTGGCTTCTACCATCGTTAGCACATACTGCTTGCCAGAACGAGATCGAGGTAAAGTGATGTAGTCAATCTGCCAGGCTTCACCATACTTGTACTTTGACCATCTATCACCATACCATAAGGGTTTGATTCGCTTAGCCTGCTTAATAGCAGCACAAATGTCACAGTCATAGATGACTTGGGTGATAGCGTCCATGGACAAGTCAATTGACCTATCGCGAGCCCATCGGTATGTTCCATCTCTGCCTTGATGTCCAGATGAGTCATGGGCCCACCGAGCTAAGAACAGTTCACCTCAGTGTTTCCAATCAAGGTCAATGTCAAGTGCAGAGTTGGTATCAACTTGAGCAATCTTAGCAGCTTGGTCTGCCTTCTGGTTATGTTGATGTTCCTCAGTAGCTCTGCTCTTAGGCATGTGTGCATCTACGTGCCGCACCTTCACTGGAATTTTCTCCAGCCGTGCATCAATGTCCTGCCATAGATCAGCACACCAAATAGGCTTTCCTTTCCTCTGCCAACCATTCTTCTTCCAGTCCTTCAGCCAACCCCATAGAGCATTGGCTACCATCCACGAGTTGGTGTAGAGGTAAAGGATAGGCCAATTCTCACGTTCAGCCACATCAAGAGCAAGTTGAACAGCTTTTACCTCAGCGAACTGACTGGATTCTCCTTCGCCATCTTTTGTTTCGGTAACTCTCCTGGTTGGACTCCAAACCGCTGACTTCCATACTCGCTTGTTCCCAACAAGACGACAGGAACCATCTGTGAACAAAGCATAGTTCTTTTCCTGATCAGAGAGATCACCATAGGGAGGAGCTTCCTCAGCACGAGTTATTTTCTCCTCTGGAGGTTTGGAACAGTCTGTGCCTTCCGGCCAGTTGGTGATCACCTCCACCAGACCAGGTCGGTCAAGATTACCCATTCGTGCTCGTTGGGTTATCAAAGCCATCCATTTAGACCAGGTTGCATCTGTGGCATGATGTGGTGATGAACCTTTGCCCTTGAACATCCAGTTAAGAACTGGCAGTCTAGGAGCTAAAAGCAATTGTGACTCAGTTCCAATCACTTCAGAAGCTGCTTTCACTCCCTCATAGGCTGCTGAACGAATTACTTACTGTCGCTTGCAGAAATGGCTTTTGGGATTGTTAGCTAAGCTTGGGTTGTTAGCTTGCCAGACTAATGCTACTGATGAAAGCTCTAACAGGTTTATTCCTTTTGATTGTAGCGCTGTTGATTTGTAGCTGCACCATTCACCCCTGTGTTAAACAGCCTATGATAACTTCCTTAGCAATGAGGGCGGACACTGCGGTTCAAACGACAGTGACAAGGCCCATATTAGACCTTTAGGTGCTTTTGGAGCAAACAATTGGCGTTATGGTGTTAAAGCATCAAGAAGGGGCCGAGGTCATCTGTTGTGGAACAACAGAACCGCTAAGGCACTTCCCACTGATGTGTTTCTTATTTGTGGTGATAGAGCCTGGCAAGGCATACCAAGAACGTTTATGGAGGTCCACATTATCTGGGTAAATTGACAATGTTTGCCCCTCATCTTAGTCAGCTCAGGGACCTAGCCCGACACCGGTCTAAGCGATCTTTAAAATTGAGTCCTAATTGCAATGACAACGTTCAACTGTTATCCACAGCTGCTTGTGTTGCCTTAGCTGTATTTCTACCAGGAGGAGCAGCTGGAAAAGCATTAGTACAGCTAGAGAGACTCACGTGTTGGTCAGCAAAACAAGCCAATGTCACCACAAAGGTTTTAGGACAACTATTGGTTGATCAAAATAGCCTTCGTCATGCCCTGTTGCAAAATCGAGCAACCGTTGATTTTCTTTGCTAGCCCAAGGACACGGCTGCCAGGACTTCGAAGGGATGTGTTGTTTGAATTTATCAGATCATGGTGAGCCCATTCACAAGAGTATAACCTGGTTGAAAGGTCATATTGACAAGATCGAAAAGGAAACATCGACCTTTGATGACTGGTTGCAGAACCTGTTTGGGACAATCCCGGGGTGGTTAAGCAGCTTATTAGGAGAAGGCTTACAGCTATTTGTTATTTTCATAATAATTCTGCTATGCGCTTGTATTGTCTTTGCTTGCATTAAGAAGAGCTTAACTAAGGTAGTTAGCCAGGTGTGGGTTGCTCAAAAAGAAAAAGAGGGAATTGTGGAAGAATTTCTCGCCAGTCGAGGACATAAAGTCATAAACATGGGTAACTGGCGCTGAGAACGTCCTTGGTTCCCAGCGAGGCTAGGAAATCAAGATGTAAACAACTGAGCACCCCACACACAGCTGCAGTGGGCAGAGACTAGATAACCAAGGGAGCTGGAGTGGGTGGTCTGGAAGGCTGACCCTTAGAATGTTGTGATAAGTTAACCTATGCACACCTTACATGTAACTCTGGACCCTCTGACTGTAACCAATCTTAAGCTGAGCACGCCTTTTGCTAGAACGCATATAAGTCACTGTATCACGGAAATAAAGTGGATTTGACCATCTAACCATATTGGTGAACAAAGAGTCATCTTCCCATAGCGCTCCACCCAACGTGTTTCCCAACGTCTGGCGCTCGAACAGAGGAGTCAGGACACAAGCCGGCCGCAGGTGAGACTGCGCTGGGGGCTGGAAGGTTGGCCCAAAGAAAGAAGGGTCTGATCAACTTGTGGGACGTTCTCCTTATCGGAGACAGTAAGCGTCATTCGGTGCCGCTGGGCCGGGTAGCGCTGCCCCGAGGTGGCAGTAGTCTGGACGTTCATTTCCGGAGTGAACAGCCTGTGTGTAAGGCAGGTAAGGCCCACAGTGGATTTGCTGGGGCACTGCGTCTGCTGGCATATTTATCTCGTGAGAGAAGTTCGCCGGACACTGAGCTCTGAGAGCTGCTGGCCCGGGCGTGTGCGCAGGGTCATGCGAGTAAAGAGCCTCCCATGATTTTAAGATAGAAAGTGCAGCGGGAGGTCGGAGACGCACTGTGGGACGCGGTTCTTAGCAACGGAACAGACTCTGAGTCGACCCGACAGCTAAGTCCCGCCCGGCGGGAGGTGCTCCGCGCGTTACTAAGGATGAAAGCCGAATGCAAGGCGGCGGCGGTGGTTCTCCTGGTACTTCTTGCCCCGCCGGCCGTGGCAAACAGTTCAGACGTGTGCGCGGCGCCAGGTTTCTCCTCCCCCCGGCCCCTCTCAACCTTACCCCAGTTCTCAGGAAGAAGAGAGGTGCAGCCAAGAGGTTAGGGAGCAAGGTTAGTAGGAGCAGGGTTAATGAGATGTGACCAGGTCTAAGGCAAAAGCAAGAGTGAGAGACAAAATGGAGAAAAAGTCTTTCTTCTTCCCAGAGTTCTCAGCGTAACTGTGAGAGAAGTTGACATCAATTGTTTTTCATTTCACTGCCCGTTATCTAGTTCTGTTACCAAAACATTCCAGCTTGCTTCAAACTAGCACACCAGCCTAAGATGACGGAGTCAGTTGGCCAGCACTAAACAAAGTCCCTCAGCAGCACCACCGAAAGGCTTTTCGATTCCTCCAGAGATGATGACTCCACTACTGCTCTGGACAGCCTGCTCAAGGGCTTGACAACTCTTTCATTAAAATGTTTCTCCTAATGTCCAACCTGAACCTCCCCTTGTGCAGCCTGAGGTCATTTTTTCTTGTCCTGTTGCTTGTTACTGAGAGAAGAGACCAGCCCCCACCTGACTCCAGCCACCTTCCAGAGAGCTGTAAAGAGTGAGAAGGTCTCCTCTCGTACACCTCTTCTTCAGACAAAACCAACCCACTTACCCTAGCTGCTTCTCATACAATTTGTTCTCCAGGCCCCCCACCAGCTTAGCTGCCATTTTCTGTACTCACTCCAGCACCTCAATGTCCTTGTAGCAAGGGGCCCAGAACTCAACACAGCACTTGAGGTCCAGGCTTACCAGTGTCCAGTACAGGGGCAGGATCACTTCTCTGCTCCTTCTGACCACTCTGTTTGTTGGCCTTCTTGTCCACCTGTGCACATGGATGGCTCATGTTTAGATGGCTGTCAGCCACACCCCCAGGTTCTTTTTTCCTGGTCAACTTTCTAGCCACTCTGCCCAAGACTGTAGTATTTCTTAGGGTTGTTGTAACCCAAGTCCAGAACCCGGCACTTGGCCTCATTAGACCTCATACAACTGTCCTCAGCCTATCTACCCAGCCTGTCCAGATCTCCTTGTAGAGCCTTCCTACCCTCCAGGAGATCAACGTTCCTACCTGATTAGTGCCATCTGCAAATTTAGTGAGGGTGCACTCAGTCCAAGTCGTTGATAAAGTTACAAAAGAGAACTGGCCCCAGTACTGAGCCCTGGGGAACACCACTTGTGGCTGGCCACCAGCTAGGTTCTTGCTTTAATTGCAAGGGCAGTGGCTCAATATTGTTCTTGTTTTGATTGCAAGTGCAGTGAACTGGGATGATCTGGCACTTTCTGACCTTGCCTACCAAAGCAGTGAGTTCAGACAATCTGATATCACCCTGTCCTGGTGCAAGCTCCTTTGGAACAATTAGGCACTCCCTAATCACAGCTGAAACTCTTGTTGCTTGGGAAATGTACTCAAGACCCCTCCTGCCCAAAACACAAGCACACTTTGAAAGCTACCACCGTCACTTGGCAAGAATCACAGCCACAGTGAAAATATACTGACCAAAGTCTAACTGAATGCTGGGCTGCATCCAAAGCAGTATGGACAGAAGCTTGAGAGGAGTGATTCTTCTGTCTCTCTGCTCTTCTGACACCCCACCTGGAGTACTGACTTCAGCTTTGGAGACACAAACCTGTTGGAATGTGTCCAGAGGAGTGCCATAATAATAATCAAAATGATGAAACACCCATCCTGTAGGGACAGGATGAGAGAGATGGGGTTGTTCAGCCTGAAGACAGCTCTAGGATAACCTTATAGGCTGAAACATGTCCAGCTAAAAAATTTGTCCCCATCTTTCTTACAGGCCACTTTAAGTATTGAAAGGCCTCAATATCTGTCATTGGATCTTTTAATGGGAAAAAAGTCTAGCTTGCATGAGTAATGGACCCAGGACTGAGCACAGAGGGAGCTCAGTATTAATGTACAGAAAACCTTGAAAATGAGGGATAGTTTTTTTCTTGTGAAATGGTATATCAGGAAGACGTGATCTAACATAAAGGCTTTTGTCTTATACAGACAGCACCATTACACTGACATTTAGATACAGACAACTGAGTTTCAGTTCAATCTCTTTTTAAGACAGCAGATACCCAGTTGTCAGAACTTTCTTGTAATTTTGTTTGCTATTTTAAAAGGCAAAAGTTAAAACCTAAGTTAAGAGAAGAAAAGGAACTGTGATTCTGGCTGCATATTCTGCCCCTGTTCAGTATGAGCTGACCCCAGCAAACAGCAAATGTCTGCACAGCAGCTCGCTATCCTCCCTTTCAAGGATGGAGAGAAAGAAGGAGGGTGAGCAGCGTTGTGGAGTTATGTAATGGCAAGTTAACAGTAAGGGCAAAGGCTGCATGTGCGAACAAAGTTGAATAAAATTATTCACTCTTCCTGTTGGCAGCCTACTCTCTGCAAAGGGTATCCTGGATGTCATGTGGAAGATGAATGTGAGCCAACAATGTGCACTCACAGCCCAGAAAGCCAGTTGCATATTGGACTGTGTAAAAAAGCATGACCAGCAGTCTGAGGGAGGTGATTCCCCCAGTTTATTCCACAGTCCTGGGACTCCGTCTGGAGTACTGCATTCATCTCTGTGGCCTCAGTGTAAGAAAGACATGGACTTGCTCAAGGAGGGCCTAAGGAAGGCTGTGGAGATAGTCAGATGGATGGGACACCACCTCTCCCGTGAAAACAGGCTAACAGATTTGGCATTTTTCAGCCTGGACGACAGAAAGCTCTGGGGAGATCTTGTGGCATTTCAGCACTTAAACCAGGCTTATTAGAAAAATGAGAACAATCTTTGACAGGATCTGGTGTGATAGGATAAGAAGTAATGTTCTTAAACTAAAAGAGGGAGATTGAGACTAGATGAAAGTAAGACATTTTTTTATGAGAGTGATGAAGCACTGGCACAAATTGATCAGAGAAGTTGAGGGTGTCCCATCCCTGGTAGTGTTCAAGGCCAGGCTGGACACGGCTCCAAGAAACCTTGTCTACTGGAAGGTGTCCCTGTCCATAACAGAAGAGTTGGAACTAGACAACCTGTAAGGGTCCCTTCCAACCTAGCCACTTCAAGATTCTATGATACAGTGTTGTATTTGACGAGGCAATGGTTTTGGGCAAGACACACCTGAACCTTGAGAAGCCATTGCACAGGAGACTGCTGGAGCGCCCTGTGCTGGTGTTTCATCAGAGATGATGTCCCAGCCTGTCAGGAGACAATATGCAACTGTTTGCTACATAAAACAAAAGGCACTGGGGGAGAGGAGGAACCTCTCCACAGATGGGGTCTGCACAGTGTGCACAGTACACTTGGGTTCTCTCTAGCACTGCATGAACTCAAGATTCCCAGTGGCTGAAGGGCTATTTTTATAACATTAACAGAATTGTTTTATTACGTTGCTAATTGTTAAGCCTTTCCTATGGAGATTCAGAAATAACTGCCTCTAGGTTTTAGCTTTAACTGCACATTCTTGCTTATGCTAAGGAGTACTTTTTTTTTTTTTTTTTTTTTTTTTTTGTCTCACCATTATCAGTGAGATTATTTGGTTGACGAAGCATAATCTGTAGTAGCAGAATGTACTGGTCATTTAAACCAGTATGAAAATGTAAATAAGCCACTTACATTGCCTACGCAATACGTAAACATTAGAATTCTCAGCAAAAACACAGGTAAGTGAAAAAGGACCAGAAACAACACTGTGGAATTCGTGACATTTGCTTTTCTTCTTTTTTTTTTCTTTTAATATTAAGAAAAACCTTTTGCACTTAACAATGAAGGACTTCAGAAGAACATTAAGTGCACAATCTCAAAGAAATAACAAATCATAGGAGCAAACCTTAAATATGCTGAGGCAGAGCTGTTCCAAAATTGAGGGCATCACATTCATCTAGCAGTGAGGGCTGAATTCCTTCTGGACAATCAGAATTTTATGCTCCTTTTGTTACTGTGCAAAGCATCTGCTGAGGTCAGTGGGGCAATTGCCTAAAGACCGAAAGTCAAAGATGTTTTTTATGAAAGCAATTGGTTATTTTTGCCATGCGTCTCTGATATATCCAGAGTTGTTCAAGGAGGAAGTTGCATTGCTTCCATCTTTTCTTGCTTGCCTTTCCTTCTCGGTTTCTCCATTCCACATCCTCACAATGCCTTGATGTTCTTGACCTCCCTTTTTAGTACCTTCATGACCCCATTTTTCCCAACCACTTCACATTCAATATGTTATCTCACAAGAATATAATTAAATCCTTGATACTGATACTGAAAATTCCTGGGTGAATTTGTGGGCTGATGGCACTGTGAAGTTAAGAAGAAATTGAGGATGTGAACCTCTGAGTTATTCACTGCCATTGTCTTTGTATTCAGAAAGCATTGTTGTGGCATGTTTGCAAAGATTTGAAAGCAAGCATGCTCAAAATGTTCTTTAAAAGTGAGTGTGGGTAGATGAATGAATATCTGAAAGCAACAAAAAGTAGGCCACTTCTAGCCTAACAGATTTCTGCTGAACACATCTTGATTTTGTTTTTTTCCAATGTTTCAAACACTTTTCTTTATGTTCACACAAAGCCACGATGGTGTGTGGATCATTAATTTTGTGCTTAGTTGTCACACTTAGATAACGCTTCTGCAAATATATCTGAGCTACAACAGCAGATTCTGGTCTGGTCCTGAATGTAGTGCTCAGAGATGGGGCTTGGTTCATTTTCACATAAAGGGGAAAGTTTTCTGCAAAGTTGGGGTTTGATGCAATTACCTCTAAACTTCAGAGGATTTTGCTGCTGGAGGTCTTTCTGAGACATTAACTCAAATTGCTATGGGACTGCACAGTGGTTGCTTTTACCAAAGTGATATTGATCCTCTAGGTACAGCCTGTAGAGATTCATGAGCTCTCTTTTCTGTCCTAAGGCATAAAACTACTGGAAATTAGAGTTACTTTGTGTGATCACTTCATGTGCTTTTGGCCATGGCATATTAAGAAGCCTTTATATCTGATCACCTTGTGTATAAAAATGAGGTGTGCCAATCTCATCCTTTTCCCTGCAATGCTACCACGCTGTGATGCTGTCTGTTGGTGAGACTGTGGTCGTGCTAAGCCAGACAGACCTGCTGCAAACAGCGATTTTGGAAAGTGCAGTTACCCTGGCAACAACAAGAACATGAAAGCAGACAAAACTACTCTTGTGCTCATCACTTGAGTTTTTGACCTCTAGTCTAAGTGTTGTCAATAATGGAGGTAGATGCTATGCATGTGATTCTGAGTCTTTACTACCTGATGGACTTACAGCAAGCCAAGAGAACTGGAAGCATCTGAAAATTGCCAAATGGCTCTTAGACCCTAATATATTGATAAGCAAAGCTCTCTTTCCTACAGCTTTCACTATCTTGCTGAGAAAAAATAAGCTGAGAGACAGGGCTGAGAATTCATTATCTTTGTCAGAGATAATGACTGTGACATCACCACTGGCAATTATTACCATAGAAAACTATTCATTATGTCTCCAAATAAATGAAATAAAATTATGTAGAGGTAAGAAACTTCTCAGTGCAATGTGTCCAGGAGAATCAAAACTCCATTGCTGAGTACATACAGTCACTACAGTTTGGCAGTTTGTATTTTACAGTTTCACAGTTTGTATTTTAAGGTCTGGGATATTTGCCCTTTTGGGATATTCACTCTTTTCCTTTGTTATTTGTTACCTGTCATCTATGTGTTGTGTGAGAATTGAACAATTTCTATTCATGGATATATTCATGATTGAGAAAAAACCTTGGGGGTTTCTATCTTATCTTATAGAATCAAAGAATTGTTTCAACTGGAAACATCAAGTCCTACTGGCAACCTGGCACCGTCGTGGCTACTAAACTGTGTCCCAAATTGCCATGTCCACATGTTTCTTGGGCACTTCCAGGGATAGTGACTCCACCAGCTCCCAGAAAGGCCTGTTCCTATACCTGACCACTCTTTCAGTAAAGAATTTTTTCCTATGTGACCTAAAACTCCCCTGGCACATTTTCAGGCCATTTCCTCTTATTCTATCACTTGGTACTAGGAAGATGTGTCGTGGAGGGCCTGTAGGCCCCAAAATAGGCTTATTTATGCCTTGCCCTGCCTGGACATGTTTTTCTGCCAGGACCCCTGGTTATAAACAGGTTGTGTAAGCCACACACACCCAGCTCGTGTCACCCTGGTGTAAGCCCATGTGATCCCCATGTTTGGGAAAGTCCAAGCAAGTAGCTTTTGCCTATTATGGTAAGGTTTAGCTGACTGCCAACCTGATTGGTCATTCTAGTGGCCAAAGGGACCATTAATCTCAGTCCACATTCAATAAATAGGAGTGCACAGGTAAACAAGGTGCTCAGACCCCTCTGCATAGCTCAGATGCTCGGACCCTCATGCTCTGACCCACTTGCAGTGCGGATTCCCCTGCCTGCGTACCTTACTTGCAAAGCTCACTTAAGCCTGCCTATATATATATATATATATATGTATGTGGAGCATATAGTCTCCTAGCCAGCTGTGCACATCTGCATGCCACTGTGTTATCAGGACCAGATCCTGTATTGCTTGCCTTTACCTATGGAGCTTAGACTCCCAGCAGCCACACACATCCCACATGCCTGCTGCCTATCATTGCCTGGTAAGTGCCACTGCCACTGAGTTAACCAGGAGCAGACTCTGAATTGTCTGCACACACGCTATCAGCCTGCTAGCCATGTGAGAACTGTGCTGGAGACTGCACAATATTCTCCTCCTGCACCTGAGATCCTGCTTGCTAAGAATCCCTGGACAGAGCATCCAGAAGAAGCCAGCAGCACAAAGGCAGAGATTGCATCTTTCACCAGGAGAACCAGATCAGAGACCATCGTTTCCCCAGAAACTGGGAAGATTCATCCTTTCCCCTCAAGCCAGGAGGATTCCAGTCTCAAAGTCCATGGGCAGAGATCCCCTGAAGTTTGGACACTAGGCATAGGCTGTGACATAACTCTGGAGGGTGAATGATAGTTAATAAGAATTGTAATTGTTTTGATGCCTCGGTAAATATCTGTTGCCTCTGCCATAGAACAGAATCCGTTTCCAGCCCACTCTGCTGGATGAATAGTGTATAGACTCCAAGCGGTATTTGTCACGGGGAAAACTCCTCTCTCTGTTAATAGTTTGAATGTTTGTGAGTCATTAATAAGTCACTGTACATATTTTATCCTAGAATGTTTTCATAACCATGTAGAATCCATTTTAATATTAATATACAGTGGTCGGGGGTGGCGAGAGTTCAGAATATTGAGTTTAATAAATATATATTTTTATATAACATTATCTCTCCCCAGTTAATTTCTCCCCTCCGCCAAAATCAGTGTAAGCGGCAGAATACCCCTCCATGACAAGATGTCATGGAGGGCCTGTAGGCCCGAAAATAGGCTTATTTATGCCTGCCCTGCGTGGACGTGTTTTTGTGCCTGCACCAGAGGTAAACACATAAAACAAGAACAAAGAGGCACAACAGACCTGGTGCCATAAAGTCTGACCTGCTCAGGACCCCTGATTGTGTAATGTGGTTGTCTAACCCCCACACACCCAGCTCATGCCTGCCTAGTGTAAGGCCCATGCTACCCCCATATTTGGGAGGTCCAGACTTGTGGCTTTTGTCTATTATGGTAAGGTTTGGCTAACTGCCAACCTGATTGGTCATTCTAGTGGCCAATCGGGGCATTATTCTTGCCCCACATTTAATAAATGGGGGTACACAGGTGAACAAAATGCTCAAGTTCCCCCACGTGCTCGCTTAGACTCACCAGCACTGCTTTTTGTTTACGCCTGCCTGTGTGCCCACCCGCAGAGCATCTGCCTTTACAGAGCTCAGTCTCCTAGCCAGCCTGCACACATGCAAGCCACTGTGGTGAGTTATCTGGACCAGATCCTGTATTGCCTGCCTCAGTCTCCCATACAGCCATGTACACTATTGCGCTCCTGCTACCCTATCACTGCCTGGTAATTGCCATTGCCGCCAAGTTACCAGGAAGCAGACTCCATTTGTCTGCACATGATCAGCCTCTGTAGCCAGCGTGAGACCGTGCTCAGACTGCACAACATCATACTCCTTTTGCACCTGAGGTCCTGCCTACAAATTCCTGGACAGAGCATCCAGGAGAAACCAGGAGACAAGGGCAGTGATTGCATCCTTCGCCAGGCGAACAAGGTCAGAGACTGTCCTTTCCCCAGAAGCTGAGAACACTCTAGACTCAAAGTCCATGGGTAAAGAGTCCCCTGTAGTTTGGACACTTGTATAGGCTGTGACGTAGCCCCAGAGGGTGATTGATAGTTAATCAGAATTTGTGAGTAAATGCTTTAATGCCTCTGTAATTTCTGTTGCCTCCTGCCATTGCAGAAAAATCTTCAGCCCACCCTACTGGGCAAGCAACATATTGGCCCTACATGGCATTAAGCCACAGGGAGAGTCCTCTCTCTGTTTAATAGTTTGAATACCTGCTAGTTATTAACAAGTTACTGTTTGATATATCCCTATAATATCTTCATAAGCGTGTAGATCCATATTAATATTAAAATACAGTGGATGGGAGTGGCAAGAGTTCAGAATATTGAAGTTAATAAATATATATTTCCATGGAATATTATCTCACACTAATTAATTTCTCCCCTCCACCACAATTGGCGTAGGCAGCAGAATACCCCTCCAAGACAGAAGAAGAGATGCACTTCACTACAACAGCTTACCCAAAATCCTTCACTGGGGCACAGAACCTGATCTGTCTCACATAGGTATGTAAAAGACTGAATATTAGCGATCTCCTACTTTAGAAATGTGTTGTGTTAATAGGTCACTCGGCTTGCTCCCACTTCTTCTCACATCCTCTTCATTAAAGGGCAGATGTTTCTCCAAAGAAGCAAGAAGGAGATGTGTCTGTCTTACTACACCACCCCTTCACTGGAAATAAGACATTTATCTGCTTTTTTTTTTTTTTTTTCCCTCCCTGTGGAGATGAAGACAGTGAAATAGTAGATAAAAGAAGATTTGCAAATTTTAGGACAAAAAACAAAGATATTTATTCACAGCCAACAGCTCATGGCCCATTGACCAGTGACCGAATAATTCCTTCTATTCTTCAGTTTTTCCCATAAGAATATTTTAGCTGTGACATTCTCCCTGTTTGGCTTTCTCACAGTGTTAGAAGAGATCATTCTGAGCAATAAGCCAACAATTCCCTCATGGTCCGTAGAGTTCTGAAAGTTGATCTTTGAGGACTTACAGAAGAAACTCTTCTCAAAGTTCTGACTTGTATAAGTGTGTTTAGCTGCTTTATTTTTCCATTTAACTTCTTTATTGCATTAAATTTGACAAGAAAACATCTTTTTTTTTTTTTTTTTTTTTTTTTTTTTTCCCTGTTGAATATGGTGACATGAAGGGACTGGACCCTGTTAAACTAAGGTGTCTGAAATAATTCTAGCATAAAGGGATCTGATAAAGGCTGGAAAATGCTTTTATATCTCCATTGCAAAGTTATAAAGAAAATGAATGCAAAATTTGAGAAATAGGTGCACCAAAATTGTCAGGCAAATTGGGTAATATGAAACCTCATATACAAAGCACTCTTCTGACCCATTAGTCAAAATACACTATTAACTTAAGCCCATCAGGAGGCAATTTTCTGACAGCTAAATAACTACTGCTGCACATTTGAGGTTTCGTGACCTGATAACCACTGACCTTAGAATTCAAGAGGTTGCAAGAAAAGAAACAGATCTTCCTTCTTGTAACTCAAAAGTAACTTCCATGCTGGAAGAAGGCTTGGGCTGCAGAAATGGGGTGCCTCCCTTGTGGAAAAGCCTTTGCAAGTCTTGAAGTTGAGCTGTACTACCTCATGTTTGTTGCCAGCTCTTGCACTGCCAAGCTCTTCCGTGAGAGCAAAGAAGAATGTAGATTTAGTGGGGCAAGCAGGGCAAAGGACTAACCTGGACCATGACACGACTTCAGAACCTTTGGGTTTCACTGAGTATTTTGAAATAGATTCTTCTCAAACTATACTTTTTCCCCAACAGGATGACCAAGGAGAAATACTATTAGAAATAGAAATTGTTTCCAAGAGCACTTGGAATTTTCTTTTGGCCCTGGAGAAAGAGGTAAGTTTACTATGACTCTGCACACCTGAATGGCCTTAAACTGCTAGCAAGGCACTCTGATGACTGTGGATATCGTTGTTCTTAGTATTTTTCTTATTCTTGACACTAAATAATTAAGTTTAAAAATTATTTCTACAAAATCATTTAACATAGTCCATATACTTGAAAAAGATTGTGCCAAATTAGTTGTCCCATTTTCCTTGAACATATTACAAAACAAAGGGAATAGGAATACTTTGTGATGTGTGGGAAGTCAGCTTACCACTTGGAATTGACTATGTTCACTCCTGATTTATTGTTAAATGAGGAACAATTAAATTATTTCAACTATCACAATAATGATTTGTCATTTAGAAAGGGAATAGCCTATCAGTGGGACAGAGTAGACTTCAATAGTAGTCTGTTCCACATCTTGTCTGTTCCAATAGTTACATCCGGATGACAGAGTATTTTTGCAAATATTGCATTTCAGAAAACTGCAACCTTAATTGGTCATGAAAAGGGAATGAGGTTAAAAGTAATTTTGATAACATTGTATGAGGGTGCAAAATACAGTTCTGCAGGACCAGCTGCAGAAACAAGAGATTGAAAGTCTCTGGCTAGATAATTATTCCTTGTGGGTAGGTATCCCTTGGAAAAGCTGAATGTGAACTTTTAGTCTGTTGTAAATGCATGTGTCATTGCCAATACTGCCTTTGTGCTATGCCTAGCACAGGTAAGGCTGGACCTGTTACCTCTTTGGGGCACTTCCAATAAAAATGTACAGCCCACTTCAAGAGTCTGAAAGATAAAATGAAAATTCTGATAGTCTTGTGAGGGTGGAAGTTGTCTGAAGTAAATAGCTCTGAGGAGGAAAAGTTGTCATAGACAGAAAGTCTTTGAAGGACTGGACTTTAAGCTGAAACAGAGGAAAGGAGAGCATAGTTCAGATGTTAGCACAATCAGAGGACTGCTATAGAGATTCCTTCATGAGATGTCTGTCAGAAATGCCACAGGTGAGAGGTTGGTTTGAGTTGGCCAGTGAGGTGCATGAAGAACACTTAAAAACTTTCTTCAGACCTATGTTTCTGTGGTCAGCCTGGTTCCATGTAACTATAATTATATGATAGTGTCTCATGTGTGCTAAAGGAAACTTTCCACTAAGATTAGAGTTTAAGAATCTTTTTCTTCTTGCTTTGCATAAAGCATGTGTTGTATGACTGCAATGTTCCTTATGGTTTTGGTATTCACTTTTACACGTTAAGTAAAAAGATATCTTGTATGATAATACTATATGATACATTTCACTTGTAGATATGACCTACCTTTCTTTTCATTATGCCAGTCATTTAAATCTGCATAATAAATTTGGCTTCATTTTTATGGAGTGCTCAATGAAGAAGCAATGCAACTACATGCAACTAAAGAATTGGTTCAAGATTCATGATTTACTCCTGTAGTTTCCCCCAGATTCTGAACTAGTCTTGAACTTATGTGTTTGTGAAGATCATTATGCAAGAGTTTAAAAGTGAATATGTTTAAAGTTACAGTTACTTTATAAGTATGCCAATGGGGGAAATGATATTAAAATAAAATTCTGCTCTATTCTGACCATAAGAGGATTTCCTTTTTCTTTGAAAACTGACTAGTGGAGAATTTAAAACACAATATATTTTCCTATGGACAACCAAGATGAACTTGTGTACAATATCGCTTTAAAATACTAAGAGGGATGGATGTTACTAGTATTCATCACCTGTGACTTGCATGCCTGTGGTCTTCTGGTTCAACACACTTTGTAGATCATAGACTGACAGGTTCTTCCAGTAACAGGAGATACTAATAAGTTGACTCTAGACATGTAATGTATAGCTGCTTATTTGTAGGAGCAAAGTGTCACCTATATGGCAACATTTCACAGTCAAATTAGGAGGCAGCATTTTTCTGTTCACTCAAAGACAGAACCAGATTTCATCAGGAAATTCCAAATAGGGGTTACCACTTTGGGCACAACACAAATTTTGTGCCTAAAGACTCTTGTTTCTCTGAATACTGTGGTCATGTTTCAAACTCTCTGGGCTGTGGGCTCACTAGAAAATAATTTGGAAGTGATCACAGTATCACAGTATCATCAGGGTTGGAAGAGACCTCACAGATCATCAAGTCCAACCCTTTACCACAGAGCTCAAGGCTAGACCATGGCACCAAGTGCCACATCCAACCTTGCCTTGAACTGCCCCAGGGACGGCGACTCCACCACCTCCCCGGGCAGCCCATTCCAGTGCCCAATGACTCTCTCAGTGAAGAACTTTCTCCTCACCTCGAGCCTAAATTTCCCCTGGTGCAGCCTGAGGCTGTGTCCTCTCGTTCTGGCGCTGGCCACCTGAGAGAAGAGAGCAACCTCCTCCTGGCCACAACCACCCCTCAGGTAGTTGTAGACAGCAATAAGGTCACCCCTGAGCCTCCTCTTCTCCAGGCTAAACAATCCCACCTCCCTCAGCCTCTCCTCGTAGGGCTTGTGCTCGAGGCCTCTCACCAGCCTCGTCGCCCTTCTCTGGACACGCTCAAGCATCTCAACGTCCCTTCTAAACTGGGGGGCCCAGAACTGAACACAGGACTCAAGGTGTGGTCTAACCAGTGCAGAGTACAGGGGCAGAATGACCTCCCTGCTCCTGCTGACCTCACCATTCCTGATGCAGGCCAGGATGCCACTGGCTCTCTTGGCCACCTGGGCACACTGCTGGCTCATGTTCAGGCGGGTATCAATCTGCACCCCCAGATCCCTCTCTGTCTGGCTGCTCTCCAGCCACTCCGACCCCAGCTTGTATCTCTGCGTGGGGTTGCTGTGGCCAAAGTACAGCACCCTGCACTTGGAGCTATTGAATGCCATCCCATTGGCCTCTGCCCATCTGTCCAGGCGGTCAAGGTCTCTCTGCAGAGCCCTTCTGCCCTCCAACTCAGTCACATCTGCCCCCAGCTTGGTGTCATCTGCAAACTTGCTGATGACTGACTCCATGCCCTCATCCAGATCATCGATGAAGATGTTAAAGAGGATGGGGCCCAGCACAGATCCCTGAGGGACACCACTAGTGACTGGCTGCCAGCTGGATGTGGCACCATTCACCACCACTCTCTGGGTCCGGCCCTCCAGCCAGTTCCTAACCCAGCAAAGAGTGTTGCCATCCAAGCCATGGGCTGACAGCTCAGCCAGCAGTTTGCTGTGGGGGACAGTGTCAAAGGCCTTGCTGAAGTCCACATAGACCACATCCACAGGCCTCCCCACATCCACCAAGTGGGTCACCTGATCATAGAAGGAGATCAGGTTGGAGAAGCAGGATCTGCCCTTCCTAAACTCATGCTGGCTGGACCTGAGCCCTTTGCCATCCCTCAGGTGCGCTCTTATCACCCCCAAGATAACCTGCTCCATCAGTTTCCCTGGCACTGAGGTCAGGCTGACAGGTCTGTAGTTCCCAGGTTCCTCCATCCGACCCTTCTTGTGGATGGGGACCACGTTGGCCATTTTCCAGTCTCCTGGGACCTCTCCGGTGAGCCAGGACTGCTGGAAAATGATGGAGAGCGGCGTGGCCAGCTCAGCTGCCAGCTCTCTCAGCACCCTGGGATGGATCCCATCTGGTCCCATGGACTTGTGGGTGTCCAGATGGCTCAGCAGGTCCTGAACTAATTCTTCATGAATTTCCAGGGCAACACACCGCTCCCCGACCCCATCCCCCAGTTCAAGAGGCCACTTGCCTCCTCCTCCTTCCTTGCTGTTGAAAACTGAGGCGAAGAAGGCATTCAGGACCTCAGCCTTCTCTACATCATCAGTTATAGTATTCCCCTCCTGGTCCAGTATGGAGTGGAGGCTCTTCTTGCCCTTCCTTTTAGCGGTGATAAATTTATAAAAGTGCTTTTTGTTATCTTTCACAGAAGTGGCAGCTTAAGTTCTAGCTGGGCCTTAGCCTCTCTAATTTTTCTCCTGCATAGTCTGGCTACCTCCTTAAACACGTCAGGAGAAGCCTTCCCCTCCTTCCAAAGGCGATACACCCTCTTTTTCTCCCCCAATTCCTTCAGGAGCTGTTTGTTCATCCAGGCTGGTCGCCTTCCCCGCCGGCTCATCTTTCGGCACATGGGAACTGCCAGCTCCTGTGCCTTCAAAAGCTCCTGTTTAAAGTAGGTCCAACTATCCTGGACCCCTTTGTTCTCAAGGACTGCTGCCCAGGGGACTTTGGAAATAAGTTTCTTAAGCAAATTGAAGTTTGCCCTCCGAAAGTCCAAGGTGTAGGTTTTGTTGTAGTGCCTCCTTACCTCCCTGTATATTGAAAACTCCACTAACTCGTGATCACTACACCTCAGGCAGCCTCCCACTGCCACATCTCCTACCAGCCCTTCTCTGTTGGACAGCAGCAGGTCAAGCTGAGCTTGACCCCTAGTAGGCTTGCTTAACAGCTGGGTCATGAAGCTGTCCTCCATGCACTCTAGAAATCTCCTGGACTGCCTCCTCTCTGCTGAATTAAGTTCCCAGCAGATATCTGGCAGGTTAAAGTCACCCACAAGGACAAGATCTGATCTTGAGACAGCCTCCAGCTGTTTGTAAAATATGTCGTCTCTTTCTTCATCCTGGTTGGGTGGTCTATATCAGACTCCAACCAGGATGTCAGATTTATTAGTCCTCCCTCTGATTTTAACCCACAAGTTCTCAACCCCTTCGTCCCTCACCTCAAGCTCAGTGGCATGGAGTGACTCCCTAATATACAGAGCCACCCCTCCTCCTCTTCTCCCTTGCCTATCTCTCCTGAAGAGGTTATACCCCCCCAGTATAGCAGCCCAGTCATGCCTGTCATCCCACCAAGTTTCTGAAATGGCAACTACATCGTAGTCACCCTGGTGGACCAGGACTTCCAATTCCTCCTGCTTGTTACCCAAGCTGCATGCATTGGTGTAGATGCACTTCAGCTGGGCTCTCGCTTCCTCAATTGACCCTAGTTTCCCTCCCACTCTCTCCTTCTCAGAGAGAGTAATTGTCTTGCCCACCCCCTTCAGACCTAGTTTAAAGCCTGCCTAATGAGCCCTGCCAACTCCAGTGCCAGGACTCTCCTGCCCCTCCTAGGGGAAAAATAGAATGGGTTTCACTGGGAAGTCTGTTGACCTGTTCTTTATAGGAGGTAGCTTAGTTTGTAAGCAAGTTGTTTTTCATCTCAGTGGTGGTTCAGAACTGTTCCTCATTTTTTGGGGGGAAAAACAATCAAACAAAAAAAACAACAACAAAACCCCATACCAAAAAAACTCCAAACAGAACAGTCATGTTGCTGAATCAAAGACTGGAAGCAGCAGGAAATTTTTACAGAGCTATTTTCAGTGGCATGACAGCCTCACTGTGGTATTCATCCAAAGCTGTAGAAGAAAAATTATGTATTCTTACAATAATATGAAGGAAACCATTGCTTTCTATAGACTCCACCATTTTTCAGAGAATCACAGGATATTAGGGGTTGGAAGGGACCCAAGGAGATCATTGAGTCCAACCCCCCTGCCAGAGCAGGACACTGCTACCTAACACAGATCACAGAGGAACACATCCAGACAGGCCTTGAAGACAGTTTCCTCCAGAGAAGGAGACTCCACAACCTCTCTAGGAAGCCTATTCCAGTGCTCAGTAAAGAAGTTCCCCCTTGTGTTGAGGCAGAACCTCTTTTGCTGCAATTTACACCCATTGCTCCTTGTGCTAACACAGTGAGCAAGTGAGAAGAGCCTGTCCCCCCCCCCCCCCCCCAGGCTGGCCAGCCCTCAAATACTTATAAACATTTATCATATCCCCTCTAAGTCTTCTCTTCTATAGACTAAAAAGCCCCAGGTCCCTCAGCCTCTCCTCATAAGCCATGCCCTCCTGTCCCCTAATCATCCTCTTAGCCCTCCGCTGGACCCTCTCCAGCAGATTCCTGTCCCTCTTAAACTGGGGAGCCCAAAACTGAACACAGTATTCAAGATGAGGTCTCACCAGGGCAGAGTAGAGGGGGAGGAGAACCTCCCTTGATCTGCTGGACACACTCTTCTTAACACACCCCAGGGTCCCATGGGCCTTCCTGGCCACAAGGGCACATTGCTGTGCCATGGTTAACTTGTTATTCACCAGGACCCCCAGGTCCCTCTCCACATGACTGCTTTCCTGTAGATCACCTCCCAGCCTGTACTGGTGCAGTTTATTATTCAGTTTATTATTCCTCCCCAGATGCAGGACTCCGCTCTTATCCTTTTTGAACTTCATCTGGTTCCTCTGTGCCCAGCTCTCCAGTCTGACCAGGTCTCTCTGGATGGCTGCACAGCCTTCAGCTGTATCAGCCAAGCCTCCCAGCTTGGTGTCATCAGCAAACTTGCTAAGCAGACACTCTGTGCCCTCATCAATGACATTGATGAAGGTGTTGAACAGCACTGGCCCCAGCACTGATTCCTAGGGGATACCACTAGTTCACTAATTACAGCTCTCCAGCCGGACCTGGCACCATTGATCATCACCCTCTGAATTGTATCTTGTAACCAATTCCTAATCCACCTCACTGTCTGCTCTTCCATCCCACACTTCCTCAGCTTATTTACTAAAATGTCATGGGAGATGATGTCAAAGGCCTTGCTAAGGTCAAGGTAGACTACATCCACTGATTTCCCTGAATCTACTCATTCAGTTATGGCATCATAAAATGCTATCAGGATAGTTAAGCATGACTTCCCCTTGGTAAATCCATGCTGATTACTCCTGATAACCTTCTTCTCTTCCAGGTGCCTTGAGATGCCCTCCAACAGGAGCTGTTCCATCATTTTTCCAAGGATGGAGGTGAGGCTGACTGGTCTATAGTTTCCTGGAGCCTCTTGCTTGCCCTTTTTGAAGACTGGAGTGCCATTGGCTCTCCTCCAGTCCTCAGGCACCTCTCCTGTCTGCCATGATTTGGAAAAGATGATGGAGAGTGGTTGTCGTGGATGGGTTTCTCAGTGCCTATGCCCGATTTGGTGGAGGGGAGAAATTAATTAATGCGAGAGGATATTTATAAAAATATAAGTATTTATTAACTTCTAGTATTTCAACTCTTGCCACCCCCAAACACTGAACTTTGATATTACAGGGTTCTTACACCGTTATGAAGACATTCTAGGATATAAATCTACAGCAAACTTATTAATAACTAGTGAACATTCAACTATGAACAGAGAGATTGTTTCCCTGTGGCTCAATGCCACCTGAGGTCTTATACTGTTTGCCCAGCAAAGCTGAGCTGAAACTGCTCTCTGCTTTATAGTAGAGGCGATAGAAAAGGCAGAGGCATCTACTCACAATTCTTATCAATTATTAATCACCCTTCGGGGCTGCGTCAGCCTATTGCAAGTGTCCAGTTCTTCAGAATCTCTCTCTGTGGACTAAGGCTGGAATCCTCTGGTGTCAGGGGAAATGGCAGGCTCTGCTCCTCACTGCTGCTGGATTCTGCTGGCTGCTCTCAACCTCCAGGTGCGGAGGCAGGATTCCGTGCAGTCTGGCTTCTCAGGCTGATCGAACACAGGCAAGTGGGTCTGCTCCCGGCAACCCATGGCAGTGTGCACACCAGGCACTCATTCAAAGGCAGGCAGGCAGGCAAGCAAGCATGTGGCAGAGCTGCAAGTAATGTGGAGAAGGCCTCCACGTGGCCCCGTGCACCCCTGTTTATCAACTGTGGGCCAAGAGTTGATGGTCTCATTGGCCACTCGAATGAGCCAATCAGGTTGGCAGTCAGCCGAACTCTATCACACTGGGTAAAACCCACAGGCCTGGACTCCAGGTATGGGAATCACATGGGCCTTGCACCAGGCAGGCCCAACCTGGGCGTGTGGGGACTTACACAATCAGAGGTCCCTTTGTGCTCATTTTTCCCTGGTGCAGGCAGAGACACGTCCAGTCAGAGCAGGTATATTTATGCCAGCTTTTGGGTCTACAGGCCATCCACAACAGTGGTAGAGTGATAATATCAGCCAGTTCTCTCAGCACCCTTGAGTGCATCTCATGAGGGCCCATGGACTTGTTAATATTTAATTTGTACAACTGATCCCTAACACAGTCTGCAGTGACCAGTGGGGAGTGTTCCCTCCTCCAGGCTTCCTCTCCTTCATCCAGGGTCTGGAGTACATACGAAAGCTCAGCCTTAGGTGTAAAGACTGAAGCAAAGAAGGCATTCAGCAACTCTGCCTTCTCTGCATCCTCAGTTATCAAGGCTGCCTCCTCATTCAGTAGTGCCCCCACACCTTCCCTGTACTTCCTTTTTCTACTGATGTATTTGAAGATGAAGAATAAGAATTTGCTGGCAGGTATAATATTTTCTATGAATTAAATATCAACCCCTATTAAATTTATTTTTCATCTGTATTAATATTAAAGCAACAAATATTCCTGAGAGGTGAGCAGTGTCATCAGATCCAACAAGAAGAGATTTGGAGATCAGGTTATGCTTGCAGAAGCCTCTCTAAACCCACAATTCCTTGAGTGCTTTTGGATGTCGTCTTCAAGATCTATCTTTCTAAATAATTTTCAATTTATATGGTACTATGTTTCAATTAAAGGAGCTGCAAACAGGTTGAATTTACTGGAAATTACATGCACAGGTCTCCAGGTTACCCCTCCTGAATTTCAAATAGGCACTGCTATTCTAATGTTTGTCCAGTTTATGGTTCATTTTATTCTTCCTCTCATTGCACAGTAAGTTCAAGAATTAAATCAGAGTAATGGTGACACACTGACTTCCTTTGTGCCACATCTTCCTGATTTAAATCTGTAAATTCAAGATCATGATAAAGATGTAAGAAAGGCTACAATATGTGGACTTTTCTGTTAGCTTTACAAACCGGATAATTAGTTTATTTACTTATCTGTTTTCTACATAACTGTTGTGCAAAAGGGTTAGATCAAGAGAATCAAATTGAGAGACAAGAACCCTAACCAGTCCATCCTAATTCTTTCTTGAATGTTCATTGTAAAACAGCATTGGAAAGCAGAACAAGATTACGCCACAGATTACTTAGTCTCTGAGCATCAGGAACATCTTATCTGTCCATAGCTGTTGTTTACTGCTCACAATGTCCTATTTAGGCAATGTGTAAGGTCCTGCACCTAGGCCAGGGCAACTCTACAATCTGATACAGACCTGGGGATAATGAAATTGAGAGCAGCCCTGCAGAAAGGGACTTGGAGTGCTGGTGGGTGAGAAGCTGGACATGAGGCAGCAATGAGTACTTGCAGCTCACAAAGCCAATCACATCCTGGTCTGCATCAAAAGCAGTATGGCCAGCCACTTTGCTCTGATGAGACCTCATCTGAAGTGCTGCATCCTGCTCTGGCATCCTCAACACAAATAGGGCAAGGGTATGATGAAGCAGGTCCAGAGGAGGGCCACAAACATGATCAAGGGGCTGGAATACCTCACTTAAAAGGGCAAGTTGAGAGGGTTGTTCAGCCTGGAAAAAAAGAAGGCTTCTAAGTGGTCTAATAGTGGCCTGCCAGTATGTGAAGGGGGCCTACAAGAAACCTGGAGATGGACTGTTTACAAAGGCTTTCAGTGATATGACAAGGGACAAGAGTTTGAAACTAGAGAAGAGTACATTTAGATTGAATCTTAGGTTCTTTACCATTAGCATAGTAGAATATTGGAAAAAGTTTTCCAAGGAGGTGTTTGGGGCCCCACAACAAACAGTAGCATGACCACTAAACCTTGTCCTGATGTTCCACATCTATGTGCTTTTTGGATGCCTCCAGGGATGGTGACTCCACCAATTCCCTCAGCAAATATGTTAATCACAGATCACAAAATCTTAGGGGTTGGAAGGGATCTTTGGAGATCATAAGGTCCAATCCCCTGCCAAAGCAGGTTCACCTAAGGCAGGCTGCACAGGAACACATCCAGGTGTTTTGAAAGTTTCCAGAGAAGGAGACTCTACAACCTCTCTGAGCAGCCTATTCCCATGCTCCATCAACTGTTAGATTTATCTAGTCTTCTTCTGTGTTGTGTTGTATCTACTGTATTCTGATTTACCTTCTTTGCACATTTTGTGAATGGCCTATTGTGCTAGTTTGAAGCTAGCTAGAATGTTTTTGGTGAAAGGAAAACAAGGCTGATGTCTACTTCCCTCCTCATAGGCTTGCTAAGAGATAAAAGAACAAGAATCAAAACAGATAAGGTACTTCTCCTGCTGGGGAGCTCTGAGCTTCATCACTCTCTCTAACCTCACCCTCTGTTTCTCTGACTAATCCACTTTGCTTCCTAACCCACCTGGCCTAACCTCCATTCTTCCTTGGGGCTGGGGTAAGGTTGAGTGGGGTAGGGGGAAGGTGAAGGGGCAGTTGGGAGCCCCTCCTGGGGACTCAGGTTTCTGGGAGGGGAGTTGTGTTTCTGTATTACCTTTTACCTTGTGTATTTTTGTATATAACTGTATATATTGTAAATATCTGCTTGTATATTGTGCTAGCTGTAAATAACAGGCTTCATTCAATTTCCAGAGCTGGCTGAGTCTAGTCTGGGTGATTTCCAAAGTGTGAAGGGGTGGGGAACACCCAAACCATCACACCTCTAGAAATTATATCTGTAGAAACAGCAGTCCTTAAAAAAGTCCACTAGCTAATAACTCTTCATCTACATTGTTATCTGAAAAGATGGCCTATAGCTTTTGTGAGGCTTAGATATAAAATTGATTTGCCTATCTTTCTCCCAGATATGAGAAGATTCTCTTATCTGTACTTCCTGTAGATTCATTCTGGATTTCTGGTTTCTATCAGGATTCTTTTAGGCAATCCTGCAATCAGTGATCTTGAAATGGGCCTAATTCATTCTCTTGGTTCTGTATGAATGGTCTCATTTACACTCTCATTGTGTCTTTGCTGGTGTAAGTTAAAGAAATATAGGTCCAGTCTTCTTGTAAGACAAAGTGTGCCACTACAACCACACCACCATGTCCTGTATCCTCATGGCAGCATCATATTTTGCTATTTTTAAGTGAAAAATCAGACATGCTATGTTTAAGCAGTTACAGGGTTGAACATCGTTGTGATAGTTTGAGGCTAGTTGGAGTGGGTGGGTGGGTAACTCCCAAACCATCACAATTGTCAGCTGCCTTAATTACAAATCCAGAAGGAAAGCAGAAAAAAGAATGTAGAGAGCTGTCATAAAACTGTGGGTTGTGGAGTTTTTTTCCTGCTTTTAATAAAATTACGTCATCTCACAAAACATAGTGAATCTTTTCTTTCCAACTTAGAAAATATCTATGACCTAAGGTGTGAGTTACTGGTAAATTGGCATAGAGCAAGTTTGTTGTTCACTAGACATTTGTAAATTGTGCACTCCTTTTTTTTATTATTAACTTGGGAAACTACTTTAGACTCATTGGTTTAGATGTAGTGGTTGACTTGGTAGTGTTAGGCTTATAGTTGGACTCAATTATTCTAGGGGTCTTTTTCAACTTGACTGATTCTGTGATTCTATGGCCTTACGAGTATCCTCTCTATATTCCACTTTTGCTGCCAATTCTTTAATGCATCCACACAACAGTGAGATAAGATTTTCTGAGAAGGAATTCGCTACCTAAAATGGAATTGCTGCAGAAATCTGATCTCTTAGAGACCTGAAGACCTGAGACCTGAAAACAGGTTAGCAAGCAATTATGTTGCAAAATATCTGAAATTATTCACACTTATTCAGAGGAGTTTCTCTTTGTATTTTCTCATTTGTTTTAAATTCTATTCCTTTCTTTTAAATGTCTCTTTTTTAAAATGTCTGTTTCTTACATACAAGTATCTGTCACATAGAGGTGCAGGTGGGAAAACACAGACTCCACACAATTCAGTGTGGATCCCACTGGAGACATTTATTGTTGGTTATGATTCTGCATATATAGTCTTGGGCATAGAGCACGCTTACACATTAGCATAATCTAGGCAAGTACAGCTCAGTCTTTTATATACATCACACCTTGTTTTTCCTCTTAGCCAGATGTCCCACTATCTTTCCTCCCTCATAAGAGACATTTTGAAGCTGTGGGAGTGAAGGTCAAATGCTTATACACTTCACGCTATTATTCCTTCCCTCTTGTATTGCATTCCTACACAGGGGATATGAAAAAGCTGTGTTTTGCGATGTTCTCATTATGGAATTTTTGTTTGACTGGTCCTGTGAGTAAAGCATAACTTAATAGAATTTAAGTTATGTGTAGGACAACTCTAAAAAGATTGATACAATATAACTCCAAATTAAGTAAAAGCTGTGATTTCTGCTGTCCCACTATCATTCTGTATTTTTAAAGCGAGTGATATGACTGCTGATATAAATGTTCTGGTAGTTAAGTATCCTACAAGCACTTTCCTTTGAACATGTTTAGCTATGCCTGAAACCTTTTCCAGAAGCATCACTATGACATATAGATAGCAATAATTTATCTCAAGCTCACCAAACTATGCAGCTTTCCTTACATATTTGCTACACAGCACTGGGGTTTATCCTTCATGAAGAGGAGATTTCAGACCTTTGTCTCATCCAGAGATAAGATGGGTGAAACAGGCTTACCCAGCACCTGTCATTTTCTGTCTGCTGGGTTAACTCCCTGAGCTGGATTCTGCATTAATCTCCAGCCACACATGGAGTGGTAGAGCAATGTATGGTTGCAAATATATCCACACAGGATTGGCAGGTGGCACATAGCACCTATGAGACACTTGCGCTGCATCAAAGTGAAGACAACTAGCACAACCTGAAGCACCTTGCATGGTACTGGACACCAACATGAAGCAGAGCTCAAACAAATCCCCTCTTTCTTTCAGTTGTTTGGTTTTGTTCAGTTTTGGGTTTGATTTTTTTTACTGTTTGCTTGGCTGGATTTTTTTGGTGTGTGGCTGCATAGTTTGGCATGCACTGGCTTCCTTTTGCACCCATCCGTCCATGCTAGCACTCTATTTTGCAGTACCTAGAGTTAGAAGTATTGATAGCCTTAATCAGTGTCATATCTCTACTCAGATGATGTTTGAAGACCAATAAACACACTCTTGAAAATCTATGAAACAAGAAAAAGGAAGAGCTTATTTCTCCTTGGATAGAAATGACATTGTCTGAATTGTGTGTTTGGTTGGTTTTTTTTTTTTATTAGAGGCTGCTTTTATTGTAGCTACTATTCTTTATTCCAAAATTAAAATAGATATACATGAAATGAGTTACTTTTTACATGTCGAAAGGAGGAATCTTGTGCTATCAGCCACCCCTCCTCAATGAGTATCTTAATCTATTGCTAAGATTCATGAAAAATGGTAAAGAACAGCATTTCTTTATAAAGAGCTGTGATAGATGCTGCATATTTCCATCTCTGTATTCAAATCTCTTAAATGTGAGAACTGGGAAGACTCATTGCCAAAGTTGGTAATATGCTACATAATTGTGGAGGAATAAATCTTAGTCATCACAATTATATTACATTTATCCTGGAAAGAGGATGTCGCTGAAGGTCTGTTGGGATCCTCAGGCTGTAAACAAGTGTGTTCCCCAGTTTTCACTGGGTCCTACACCACTCCATTGCCTAAATACTCCCTCTTCCAGCAGCATCAATAGTGGTGGCAGCAGAATGGCTTGGTCACGCCTGCCATGCTTGTCCCTCCTCCTCAGTGTGCTACAAGCACTCTTCTCACTTCATCCTTACTGCATCTGTCCCTGTTTATAGGTCATGAGACTATTTAGCAGCTGGGAGGTCCTGCCTCATTTATTTGGGACATCAGGAAGATTTGGCACTGGTAAAATCTGCAAGTAATTTTTTTAAAATGATGTTCTAAACATCTTTCTTGACTACTGCTAGAACCAGTGATCTCTTTAGTCTCAATTATATATGGTAGTACTAACATGAAATTGTGATACCACATGTTTGCTCCTAAATATAGAACAACTATCACCTAGCATCCATGTTGTGGAGGGCCTGTAGGCTCGAAAATGGGCTTATTTATGCCTTGCCCTGCCTGGACATATTTTTCTGCCCAAACCAGATGTAAACACATTAAATGGATAAAAGGGCCACAAACAGGCCTGGTGCCATAAAGTCTGGCCTGCCCAGGACCCCTGATTGTGTAATGTGGTTGTAAACATGTTTGTGTAAGCCCATGCGCCCAGCTCGTGATTACTGGGTGCTAAGCCTGTGTGTTTACCATATTTAGAAAGTCCAGGCCTGTGACTATTGCCTATTATGGTATTGTTTGGCTGACTGCCAAAACCTGATTGGTCATTCTAGAGTCCAAGGGGCCATTGATCTCAGCCCACATTCAATAAATAGGGGTACACAGGTAAACATGTGCTTGCTGCCCCACATTGCTTGCCTGCCTGCGTACTCACTTGCAGAGCTCACTTAAGCCTGCCTGTACATATGTGGAGCTCAGACTCCCATGCATCTGTGCACACCTTACATGCCTGCTGCCCTATCATTGCCTGGTAAGCGCCATTGCTGCCGAGTTATCAGGAAGCAGACTGAATTGTCTGCAGGTGATTGGCTTGTCTGGCCAGCGTTACATCATGCTGAGACAGCATGGCATCCTGCCTCTGCACTTGAAGGTCCTGCCTAAGAATCCCTGGACAGAGCATCCAGAAGAAGCCAGCAACACAAGGTCAGAGATTGCATCTGTTGCCAGGAGAACAAGGTCAGAGAGTCTCCTTTCCCCAGAAGCTGGGAGGATTCCAGCCTCAAAGTCCATGGGCAAAGACTCCCCTGAAATTTGGACACTAGTAATAGTCTGTGACGTAGCCCCGGAGGGTGATTGATAATTAATAAGAATTGTGAGTAAATGCTTTAATGCCTCTGTAATATCTGTTACCTCTGCCATAGAGCAGAAAACAGTTTCCAGCCCACTCTGCTGGATGAATAGTATATAGACCCCAATCAGCATTAAGCCATGGGGAAAAATCCTCTCTCTGTTTATAGTTTGAATGTTTGCTAGTTATTAATAAGTTGTGGTTGGATATTAATCCTGGAATGTCTTTCATGACCATGTAAGATCCTTTTACTATTAAAATACAGTGGTTGGGAGTGGCGAGAGTTCAGAATATTGAGTTTAATAAATATAGATTTTTATATAATATTATCTTGCACCAATTAATTTTTCCCCTCCGCCACAATTGGCTTAGGCAGCAGAATATCCCTCCGCAACAATCCAATGCCAAAATGAACATTCCATCTCTGATTTCTGTGCCTGTGGAATCCAGGACCATAGTCTTATTTCATCTAATGTTGCAAATTACCTTAGAAATTTTAGATCTGCACCTACCAGGGATTTACTCTGATATATTGCAGGTATATTTTATGTGTTTTTGTGATTGGCACAGCATCAGAGTTACAGAATAATAGAGTCATAGAATCACAGAATCAACCGGGTTGGAATAGACCTTCAAGATCATCCAGTCCAACCTAGCACCCAGCCCTATCCAATCAACTAGACCATGACACTAAGTGCCTCATCCGGTCTTTTTTTGAACACCTCCAGAGGTGGTGACTCCACCTATTCCAATGACAAATCACTCTCTGTGAAAAACTTCCTCCTAATATCAAACCTATACCTCCCCTGGTACAGCTTGAGACTGTGTTCCCTTGTTCTGCTGCTGGTTGCCTGGGAGAAGATACGGACCCTCACCTGGATAATCAAGGGTTTTAGAAGTGTCTTTATACAGGAAAACTTCCCCATTAAATCAGCACGTCTTGGGAGTAATATTTGGGTTTAACTTATTCATAAGTTAAGATTAGACTCATTTCAGACTCACTGGGCAAGCATGTTTGATCCACCTCATGGCCATAGGATCTAAGGATATGTGACCACTTTCTTAAAACACATTTGGAAATAACCTTTTAAAAAAATATAATAATTATTATTATTAAAATGTTAGCAGGTTTCAGACAGGGCATTTATGAACAAAGAGATGAAAATTTATTCACAGTGTTGCAGTGCAGGCAGAGGCTGTTATTGTGTTAATATTGTTTAATAACACTAGAATGTAAACTTTGTGTATGTTTTCTTTGATCAGAGTATCAACTGCCTGAAGAATATTTTTATCCTTCCACTACCATTTCTCATTCCATAAAATCCTGGCAGTCTGACTGAAACTATAGACTTACAACTAATAAACTTACAGGGGTGTACCTTTATTTTATTTGAGAAGCAATTGGCTTGTGATCCTCAGGTTCCGAATCTTAATCCCATGAAGGAAAACTAAGTGAATATACAGCAGTTGCAACTCTGCCTTTGATCTACAAGTGGCAGCATTTATTTATAGGAGAGAGTGAGAACTTGTATCAGGATTGTCTGATGTTTGTGAAGCACTGTGTGTCACTCTGCTTCATTTCCAGGTATGCTGTGTGGAAGCCAGCTGCAGCTTCATGCCAGCAAGAGCCACAGTTTGCAGAATAATTGCTGATTTTTGCAGTGATTCCATTTTTACATCACAGCTCACTATACCTTTGAGACACAATTTTTCATATATAAAAAAACACAAATATTTTGTAATCATCTTGATGATTTCTGGTGGTCTTGTCTTTTTAGACATTTAGAAATGCCTTTATATCAGCTTATTATTAATTCAGTCGATGATTATGTGGGAAGGGGAATTTCTTGTAATGCCATTGTAGGTGTAGTTTGACTTACCTACAATGCCCAGTTTTGGCTAAGTTAACATTGTCTGATTCTAGCCCAAGTCCTGTGAAAGAGCTTGAAATATGAACCTAATTCACTTTTCATCTGCTGTCTCATCAAATGTTTACTGATGACTATAACTTCAGTTATAATGAAAGGTTTGTTCTTAATTTGGGTTATATCTATATAGAGAAGATCTCGCAACTGGAAATCCTCATTGCTTGAACTCAATGGGTTTTCAGGAGTCTTAGATGACAGCTATCAAATGCCCTCCTGTTATCTAGCACTTGTATTTTTATTTAACATATTTCACTGCCACTCTGTCTGGGCACCTGAAAGAGCAGTGTTATAGACTCCTATCACATCTCTCCTTTGTGAGCAGAATTGTTGAGGCCTGTACAGCCCCATAGAGTTTGCCTTGCCCTAATCAACATCCTATTGGATGTCTGTCCCTGAAGTGTATTCCCTGTAACGTTTTTGACCATAAACTGTGTCCTGGAGTCCTGTACCCCTAAATTCCTCTCCTGCCCGGACTTCGGGGGGCAAGGGGGAAAGCCGCCTGGTTTCCCTCCACCCCTCGCCTGCCCTGCAGCCGTGAAGGGGGGGAGGACTGCCCCGTGAGTTTCCACGCTGGAGCCAGGCTGGGATTGGCCGTGCGCTTTCGTGCCTAAGGTGTGGTAACTCTGCCCTTTGTCTAGCGAAGGTTATAAATATTGGGGATCTTCCCGCCTTTGGAGTTCCCGCTTCGGAGTTTGCCTGTGCCTGGACGTATGTGTCTGCCTGAGCTCGCTCACTCCCCTCGGCTGGACTGCAGAGAGACCAAGGATTCACTTTCCTGTTAGGCACACCTTTGTGTGCCTAACGACCCTTAACGACCCTTAACAATTCACCTGCAGCCGCTGAAAGGAAGAGGAGGACAGACCACACGAGCCAGCCTGAGTGAGTTATTTGGCTTAGCTTAATTTAGTAAGAAACCGCTATTAATTAATAGCTGAGTCCTTTTCCAACTTCTGACTTCCGAAATAGTCAGATTATTGATGGTATCCTTGTAGGTTAATACTCATGCAACTGAATCTGCTTATTAAACTAAATTAATCTTTGTGTATATAGTTGTGGGGGCAGGTTTTTGGGAAAATAAAAAATAACTATTTTTGATAAATTCCCGACTCGGCCACATATTAATTCCTGCTCTCCGCAACAAATTGAAAGACAACCATTGCATAGTGCATTGAAGGTATTTCCATACTAAGTATAATTAATGTAAACATCTCTGCTTTGTAGTCAGCTATCTCATCCTTTCAGAGCTACCTATTGGATACCAATGAGACTTTTCTGAAAGAACAGATCTCTTTCTGATTTTGCAGGGCCTAGTAGCGTTCAACTGTGACATTCAGAGCAAGAGTGCTGTGTTTGAAGACTGAGAGTTGCCCTTCCTGAGTCATTTTAGCATGCTAAATTTGCTACTCAAGAGGTTATTTTCAGAAATATATGAGAAATTAAACCATTAACTAAATTGTGTAAGAAAAAAACACACTAGAGTGAACTTTAAACCTGTTTTCCCTAAACTGTGTGCTCTAGTCCAAATGAAATCTTTACTGTGCTTCTTTTCCATGGTTCAGCCTCAGCAGGGGATTGAATATCTGTATTGCTTCCTAAAGTTGGATAATGTATTTTTCTGTCCATACTAAGCAGCATCTCACTTGTTCCTTCCACTGTCACCGTGTTATTGGAAAGGTATATATGTTAATCTTCATGGTAATACAGATTGATCTGATATAGACAGACTTGATGTTTGTGTGTGTATGCACATGTATATATCTACCTATCTATATCCGGTAAGGTCTGTAGCAAACAATTCCATCCTGATCCATGGTAACAGAGATACTGAGTACTGTATCACTCAAACATAGTGAGATGTCTGTGCCAAACAGCTGATGTCTGAGATTGCCACACTTGTTTGGTACAACACATTTCTCAAAACCACAATGTTTTCTAAGGAAGGTCTGAATATGGGTTCTTCTCTGGGAGAGTCTTTCAAGTATTATCCTGCTTATTATTAGATTAAGAGGATAAACTCATTACCATCCCCCCTTCTCAGGATTCATGACACTGCATGTTTCTCACCAGAGCCCTGACAGATGAGAACTGACATAGTAACACAGGACCTCAGCTTCTTGCCCTGAGGGATTTTTGACATTCACTCAAGAGCCTTAACCCAAGTTCTTGCCTAGATGTTATGTGCATTCCCAGATTATATCTGTACCACACATGCAGGAAAATGCTGGTAGTGAGGTACTGAACCTGTAAGTATTAAAAATTGTATGAACCAGTGTTCTGGAGTGAGAGGTTACTATCAGGAGTCTTCACTGGGCATGGTTTATCTTCTTAGGATTATGGGTCCAACTGACACTCATTGTATTTTGTACACCTAAAAGAGGCTCAGCGATGGAATCACTGAAATATTTTGATCTTACAGTCCTGTTGTTTCCTGCTAAAAAGTCAGCACTGTGGTAGAGCAAAAAATAATGTCTTTCAAAACCCTTCTTTCCTCTCAGCCACTTTGACCTTAAGCTTCCTGTGTTCATGCCACTGGTTTATGTAAGACATCACAGGGTTTACCCAAAATACTCACATTTTATAGACATGTGGATTATTTGCATTAGAATAGAATCAACCAGGTTGGAAGAGACCTCCAAGATCATCCAGTACAACCTAGCACCCAGCCCTAGCCAGTCAACTAGACCACGGCACTAAATGCCTTACCCAGTCTTTTCTTGAACATCTCCAGGGACGGTGCCTCCATCACCTCCCTGGGCAGCCCATTCCAATTGAAAAAAACTCTCTCTGGCAACAACTTCCTCCTAACATCCAGTCCATACTTCCCCCACCACAACTTGAGACTGTGTCCTCTTGTTCCATTGGTAGTTGCCTGGGAGAAGAGGCCAACCCCCACCTGGCTAGAAACTCCATTTAGATAGCTGTAGACAGCAATGAGATCAACCCTGAGCCTCCTCTTCGCCAGGCTAAACAACCCCAGCTCCCTCAGCCTCTCCTCACAGGGTTTGTGTTCCAGGCCCCTCATCAGCTTTGTCGCCCTTCTCTGGACACCTTCCAGCACCTCAACATCTCTCTTGAATTGAGGGGCACAGAACTGGACACAGCACTTAAGGTGTGGCTTGACCAGTGCTGGGTACAGGGGAAGAATAACCTCCCTTGTCCTACTGGCCACACTGTTCCTGATGCAGGCCAGGATGCCATAGGCTCTCTTGGCCACATGGGCACACTGCTGCCTCATCTTCAGCCTACTATCTATCAGTACCCCCAGGTCCCTTTCTTCGTGACTGCTCTCCAGCCACTCAGTCCCCAGCCTGAAGCGCTTCATGGGGTTGTTGTGGCCAAAGTGCAGAACCCTGCACTTGGCCTTGTTCAGTCTCATCCCATTGGCCTCTGCCCACCCATCCAGCCTGTCTAGGTCCCTCTGCAGGGCTCTCCTACCTTCCAACAGATCAACACCTGCTCCCAGCCTGGTGTCATCTGCAAACTTACTGATGCTGGGCTCAATGCCCTCGTCCAGGTCATCAATAAAGATATTGAATAGGACTGGGCCCAGCACTGATCCCTGGGGAACACCACTAGTGACTGGCTGCCAACTGGATGTGGCACCATTCACCACCACTCTCTGGGCCCAGCCTTCTAGTCACTTCTTGACCCAGCACAGAGTGAATCTGTCCAAGCCACGAGCTGCCAGCTTGGCCAGGAGCTTGTTGTGGCAGACAGTGTCAAAGGCTCTGCTCAAGTCCGGGTAGACTACATCCACACCCTCCCCCACATTCATCAGGCGGGTAACCTGATCATAAAAGCAGATCAGGTTGGTGAGACAGGACCTGCCCTTCCTAAACCCATGCTGGCTGGGCCTGATCCCTTGGCCATCCTGTAGGTGCTTTGAGATGGCACCCAAGATGACCTCTTCCATCACCTTGCCTGGCACTGAGGTCAGGCTCACAGCTCTGTAGTTTTCCCATTCCTCCTTCTGGCCCTTCTTGTGGATGGGTATCACATTGGACAGCTTCCAGTCTTCAGGGACCTCTCCAGTGAGCCAGGATTACTGATGGAGAGTGTCTTGGCCAGCTCATCTGGCAGCTCTCTCAGCACCCTAGGATGAATCCCACCCAGTCCCATAGACTTGTGAGGATCGAAGTGTCTCAGCAGGTCCCTTACTGCTTCCTCATGGATTAGAGGGGGACTATACTGGTCCCCAACTCCATCTGCCACTTCAGGAGTCCAGCTGTCCTGGAGACAACCTGTCCCACCATTGAAGACTGAGGCAAAGAAGTTGTTAAGCACCTCTGCCTTTTCCTCATCATTTGAGGTCAATTTGTAAATCTGCAGTATTCCAAATGATACTGGATTTGTCACAATGCATTATAGGAATGTAGGAGTACAGAACAGGAAAAAAAAAAAAAAAAAAACAATTTCCTGCTCACATTAAATGTGTAATTATGCAGCCATCATCTCTCGGTAAGTTATGCTCCAAGTTTAGGTCAAGCAGCAGTTTTATTTAAGGAATGAAAAGTAGAGAGATTTCATGTGATTTAATGTTTATGTAATGTATTATGTGTTTTGTTCATGAATATTGTATAAAATGTATAATTTATGCCATACATACATGATATATATTTTTTGAGCCAACATAACACAAAACTTGAACACATCAGAAGGAAGTTACTAATTTTTTATGCAAATAACATGAATCCAAGAGTAATCTGTGCTATGTGTGCTTCCCAACTGCAGAGGGCTTTTATGAAAATGCTCCTCCTCCTCTTGTCACTCATAATGCCTAAATGAAATCACCATTTGAATCCTTGCTTGTGTTTCTATGGTGAATGTGATCTCTAGCAGTCATTCTTTCAGAAGATAGCATATGTGCCTTGACAATAGCTAGTGGGAAGAGGAGCCTTGACTTGGAAATATTCCAGTTTTGCTGGAAAGAGTAACTTTAAAGTTTTGGGTTATTTTCTTCTCTACTTTTGCAAGTTTTAAGGTTATTATTCCAGCAAGTTATCTTTCCCATAGTTTTGAATATATTACATGCCTATAGGTAGCAATAGTAAATCGTTCTAGCCCCTTTCTGAATGGCTGAAAGGCTCACACATTTTGGTTTGTATTTGTATACTTGTTCTAATATCAATGTCAACAAATATATCTGTCTAGAAGCCAGAAAGTATATTTCTCTTCCATAAAGAATATGGCTCATGATTACACTCATTTTTAAAGAGGAAGTGTAGAAGGGTCATGTGTGTGTGTGTATGTACATATATATATATAAAATCTCCCCTGCTGAAGTATAGTTTAAGCAGGGTGTTTTTAACCTCACTGTTTTACCTCCTATTCTGCTTTAGTACACACTTCCGCAGTGAGTAATTTACATAAATATACACAGCCTATGAATAATGCATAAGACTTATTTTAAATGCAGGGCTTCCAGCTCCCACAGTGCAGTAGGGTATACAACAATTTGATTGGCTTTGGACTGTTTTCATTACTGGCAATTTCTGGGAACACAAAAGAGGTTGAAAAGACTAACAGGAATGGACAATATTTATTTTGTGAGAAATATTTGTAGCCTTTTCAAGGCAACTGTATTGTGAAATTTTGCCTGTGATTGTTGTTCCTCACCCTGGGAAGAATGCATTAATGCATTAGAGGGTTTGTGATTGGTCTTCTGTAGATTCAGCCAGATCTCTGATTTTTTTTTTTTTTAAATTTTTTTTAGGATACTGCTGGATTTTTCCACCCTATTTGCATAAGTGTGAGCACAAGCTATGAACATGTAGAGAACTATCCAATTTCTAAAAATTTCTCAATTAATGGCAATGAACACTAGAAGACTAGGAATACCTTGACATACAATAGTTAAAACATAGAGGTTTTAGTTTACAGTATTTCAGGGTTTGTTTGTTGGGTTGTTTTTTCTTTAAGGAGAATGAAATGATTTCTAAAACAGAAGTTCATCTTTTTCATCAGGGTCAGCTGATGCTGTCACAGCACATAGGTTCTCCTTCTCTGAAACAGGTGTATTCTTAATAGAGAACAAAGACCCAGTGTTAACCACAATACACAAAGGTTTTGCTTTTATTTTGCCAACATCTTAGTCATGCTGTTATGTTTATGCAGAAAGAAAATAATTTTGTTTCTCTTCTCTTCTCTTCTCTTCTCTTCTCTTCTCTTCTCTTCTCTTCTCTTCTCTTCTCTTCTCTTCTCTTCTCTTCTCTTCTCTTCTCTTCTCTTCTCTTCTCTTCTCTTCTCTTCTCTTCTCTTCTCTTCTCTTCTCTTCTCAATTGCTAAAGAGGTTGGGTGTCCTGATGCTGATGCTGATTCTGATTATGATTTGACCAATAATTTTCCAAGTTCTTTAAGCATGTTCACAGAAGTAAACAATATTTTTCCTGAAATAAAATGAAGGTCAGTGTGCCAGCTTGAATGTGTACCTTCATCCATCTTTCTGTTTTATTCAGTGACATAAATGTTTCTTTTAGATATTTATGTATCTGAAAATGACTTGAAATCACCTTTTTAATTTTTTATGGTATTATGGGGAAGTATCCAACATTACTAGAGCAGTTAGTTTCACAAAGTGTTTAACTGGTGCTGTAGATGTACCAATTCTCCACAATTAGCTTTGATTAATATTTTAATAGTTAAGGATAATGTGATTTTATCATCTGCTGCTTATATTAATAATTTTGCAAAGGAATTGTTTTTAACTGCCCATATAACATCACATCTAAGCAGCCCAAACACAGTTTTGCAATGTCTGTTTTTTTAACCAATGACAGCTGAACTTTATCAAGCAGTAAGAATTTCAAAGGCCATGACTGCTTCTTTCTCAGGTTACCTGAAGCAAAACTATATTTTTTTTCTTGCTCGTGACTTGACCAATGCGAATAAGTGAATGAGTAAATAAACATTACTTCTGAGGAGTAAATATCTCATGTAAAACCAATACAAACTGGAGTTTTCTCTTCACATATCTAGAGGTGCACAAGGAGAAAGATGTGACCATGCCCATTTTCCATCTGCGCCATGCTTGAGTGTGCAAAGAGTGGTAAGTTCCCCAAGCAAAGTCATGTGGTGGGATGTACATTTCTCTGAGGACTACCAATCTGCAAGGCAAGTACTGGCTTAAACGGGTGTATTTCCTGTATGTATACCTGTATTTTCCTATTATTGAAACCCAGTTTCCAGATGTTGCTAGTAACATTGGAAAATATTTAAGAGAGAAGCTTCTTTCTATTTCTCTGCAAAATCCTAGCATGGGTTTTGTTTTGATCCTCTGATATCATCACTTCTGGCACAAATATCCACACACATGTGCAGAAACTACCCAGCTGCTGAAATCTTCAGCATCTTTCATCTTGTTGATGACCACAGAAGAGATTTTTTTCCAGAGACATGCAAATGTCTGGATGGAATTCCCAAGCCAGCAAAGCTGCCAAGTTTTATGGTTTATAGCAATTAAAAAAATCAGATAGTCAGATAACTTTCTCTTGCACTCACAAACTCAGGCCTGCACTGAACCAGCTCCTGAGATTTTTTGCGTGTGTGATTAAACTTTGTGAAAAAATAGACAAGTTATTGGAACTGCAGGGCTCTGGTGTTGTATTTTGTTTTGCTTTGTATTTCTCTACTATTTTTTCCCAGATGAGGGACAAAGGAAGACAATTCCTCTACGGTGAATAACGTTAAACAAAACAAATCAGAAAACCAAAGCAAACCAAAAACCCTAAACCAAAACTGAAACTAACAAGAAAACAAACAAAATCTGAACAAAAGAAGCCAAAACTCCAACCCTAACCAAAACAACAAATGAACAAACAAAACAGAAAAACAAAACAGAGCAAAAGCTATCTGGGCTTCTTGAAAGGGCTTTAAACTAGACTAGAAGTGGGAGGGGGTTAAACACAACAGCACTAGAGACAAACTGAAGGAGGCTGAGAGTGGTAGGCCAGAGATAGGAGTAAAACCAGCAGCCCAGCTGAAGTGTATGTTAGGAGGAAGTTCTTCCCAGAGAGAGTGATTTCCCATTGGAATGGGCTGCTCAGGGAGGTGGTGAAGTCACCATCCCTGGCGGCACTCAAGAAAAGACTGGCTGAGGCACTTAGTGCCATGATCTAGTTGACTGGCTAGGGCTGGGTGCTAGGTTGTACTGGATGATCTTGGAGGTCTCTTCCAATCTGGTTGATTCTATGAACATTCTACGAACAAAAAAACCCAAAATAACACCCCCCCCCCCAAAAAAAAAACCCACAAAAATCCAACCAAGCAACAAAACCCCCCCCACCCCTCAAACAAACAAACAAACAAACCCAAGAGAGAAGGAGAAAGAGGAAATCCTATTTTGGCTCACTTGGCTCTGATCTTACTGCAACTACTGTATATTTAATACAGGGAAATCCTAATCAAGATATCCAGGCAGATGGCCCTTTTTTCTCCATTAAGAAGAATACTTGATTAACTGAAGATGTGCCTTGAATAATAATTTATTCAGGAAGATACAGCACTCATCAAATGACTGAGAGGCTCTCAAGCCATTTCCTCAGCAGGTGCATGTCAGAAGCTGTCTGCTGGAACCAACAGAAGTATCTGAGTCTGTGGTAGTGCTTCCCAAAAATAGAGACTATCAAGTATGAACACAACTCAAAACCTAAGTGGGATTTGGGCACCCGAATTCCATTTTCACAGATTGGCGTACAAATCTAGCTTATCAAGTGTGATCAAATCAGGCTGCTGTGAGATACCTGCTACATTGACTAGTGATGCGCAGCTGAACTGAAACAAACCACTGAGATGCAGAAACGGATTTTAGATTTACATTGCACTGAAGAAAAGTAGGCAGTGGGTCAAAACACTCATCAAGACATCTTAAAAAGTAACTGGTAAAGTACAGAGACGCTGAAATCTTACAGAGGCTGCTGTGTCATTAGGTCATGCTCCTGACCTAAAGAGAAGTGGTCTTTACTTTGCAGTGATTGCTGAGAATAAGAATTTAATTTAAACTTACTCCTTTGTCATGAAATATGTACAATACAGTAGCAATAAACAATCTTAGCCAGGCAGTTTTCCTTTAAAATCACCTTTTCCTGCCTAGTGTTCAGCAACTGTAACATGCAAAAAAATTTTCTAGTCTGAATTACTTAAGAAGTACTGAGCATCTTATGAAAGAGTTCATTGCCATCAGAAGTGGATCATAACATCATCTTCATCGCATCTACTTGTTGTATGCCTGATGCTAATCTGTCATGTGTCAGCTCCATCCTGTTAAGATACAGCCAATCATGAAACAAAAAAATGAAATATCTCATTTTGATGTAGAGTACCTGAAACTGTTTTTCCTCCTTTTCTGTAATTACAAGGATTTTGATTCCTGTGGTCCTTTCTTGAGTAGCCTATTCAGTGGGTGTCATTTAAGCAGCTGTGCAATTATTTCCATTGTTGGCATATTGTACTGGTGTCAAAGTGTTTTCGCACCATTAATGCTAGAGCTGGAGCTGAAGTGTTGTTTAGTCTGGAGCAAACTTGAATGCTGAGCAGCTGGGTCGTGTCATGTTGGGATGCAGGACAGTGGAGGAAAGTGGAGGTAATTTCCATGCAGAACAAGATGCATCCGAGCTTGCAGAGGATGTGCTGTTGAAAAACTTCCTCCACATAAGGGTCTTTCCATGAGGACGTTTGTTTCAATGCCACTCAGTTTAACTCTGTTATCACTAATGCAGAAGAAAAGTTAAATCACAAAAGCTGAGTGGCAGTTCCAAATCTACTATTACCATGAATGTCTCAGAGCTGCAAGGATTTCTATGAAGTCCACAGCAAACTTAACCAGTGATTCACTGCTGACATGCAGCCACTTCCATCAAAAGGGACTCATGATGTTCTCAAATTCTGGATTTTCCTGCTGTTTTTATTGTAGTTGGTATGACAGCCTATAATAAGCATCATTTCCAAGACCAGGAGAGCTAGTGTCATCTGGTTTATAGTGCATAAACACATGCATGTCTTTCATGCACCTTAAATCAAGACAAATGGTAATCTGGATGAAATTAAGTAAAGCAAATATTCCAGGCATTCTGGTCTGGTGTCACGCTTCAGGTAGCATTCAATATTACCATTTTTAATTTGAAGATGAGCTGCTTAAGAACTACACTGCAATTTTGAGATGCTCTATAAAGCTCAATTTAAAAGCACTGATGTCAGTTTCAGCAGCGTTTTTAAACACAGGTGCCTGCCAGAAGGGACAAGGGAAACTCTTCCAGCCCCCCTTACCTCCTCAGTTGCCTTTGCACAGCAGATATAGGGCACTAGGCGTTGAGGGTGAGGTGGTTTTGGAGGAGGCAGAGGGATGACTGAAGTAAATCAGTTTCCACCTTGCATCAGATCAAGTACTCAAAAGAAAAAGAGGAGGGTAATTGTTATTGGTGATTCCCTTCTGAAGGGAACAGAGGGCCCCATATGCCAGCCAGACCCCTTCCACAGGGAGGTCTGCTGCCTCCCTGAGGTCCCAGTCAGGGATGTTACCAGGAGGCTGCCTACTGTAGTGAAGCCCTCTGATTACTATCCCTTGTCGGTTATACAGGCAGGAAACGATGAGGTTGATAACAGCGGACTAAAAGCTAACAAATGGGACTTCTGGGCTCTGGGAAAGGCAGTTGATGGAGCAGGGGCGCAGGTAGTCTTTTCATCTATACCCTTAGTCACAGGTTGGAATGCAGAGAGGAATAGGAAAGCATATTTGATCAACAAGTGGCTCAGAGGTTGGTGCCTCCAACAAAACTTTGGATTCTTTGATCTTGAGGAACTTCATCTTGCCACAGGTGTGCAAGCAACAGATGAGATACAACTGACGCAGAGGGGGAGAAGGACCCTGGCACATAAGCTGGCTGGGCTTGTGAGAGGGCGTCAAACTAGAGTGGAAGGGAAAGGGGTTAAACATGACAGTACTAAAGACAAACCAAAGGAGAATGAGGGTGGAAGGCCACAGCTAGGGGTAAAAGCAGCAGCCCAGTTGAAGTGCATATATACTGATGCAAGAAGTATGGGTAACAGACAAAAGGAGCTGGAAGCCTTGGTGCTGGAAGAAAACTACAATGTTGTCCCATCACTGAAACGTGGTGGGATGACTCGCATGATTGAAGTGCTGTAATCAATGGCTACAGACTCTTCAGGAGAGACAGGCAAGGGAGAAGAGGTGGAGGAGTGGCTCTGTATATTAGGGATGCTCTGGATGTCACGGAGGTAGAAATTAAGGATGATTAAGTTGAGTCCCTATGGGTGAAAATTAAGGGGAAGGCAAACAAGTCTGCCATCCTGGTTGGAGTCTGTTATAGACCACCCAACCAGGAAGAAGAGGTTGATATATTACTCTTTAAACAGCTGGAGGCTGCCTCAAGATCACCTGCCCTTGTTCTGGTGGGTGACTTTAATCTGCCAGACATCTGCTGGGACTTTAATACTGCAGAGAAGAGGCAGTCTAGATGGTTCCTAGAGTGTGTGGAGGACAACTTCTTATCCCAGCTGTTCCATGACCATACCAGGGGTGCAGCCCTGTTTGGTCTGCTGCTCACAAAGAGACAGGAGCTGGTAGGGGATGTGGTGGTTGGAGACTACCTGGGGTACAGTGACCACGAAATTATAGAGTTCTCAATATATGGAGAAACCAGGAGAAGCATAAACCAAAACTCCACACTGGATTTCTGAAGGGCAGACTTCAGCCTGTTTAAGGAACTAATTCAGAAAGTTCCTTGGGAAATAGCCCTTAGAAACAAAGGGGTCCAGGAAGGTTGGACCTACTTCAAGAAAGACCTCCTGAAGCCACAGGAGCAGCTGTGCCATTGTGCCGGAAGATGAGCTGACGAGGCAGACAGCCAGACTGGATGGGCAGGGACCTGTTGAAGGAATTAAAGATAAGAGAGTGTGTCACCTTTGGAATAAAAGGGAGGCATCCCAGGAAGAGTTCAAGGATGTTGCTAAACCTTGTAGAAAAAATTAGAGAGGCAAAAGCTCCTTTAGAACTGAGGCTGGCCATGTCTGTTAAAGAGAATAGAAAATGTTTCTATAAATTTATTAATGGCAAGAGAAGGGCCAAGGACAACCTCCAGTCCTTATTAGGTAGAGAGGGGAATATAGTGACAAAGGATGAGGAAAAAGCAGAGGTGCTTAACACCTTCTTTGACTCAATCTTCAATGGTGGGACAGGTTGTCTCCAGGACAACTGGACTCCTGAAGTGGCAGATAGAGTCGGGGACCAGTATAATCCTCCTGTCATCCAAGAGGAAGCAGGAAGGGACCTGCTGAGACACTTGGATCCTCACAAGTCTATGGGACTGGATGGGATCCATCCTAGGGCGCTGAGAGAGCTGGCAACTGAGCTGGCCAAGACACTCTCCATCATTTATCAGCAGTCCTGGCTCACTGGAGAGGTCCCTGAAGACTGGAAGCTGTCCAATGTGATACCCATCCACAAGAAAGGCCAGAAGGAAGAATTGAAAAACTACAGAGCTGTAAGCTTGACCTCAGTGCCAGGCAAGGTGATGGAAGAGGTCATCTTGGGTGCCATCTCAAAGCACCTACAGGATGGCCAAGGGATCAGGCCCAGCCAGCATGGGTTTAGGAAGGGCAGGTCCTACCTGATGAACCTGATCTGCTTTTATGATCAGGTTACCTGCCTGGTGAATGTGGGGGAGGGTGTGGATGTAGTCTACCCGGACTTGAGCAGAGCCTTTGACACTGTCTGCCACAACAAGCTCCTGGCCAAGCTGGCAGCTCGTGGCTTGGACAGATTCACTCTGTGCTGGGTCAAGAAGTGACTAGAAGGCTGGGCCCAGAGAGTGGTGGTGAATGGTGCCACATCCAGTTGGCAGCCAGTCACTAGTGGTGTTCCCCAGGGATCAGTGCTGGGCCCAGTCCTATTCAATATCTTTATTGATGACCTGGACGAGGGCATTGAGCCCAGCATCAGTAAGTTTGCAGATGACACCAAGCTGGGAGCAGGTGTTGATCTGTTGGAAGGTAGGAGAGCCCTGCAGAGGGACCTGGATGGGCTGGATGGGTGGGCAGAGGCCAACAGGATGGGATTGAACAAGGCCAAGTGCAGGGTTCTACAATTTGGCCACAACAAGCCCAAGCAGAGCTACAGGCTGGGGACTGAGTGGCTGGAGAGCAGTCACGAAGAAAGGGACCTGGGGGTACTGGTGGATAGTAGGCTAAAGATGAGCCAGCAGCGTGCCCATGTGGCCAAGAGGGCCAATGGCATCCTGGCCTGCATCAGGAACATTGTGGCCAGTAGGATGAGGGAAGTTATTTTTCCCCTGTACTCAGCACTGGTCAGGCCACACCTCGATTACTGTGTCCAGTTTTGGGCCCCTCAATACAGGAGAGATGTTGAGATGCTGGAAGCTGTCCAGAGAAGGGTGACAAAGCTGGTGACAGGCCTGCAACACAAACCCTGTGAGGAGAGGCTGAGGGAGCTGGGGTTGTTTAGCCTGGGGAAGAGGAGGCTCAGGTGAGACCTCATTGCTGTCTACAACTACCTGAAGGGAGGTTGTAGCCAGGTGGGGGGGTGGCCTCTTCTCCCAGGCAACTACCAATGGAACAAGGGGACACAGTCTCAAGTTGTGGTGGGGGAAGTGTAGGCTGGATGTTAGGAGGAAGTTCTTGCCAAAGAGAATGATTGGCATTGGAATGGGCTGCCCAGGGAGGTGGTGGAGGCACCGTCCTTGGAGGTGTTCAAGAAAAGCCTGGATGAGGCTCATAGTGCCATGGTCTAGTGGACTGGACAGGGCTGAATGATAGGTTGGACTGGATGATGTTGGAGTTAACCTGGTTAACTCTATGATTCTGTGATTCTAAACTGTGCTGTTTTTTTGCCTTGCCTGTTTCAGAAAGGAAAGTAGAGAAAATCAAGACACCACTTGTTCCACTATGAGAGGAGATAGAACGCGACATTTAAAAACACTCAGTTATGGAGAGGTTTGAGGTTGCGTTTGGGGTTAGATATGAGGCCAAATTTTGAAAGGCTTTTAAATAATTTAATAATGTATATACAAAGAGAAATTTCCTCAAAACTTCTGTACAGTTAACCCACACAAATTCTTTGCGCACAGTTAGTGAAACTATTTTACAGAATGTCTATTTACAGCAGGATTAAGCAATCTGGTAGAGGTTTGGAAAGGTTCTGATCAGAGAGTCTTGTGGCATAAAGTGCCACTGACCATGTCAATGAAACTCCTTAGCTACTCAAATCGAGAGAGTTCAATTACTCACTAATTGGAAGTCACCGTCTCTGTGGTCCCAAATATGTATAGCAAAAGCCACGTGGTTGATCCTTGTGGATCTAAATAGTTCAATCTGGATTTTGGGGCTCGCTGAGAAGATTCCATGGGCCCGATGGGGCTGATGCGGCGAGCTGGTGCTGCGGCCAGCCGGGAATGCCTTGGTTGATCACCCAAGGATCGCTGCAAAGTACCGTGGGACAAAGAGTCATATATAGCAGATAAAGGCAACAAAGAGGCTAGGAGAGGTGAGCGGAGGATGGTGGCAGGAGCACTTTGTTTACCTGAATCGTCCTATTTATCAGGTGAGAGACGAGATTGATGGTCCTTTGGCCACAATAATGACCAATCATTTTGGCAATCAGCCAAACCTTTCCATAATAGGCAAAAGGCACTTGCTTGGATTAACCCAAATATGGGGATCACATGGACTTGCCCCAGAGAGACACGAGCTGGGTGTGTGGGGGCTTACATAACTTGTTTACAATCAGGGGTCCTGGCAGAAAAATATGTCCAGGCAAGCATAGGCCTATGTGACCTTCCACCACACACTCTGCTTCAGAGTTGTCAGAGAAGACGTGTCTGCTGGAGAGCCCTGTTCACACAAGGAGGACTCCATTACTTACTGTGAGCACATGGAAGGTTACCTGACACAGCTGGAAAGCTTTCTCTTCTCCTATGAAAACATTGCTTTGCCACATAGGTAAGCATCATGATATAAATATTAATGAAAGATTTGGAGATATCTGGGCAAATCAAGCCATTTGGCTACCCCGATGCTCCTTAGTATAACTCCCTACTTTATTTTCCCCATACTTTTTATTGTCAAGGTAAATAGTAGGGGGAAAACACAGTTTAGTTACAGGGCAGCAGGTATGATAAACACCTGAGTCCTTTCTTCTCTTGCACCTTGGGCTCAATGAACATCTTGATTATAATTGTCTTTGTCAGACTCCTTTCCTTATTACAGAGTAAGAAAAAGCATTAATATTTTGAAAATTATTCCTATAAATTCAAATTTTAATCTTCTGAGATTGTGTCCTTAAGTCTTCTGAGACCCAATCCTTACTCAAAACTCTCTCTGCAGGCATTTTCCTGATTAGGAGATTTTCCTGATCTGTAGGGATGACATCTCAGTAATTTTCAACATTGAGTCTGCTCTCTGTTCTCCCATGCCATAAGAAGCATTTCTTCCCTACTGGGGAAAAAAATCCACTCATCTCTATGTATTACAGGATAATGTAATGGCCATCAAATTTTTATTTGATGGACTGGGATTTTTGGCTGTTAGGAATCCACTTGGTGAAGCTGACTGTAATGGAAATATATGTTGGGGATTGTTTTAGGGTTTTTGTTGTTGTTGCTGTTGTTGTTGCTGTTTTATGCCTTTAAACTTACTAAAGAGCTATGAAAAAAAAAAAAACACAGTAAAAAATCTGTTGTTTCATGTTACATTCACCTGAAAAGATTACATGCCTTAGAACTTACCCCTCTTTTAGGACCTCTGTGCTCTCCTTGTCTTGTTTATTGAAAAAACACAACAACAACATGCATGCACATACATACACAAAACCCACCAGAACCCTCCCCCCCTCAAAAAAACAAACAAACAAACAAAAAAACCAAAAGCCAAAAAACTAACAACAAATGATGAGAAGTTACCACTGTATCCAAGAGAGCCTATCCTTAGAGGTTTATCTGTTAAACGCTCAATTCCCAGATAATTCAAATTAACCCTTATCTGCCTCAGTTTTCTGAGATATCAGCTTTCTGAGATTTCATCTTTTTCTCTTCCTCTTCTTCCACAGAGGGTTTTCTTTTTATAACATCTTGGTTAGTAGTCAAGGAGACTACAAGGAAAAAGCAGACATATTTCCTTAGCTATTTGTCTGCAAATAAACTACGCTTTCCAAGTTCTTTCAGAAGCCTAGAATAAAAACCAGCATGGTGGTTTGAGGGATCCTAGGTTCCCCTTAAACAAAGCCATAGGGCTGGAGGCACATCCTGGATCCAGGGTGCTGCAGTCAACACACACTTCACACCTCTGCCTGCAGCACTTTCCAGGACAGCCTTAGCGGTGAGGAGGCCAAAGCCTCTCTTGTTTTTTTCATCACTATCATGTTTATGTCTGTTGACAGATGGTGTATTTTCAGTCAAATATAAATTAGTTCCTAAAAGTTGCTGCTGCTGCTTTAGAAAGAAATTGTGGATGGCTTCTCAAAAGCTTCTTTTTTTTTTTGGTTAGGCTGATATGCACACATTGTTCTGAAATGATTGTCAGGAGACTTGCTAAAAAACATTGTAATCTTAAGAGATCAGTCACCCTCATTAAGCACTGGTGAAGGTACAAGAAAGACCCTCAAAAGCATCAAATTGAGCAGAATAATCCCAGAACCCATATATGCAGGGGAGTACAATTTTGATTTACATGGTTTCTTAGAATCATAGAATGGTTTAGGTTAGAAGGCACTTCAAAGGTAATCCAGTTCCATACCCCTGCCATAGGCAGGGACACCTCCCACTAGAACAGGTTGCTTAGGGCCTCATGCAACCTGCCTTGGACACCTCCAGGGTTGCTCCACGACCTCCCTGGGCAAGCCCCCCATCAGCTCTTTTTGTAGAGTTAACATTTATATCTGAAACGTACATCATTCAGGAGCTAGAGGTCCAACAGAAGATTGGCCTCCCTGGCAGTATTCGCAACATGTTTTATTTAGAGAGCTATTTGGAGTTGCTTTGTTTGGAGAGCTATTTATTTCTTTAAGGATGTCCAAATCTTGAATTACACGGACATCTCAGATTTACATCTATCGTCACAACAGCCGTATGGTCAAACAAATACAGGAATTTCATTGTTCTTGTAGACAAACCAGAAGGATAACTGTGCATGAAGGCTGCCTACACTTTTTGAAAGGTTTATTTAGGTCTGGTTTTGCATGATGCTGGAGTGGACTTTGACAACTTTTGGGCTATATCACAGGAGAAAGCTTCAATTTCACCTCTTGACATGGATGGGATGGGTTTGTCCCAGCCACCTCCATAGAATTAGTGTCATTGTGTCAGTGTGAGGATGTGTCAAGCACTTTCCCTGATGGAGCCTGGCCTTTTTTGTATGAAAACTATGCAATACATCAAAACAAAATTGAAAATGCAGGAAATGATACTTAATTATGCCAATTTAAATTAATGGAGGCATGTGTGGTTACAAAGGCACAAGGTAGCAATATCCAGAAGACTTTTGATCCACAGTTCCCAACACCATAATTCAGCAACATCAACTGAAGGCCATCTTGACCCGTTCTTGTGACTGCTGGTATATGAATCAGACAGATTAAATTAGGTCTCTCTTTACTGGCTGTATTTTGCTGCATAAACACAATCTTGATCTGAATATAATTTCCCATAAAGTGATGATGAGGTAGTTCATTTTGGTTTTAAAATCTATTCATCTACAGAAGATCATTTCTTTATAAACATGTAGATTTTCTCCATTTGCCTTGGAGCTATGGCTGAGAAACTTTGAGTAATCCTCACCATTTCCATGCTTGCTGTGGCTGTGACACGTCTGATACAACTATTCACACTCTGTCTTTGCAGAGTTTGTAGCATGCTGACACAAAGCTGTGTAAAAATGTATGTCCTTTATATCCTCTGTTGAGGCCCTGCCTACTGTGACCAGAGCTGCTTCTATTCATATGATAAGCATAAAGCTGCAGTCACTTCGCATTATTTTTTAGCCCATTAGTTTTCATTCGGGGGGTACCCTCTTTGGCTAGGGCTGGTGTGAGGAAAAGGAGCCTCATTACACAAAAGCAATTGCAGATTTATTTTTTTTCTAAGAAAAAGCAGCTAAACCTGCAGGAAGGAGAAAACAGAGTTTGAAATGAACTTTTTGCAGTTGCTCTGGGACACCAGAAATCACAGCAACTAAATTTGACAGTTCTTAGCCTTCATCCAGAGTTAATCAAAGAGTATGAACTGGAATGGGTGAAGTTGGTTATCTGCTGTGTTGCTGCAGGTCATGTCCAATGTAAGGTCAGAACTTTAGGTTATAAACAAACACGGTCCAAATGTGTTAAAAAATGCAGGGCAGGGGCTGTCATCATGAACAACATGGTGATCCTGCCTTCTCAGGCAGATGTGTAGCACAACTTGGGAAGGACCTCTTCAAAATGTGTGACAAGTAAATTTGGGTCACTTAATAAATTACTGTACCAGAAACGAGAATTAGATCCTATGGCAAAACCAGACATTCCTCTCGAGGCCACCTCTGAAGTGGTATCCTGGTTTGAGATGGCTGGGGGGAGGGATTACCAGGGACAAGTGGGCCATACTGTTCTAACTGGAAAGTTCTTTCTTCCTGTTATTCTGGTTAAAAGTTTGCTTGGCTTGTGATTGGTGCATAGACCTCTTACAATTTCTGCCTGCCAACACCCTTTGACTTCCTTTAGACATGTGCGTTAGACAATGGAAAGTGTCTGCCTCATGGCAGTTGCGTATATAAAGGGGTTTGAAAGCTCAGACATTTTGCGAGCCATCGGTGGGCAGGAGACTCCCCTGCTGCCCAACGCTCCTTTTGCTTATTTTACCTAAATAAAGTTGATTTTCTCATATTCAATCTCAAAGCGTGTGAGAACTATTTTTAACAAAATGCCAGGATCTCTATTTAGTCACTGACTAATTTCTTTGTTGCTTGCATGTGGGAACGCAATGTGAGAAGAATAACAAATGAGTGCTGGCCTTGATTCCCACAGCTGCTGGCTACCTTATCTGAGAAAGGATAGATAAGTGGACATCTCATTAATGAGAAAAACAAGGTGTGGTTTATGCAAAGGACTGGGTTGTTCTTGCCTAATTATGCTAATGTGTAGGTGTGTGCTCTATGCTCAAGTCTACTTAATGAGAGCCAAAACAATCAATAAAATTATCTCTGGTATAATTGACATTGAACGCCCTGCAGTCCATGTGGCATTGCTTTTGATCACACTGACCTGCGTGAGCTTTGACCACATTCCCGCTGCTGCAACCAGTGTAGCTGCAACACTTGCACACTATTAAGAAACTGCTGGTGTGTTTAGCAGGAGCGAAACTTGTTGATTATGAATGTCTTTAATAGCATCATCCAAGCAGAGAGCTAAAAGATTGTAAATCTCTGAGTTGTACTGTATTTTCCAGCATTTGTATTGTATTTCCCTACTGCTTGCACGAGAATGGGGAAATGAATGTATTTTCTTCACATTTTACCTTTTTGTGGCAGATGTCTCAGGCGTCTGAAATGCTCATGGTGTTCACCATGCAAAACCAAGTATCTGTCCTTTCTCTGCAACTCCTCCTTGTAGAGGCAAATGTTTAAAACTTTCTTTTATTCACACCTGTTAGTTTCCCTTAAATCTCAACACTTTGCCTGCAAATCTAGCCCCAGCTTTTTAAGATACAGGTGATTCTCTGCCTGACCTTACTATTAATACCTATTCTTGCTTATTTTCTGCATGCATTCAGTCCATTTCCATGTAAATTAAATTGGATCCAGGATGAAAAGGCACATTTCCTCTGACACACTATCCCTAGATAGACTAACAGGATGCAGACTGCCAGGACTCAGCTCCTTGCCTTTTGCTTAAAAGATAAGGCTGTGAATGAATCCATGAACATCTTTTTGCATCACATGTAAAATGTCAGAAGCCCCAGCACTTTGCAGGCACATTCTTAGGTGAGGAGCTGTGTGTACTGGGCTATGGGCTGTGAGCTTCACAAGCTTCACTAATACTTGTATCATAATGACTGCCAATCCTTACATTCTAAAAGGCATTTTCCACCTTCTAACTGGTTTGTGTCTTTTTCTGTATCCAGTTCTGGGCTCCTCAGTTCAAGAGAGATGTTGAGATACTGTAACATGTCCAGAGAAGGGTGACAAAGCTGTTGAGAGGCCTGGAACACAAACCCTATGAGGAGAGGCCGAGAGAGCTGGGGTTGTTTAGCCTGGAGAAGAGAAGGCTCAGGGGTGGTCACATTGCTGTCTACAACTACCTGAGGGGAGGTTGTAGCCAGGTGGGGGTTGGTCTCTTCTCCCAGGCAACCAGCAAGAGAACAAGGGGACACAGTCTCAAGCTGTATCAGGGGAGGCATAGGCTGGATGTTAGGAGGAAGTTCTTGCCAGAGAGAGTGATTGGCATTGGAATGGGCTGCCCAGGGAGGTGGAGTTGCTGTCCCTGGAGGTGTGTTACGGAGGGGGTTTCTCTAACCACCCTTGTTAGGAGGAGGTGAGAAATTAATTTGAGGTGGTATTAATTTTTTATAAAAATATATTTATTAAAATTAATGTTTACAAACTCTTGCCACCCCCAACCACTGATTAGTTGTTTTGTGCAAGGTTATGAAAACAATTAGGATATGATATATATATAGGGATTGGGTCAATAACTATCAAATATCAACAATAGACAGAGAGAGATTTCCCTTGGGCTTAATGCCACTTAAGAACTATGCTGTCTGCCCAGAAGGGTGGGCTGAAAATTGTGTCTGCTCTAAGACAGAAGCAGCTTATATTACAGAGGAATTAAAGCTTTACTTATGAGTCTTGCTATTAATTATTGATCATCCTCCCGGGGCTGTGTCTCAGCCTGGGCCCAGTGTTTGAACTTGTGGGGCTGGAATCTACCCGGCTTGAGAGAAAATGATAAATCTTCCCAGTCTCTGGGGTAAACAGGTTTTCTCTAACCTTTTGTTCTCCTGGAGTGAGATAGTCTCTGCCTTGATGCTTCTGGGTACTGCGTCAAGGGATGATCAGCTGGCATGATTCCAGGAACAGGAGAAGGATGTCTGCACAGCTAGCAGGCTGGATGTTAGGAAGAAGTTCTTCACAGAGAGAGTGATTTCCCATTGGAATGGGCTGCCCAGGGAGGTGGTGGAGGCACCGTCCCTGGGGGTCTTCAAGAAAAGACTGGATGAGGCACTTAGTGCCATGGTCTAGTTGACTGGATAGGGCTGGGTGCTAGGTTGGACTGGATGATCTTGGAGGTCTCTTCCAACCTGGTTGATTCTATGATTCTATGATTCTATGTGGTTGCAGACAATTCAGAGATCTGCTGTCCTGGTTCTCCAGGCTAAAGCTGGGAGTCTGTGCTCCATATAGCTGGCTGATATGCACGGCTGGCTCTAGGCTTAGGGGCTATCGGCTCCCCATATATGTATCAGTTGCAGGCTTGAATGTGCTCTGCTTCTAAAGGTATGCAGACAGGTTAACTGTGAGTTGAAATCAAAGAGGTCTAAGCCTCAGTGAGCATGCCAGTGAGGGCCAGACTCTATGTCTAGGCCTTGCAAGCAAGTCAGGGCAGCAGGATGCTGCAGTGTGGATCAGAGAGCTGAGCTGCGCTTCAGGCAGGGTCAGAGAGCTGAATCTGAACAGATCTGACCAGAGCTGAGTCTGAGCAGCTGAGTCTGAATACTCTGAACACTCTGAACATGTGATGCACCTTTGCACCCCTCTTTACAGACTGTGGGCCGAGATTCGTGGCCCTTTGGCCATCCAAAGTGACCAATCAAGTTGGCAGTAAGCCAAACCTTACCTTAATAGGTAGGAGATGTTTGCCTGGACCCTCCCAAATATGGGGATCACCTGTGCAGACCCCAGGGATACACAGACTGTGTGTGTTATCTGTTTACTACCATGGATCCTAGCAGAAAAGCATGTCCAGGCAAGTAGAGGCATAGGGAAGCCTCTATTTTTGGGCCTACAGCCCCTCCACCACAAGGTGTTGAAGACAAGTCTGGATGAGGCATTTAGTGCCATGGTCTAGTTGACTGGCTAGGGCTGGGTGATTGATTGGACTGGATGATCTTGGAGGTCTCTTCCAACCTGGTTGATTCTATGATTCTGTGAAGCCTGGACAAGAAGAGGCTTAGGGGAGACCTTATTGCTTTCTGCAACTACCTGAACGGAAGTTGTAGCCAGGCATGGTTTGGACTCTTCTCTCAAGCACCCAGTGACAGAACAAGAGGATGCGGTCTCGAACTGTGCCAGGTCAGGTTCAGGCTGGAAATTAGGAAGAAATTCTTCACAGAAAGAGTGATTTGCATTGGAATGGGCTGCCAGGGGAGGGGGTGGAGCCACTGTCCCTGGAGATATTTAAAAGGAGGCTAGGTGAGACACTTAGTACAATGGTTTAGTTAATTAGAAGGTGCTAGATAATAGGTTTGACTCAAAGGTCTTGTGCTAGTTTGAAGCAAGCTGGAATGTTTTGGTAAAAGAACTAGATAATGGGCAGTGAAAAGGTAAACATGGTTGTCTCTTATCTCACTGTCACGCTGAGAACTCTGGGAAGAAGAAGTAAACATTCTCCATTTTGTCTTTCATTCTGCCTTTGCCTTCAGACCTAGTCACATCTCATTAACCTTGCTCCCACTAACCTTGCTCCCTAACCTCTTGGCTGCACCTCTATTCTTCCTGGGAACTGGGGTAAGGTTGAGAGGGGCCGGAGAAGGTGTTGGGGTGGTTTGAGAGCCCCTCCTGGGGACTCAGGTTTCTGGGAGGGGAGTTGTGCTTCTGTATTGTTTATCCTTTGTATATTTCTGTATATAACTGTATATATTGTAAATAGCTGCTTGTATATTTGCTGCTGTAAAATAAATAGCTTCATTTATATTCCTGGAGGCCTTTCTGAGTTAGCTGGGGCAATTCCAAAAGTGTGGGGGGGCGGGTAAGAGCCCAAACCATCACATTTTTTATTGGCGCCCAACATGGGGCTAAATTTATTTGAGTGACTGGTAATTAACTCTGGGAATTAAAATGAAGCTAATTAGGCAGCTATTGTACTTGTGTGGGGCATTACTCTGGTCTGGTTTCATTTTCTTGGCATTTAGTTGGATAAAGGCTCAAATTGTTGCTTATTTGATTTAGCTTATAAGAAGGTAAAGCCAAAGTCTCAGATATGTTCTGGAGCTGGGGTGATTTTATCCTTGGTTATGCTGGTTTTAATGTCACTGAAAACCTTACTAGTAACATTATGGGAGCACTTATCAATAATGTTACAATCAATCGAGATTCTGCTTTATCTACGTCTTTGATGCAAATAATTCAGCCTAAGACTGGGATTCCAGATGTTTGTTTAGGAAATTGCTCATGTAAAACTGTTTTAATTCTCTCAATTTTTAATATATGTCTCATGGGATTAATATTCATATTAATTTTGGCATTATGTGTGAAAAATTCAAAACCAGCTTCTGTAAGAACTAGGAAAAATTCTGTGTCGAAAGCAAATGGTACAGTTCCTCAGCAATCTTCTTCCCCCCCTGCCAGCCTCTGCCCCTCCTTCTCCAGTTTCTGGGAACACAGCCAGTGTTCCTGGAGGTAATGTAAACAATAAGGATAACAATAACAATGGACAGAGTTTGGCAGGAGTCCCAGGAGTTCAGGCCCAAAATCAGAATGTTCCTAGCAACAATGATAACACGTAAGGGTTGGCAGGCATCCCAGGAGGACAGGCAAATAATCCCACTAATGCTAATAACACCAGCTCAGCCAGTTCGAATTCCAAGCCAGCAGACCAGAATCAGAGCCCTGTTAAAAGTAAGGCAGATTTGAACTCACAAGCTCCAGGTCAAACCCCCAATAATTCAGAACCTCCAGCAGACACGTCCAAGTCTGTTGCTGCTCAGGCCCTTCCAGCACCTGCTAAGGCAAAAGACAAGACACAGCATTTGACAAAATGTGGTTCACGGGAGGATGTAAGAGAAGAGACCTCTGGTGATCAGCAAGGGGAGGAAGAGGAGATAGTTAATCTGTGAGACCTCGCAAATGTGCTGAGACATCAATACTCAAATGAGAGGAGCATTGTGAGGTTGGCTGCCAAGAGAGAGGATGGTTCCAATGAGTTTAGGAGTGCTATGAGGAAGGTTCTGTTAGGCCCGGTACCACCAGATCAACAGGAGGAAGAAGAGGAGGTTGACATCCAGGGCTCCAATGATCCTCTCAGAGAAGTCAGGGAAGTTAGAAAGGAATACTCAAGGGAATCAGGGTGAAGCAATACTAAGCTGGCTAGTGAGATGCCGTGGCATTGGTGCTAATGCCCTGCAGGTAGGAGACAAGTCTGCCAAGCAGCTGGGACGACTCACTAAGGAGAGTGGAGTGGACAAATACCTAGCAAGTCCTCTTGGTAGGGTTAGCTTGTGGACACGCCTTCTATTGGCTGTGGCTATGAGATATCTTTCCCGAGATGATTTCCCATGGGCTGCCAAGAAGTGGAACACCGTTGAGCAGGGAATTAAGCTTCTGAAGGAGTTTGCTGTGAAGGAAGTGCTTTATGGAGATCATGGCACACATGAGCCTGATGAAATTCCTTTGGGAACAGGCCTCATGAAGAAGCTGATTAAGCTTGCTCCTTCATCCTATGCTAACATCTTGGCCAGCAAATTTCGATCAAGGAGTGATAATGGAAGATCTTTCACTGTTGGTGAATTCACTGACCAGCTCAGGCAAATAGATGATAGCTTGTCACACTCTGGCCTAGTCTCTGCCATAAAAACTCTAGGTACAGAGATAAGGGATGGCATCAAAGAGAGCATGAAAGAACTGAGGGAGGATCTTACAACCTCAATTTCCAATCTGGTAAAGGATACTATTCCTGCATCATCTGAATGGGTGCATGTTTCTGCAGTCAGGAAGATACGCCCACCTCCTGCAAGGCAATTCCAGCCCAGGAGGAGACAAATTCCACCCAGACATCAGCAATCACGTGTGTCACTGTGGATACTTCTGCGTGACACATACGGTGAGAACATGAACAAATGGGCTGGTCAACCTACTTCAGCTCTTTCAAAGAGAGTCAGGGATCTGCAGAGTGGCAGAAATAGAGGCAGCAATGGCCGAAAAGTAACTGTCACTTCTTCAGCTCCCGAGATCACCTGCAATTGTTCCAACAGTTGCAATTCCTCTCACAACAACACCAATAACTGTGGACACCCTACATGCCATGTTCAGCATTAGGGGTGCCTTGCCTCCAGCCAGTGGAGAGAACTGAATCTATTGGAATGTATTCATTAGGTGGCCTGGCACTTCAAGAGTTCGGAAATACAGGGCTTTAGTTGACACAGGTGCTCAGTGTACTTTGTTGCCATCAAATTGTAAGGGGACAGAGTCCATATCTATTTTTGGAATCACTGGTGGATCTCAAGAGTTAACTAAGATACAGGCTGAGATCAGTTTAACTGGTAAAGAGTGGAAGACACATACTATTGTAACTGGTCCTGATGCGCCTTGCATTTTGGGAATTGACTTTTTGAGACAAGGTTGTTTCAAAGATCCTAAGGCTCACAAATGGACTTTTGGAATAGCATCTGTAGAGACTGAGGATGATAAATTGAAATTGTCCATTAGACCTGAACTTTCAGATGAATCTGCAGTTGTGGGACATCATGACATAGAGGATCTGGAAGTGCCAATTGCAACTCAGACTGTTCATCACAGGTAGTACAGAACTAACCGTGACTCTTTGTTGCCCATTCATCAGCTGATTCGTCAGCTGGAGAGTCAGGCTGTCATCGAGAAAGCTCATTCACCTTTCAACAGTCCCATCTGGCCCATGCATAAAGCTAACGGCAACTGGAGACTCACAGTAGACTTCCGTGCCCTCAACGAGGTGATGCCACCCATGAGTGCAGCTGTGCCAGACATGCTGGAACTCCAGTACGAGCTGGAATCGAAGGAGGCTAAATGGTATGCAACCATAGACATTGCTAATGCTTTCTTCTCTATTCCCATAGCAAAGGAGTGCAGGCCTCCATTTGCATTCACCTGGAGAGGAATCCAGTACCAGTTCAACCGTTTGCCTCAGGGGTGGAAACACAGCTCAACCATCTGTCATTCAGTCATCCACAATGCACTGGAGAAAGGTAAAGCAGTACATCGATGACATCATTGTGTGGGGCCAAACTGCTGAGAAAGTCTTTGAGAAAGGTAGCAAAATCATTGACATTCTGTTGCAAGCAGGTTTTGCCATTAAGAGAGACAAAGTCAAAGGACCTGCCAAAGAAATTCAGTTTCTGGGAGTGCGGTGGCAAGATGGTCACTGTCACATTCCTCAGGATGTGATCAACAAAGTCTCTACCATGGCAGTTCCCACCAGTAAGAAGGACACACTTTCTTTTCTTGGTGTGGTGGGATTTTGGAGACTACACATTCCTGGTTTCAGTGAGATTGTCAAACCCCTGCATGATGTGACTCATAAGAGAAACAATTTTGAGTGGGGACTTGAACAACAAGCAGCCTTTGATCAGATCAAACAAGAAATAGTCCATGCAGTGGGCTTGGGACTTGTGAGATCTGGTCCGGACATTAAAAACATTCTGTACACGGCTGCCAGTGACAATGGTCCAACTTGGAGTCTTTGACAGAGAGCTCCAAATGAGACACGTGGTCGTCCACTTGGTTTCTGGGGACGTTGTTACAGAGGTTCAGAGACAAATTACATTGCAACTGAGAAAGAGATTCTAGCAGCCTATGAGGGAGTGAAAGCAGCTTCTGAAGTGATTGGAACTGAGTCACAATTGCTTTTAGCTCCTAGACTGCCAGTTCTAAACTGGATGTTCAAGGGCAAAGGTTCATCACCACATCATGCCACAGATGCAACTTGGTCTAAATGGATGGCTTTGATAACCCAACGAGCACGAATGGGTAATCTTGATCGACCTGGTCTAGTGGAGGTGATCACCAACTGGCCGGAAGGCACAAACTGTTCCAAACCTCCAGAGGAGAAAATAACTCGTGCTGAAGAAGCTCCTCCCTATGGAGTTCTCTCTGATCAGGAAAAGAACTATGCTTTGTTCACAGATGGTTCCTGTTGTCTTGTTTGGAACAAGCGAATATGGAAGTCAGCGGTTTGGAGTCCAACCAGGAGAGTTACCGAAGTGAGAGATGGAGAAGGAGAATCCAGTCAGTTCAGTGAGGTAAAAGCTGTTCAACTTGCTCTTGATGTGGCTGAACATGAGAATTGGCCTATCCTTTACCTCTACACCGTCTCATGGATGGTAGCCAATGCTCTATGGGGTTGGCTGAAGGACTGGAAGAAGAATGGTTGGCAGAGGAAAGGAAAGCCTATTTGGTGTGCTGATCTATGGCAGGACATTGATGCACGGCTGGAGAGAACTCCAGTGAAGGTGCGGCACGTAGACGCACACATGCCTAAGAGCAGAGCAACTGAGGAACATCAACATAACCAGAAGGCAGGTCAAGCTGCTAAGATTGCTCAAGTTGATACCAACTCTGATCTTGACATCGACCTTGATTGGAAACACTGAGGTGAACTGTTCTTAGCTCGGTGGGCCCATGACTCATCTGGACATCAAGGCAGAGATGGAACATACCGATGGGCTCGTGATAGGTCAATTGACTTGTCCATGGACGCTATCACCCAAGTCATCTATGACTGTGACATTTGTGCTGCTATTAAGCAGGCTAAGCGAATCAAGCCCTTATGGTATGGTGAGAGATGGTCAAAGTACAAGTATGGTGAAGCCTGGCAGATTGACTACATCACTTTACCTCGATCTCGTTCTGGCAAGCAGTATGTGCTGACAATGGTAGAAGCCAGCACTAGATGGTTGGAAACCTATCCAGTTCCACATGCAACTGCACGCAACACCATTCTCAGTTTGGAGAGACAAATCTTGTGGAGACATGGAACTCCAGAGAGAATCGAGTCAGACAGTGGTACTCATTTCAAGGACAATCTTGTGAAAAACTGGGCCAAGGAGCATGGTATTGAGTGGATCTATCATATACCCTACTATGCACCAGCTTCAGGGAAGATTGAGTGCTACAACGGTTTGCTGAAAACCACCCTAAAAGCCATGGGGGGTGGAACTCTGAAAAACTGGGACAAACATTTAGCACAAGCTACCTGGTTGGTAAATAGTAGAGGTTCAGTAAACAGAGCAGGACCTGCACAATCAGATTTGGTCCAAACAGTAGACAGTGATAAAGTTCCTGTTGTACGTGAAAAGAATCTGTTAGGGAAAACTGTTTGGGTATTTTCTCCTTCGGGCGAAGGGAAACCTGTCCGAGGGGTGGTTTCTGCTGAAGGTCCTGGTCACACCTACTGGGTAATGCAGGAGAATGGTAAAATCCAGTTTATTCCACAGAGAAATCTAACCTTAGCTGAGAGAGTTTATATTCAGAGTGTGTAATACAAGCTGTTAGGAGTTTTCTGTTCTAGGTATCATCAGCATCCAACACTGGAAGAAATCTACAGTATGTGAGCACGAACCCAACATCACCTGGGAGTCCCTGTTCTGAGCTTCTGAATCACTTACATGTGATTGAAGTGTGAATTGAACTTGTATATATTGTTTTAGTGTAAATATTGGTTTAGATTAGATCGGATAATTCTCAGCGATACTCTGAGCGAAGTAGACAAGGGGTGGATTGTGCTAGTTTGAAGCAAGCTGGAATGTTTTGGTAAAAGAACTAGATAATGGGCAGTGAAAAGGTAAACATGGTTGTCTCTTATCTCACTGTCACGCTGAGAACTCTGGGAAGAAGAAGTAAACATTCTCCATTTTGTCTTTCATTCTGCCTTTGCCTTTGGACCTTGCCACATCTCATTAACCTTGCTCCCACTAACCTTGCTCCCTAACCTCTTGACTGCACCTCTATTCTTCCTGGGAACTGGGGTAAGGTTGAGAGGGGCCGGAGAAGGTGTTGGGGTGGTTTGAGAGCCCCTCCTGGGAACTCAGATTTCTGGGAGGGGAGTTGTGCTTCTGTATTGTTTATCCTTTGTATATTTCTGTATATAACTGTATATATTGTAAATAGCTGCTTGTATATTTGCTGCTGTAAAATAAATAGCTTCATTTATATTCCTGGAGGCCTTTCTGAGTTAGCTGGGGCAATTCCAAAAGTGTGGGGGGGCGGGTAAGAGCCCAAACCATCTCAGGTCTTTTCCAATCTTGTTAATTCTGTGATTCTGGCCCTCCTGTCCACAAGAGCACACCGATGGATGGATGGATGAGACACTTAGTACCGTAGTCTAGTTGACTGGCTAGGGCTGGGTGATTGATTGGACTGGATGATCTTGGAGGTCTCTTCCAACCTGGTTGATTCTATGATTCTATGATTTTGCAAAATGCTATTTCTGTCCTCAGTGGGCATGAGATAGGCAAGATTTCAATAAGATAGCTAAGATGATCATCAGAGGGCTGGAGCACCTCTCCTATAAAGACAGTCTGTAAGAGTTGGGGTTTAGCCTGGAGGCTGAAAGCACCTGTAGGGAGCTTAGAAGAAGGCTGAGGAAGGACTTTTTGCAAGCACTTGTAGTGACAGGACAATGGACAACAGAATTAAGCTGGAAGAGGGGAGATTTGAACTGGATATTAGAGTGGTGATGTCCCTGCCCATGGAGCAGGCATCAGAACTAGCTGATCTTTAAGGTCCATTTCAGGCCAAACCATTCAACCATTCTATGATTCTAAATTCCTCAGAAGATAGAGGAAAATCCATTTATCTAAATTAATCTTCATTAATTTTTTTTTTGTTTATTTGGGTTTTCTTAGCATAGCAATAAAGGTAAAACTATTCTAATTAAAAAAAACCCAAACTTATTATCTAAGTTGACCAGATTATGCAAACAAAGGACTTTTTTCCCTCTTATGTTCATTTCTTCATTGAAACATGAAATTCTGCCATTTATGACCATTAGGATTATGACAATGGTAGGGTTTCTGCTGGTCATCTGATAATCTGTTTCACCATCAGCTATTTTGGTAGATCACTAGAACCAGGTCTGCTGGTTAGAATTTAAACAACCCAAGCCTGCCACAGGTTTCTGTTGTGGAGGGCCTGTAGGCCTGAAAGCAGGCTTATTTATGCCTGCTCTGCCTGGACATGTCTCTCTGCCTGCACCAGGGGTAAACGAGCACAAAGGGGCACAACAGACCGGGGCCATAAAGTCACTTGCCCAGGACACCTGATTGTGTAAGTCCCCACACGCCCAGCTTGTGCCTGCCCAGTGCTAGGCCCACTTGATTCCCATATTAGGAGTCCAGGCCTGTGGGTTTTACCTAGTATGGTAAGGTTTGGCTGACTGCCAACCTGATTGGTCATTCGAGTGGCCAATGAGATCATTAACTCTTGGCCCACATTTAATAAATAGGGGTGCACAGGCTCACGTGCAGCCTTCCCCACATTACTTGCGTCTCCGCCACATGCTTGCTTGCCTGCCTGCGTACTGCCTTGCAGCTGTATGCCTGCCTTTAGCCAGCGTTAAACCTGTGCTCAGACTGCACAGAATCCTGCCTCTGCACCTGGAGATCCTGCCTGCGTACCCCTGGAGAGAGCAGCCAGCAGGATCCAGCAGCAGTAAGGCCAGAGACTGCCATTTTCCCCTGATGCCAGAGGATTCCAGCCTCAAAGTCCACAGGCAGAGACCCTGAAGAATTGGACACTAGGCATAGGTTGACACAGCCCCGGAGGGTGATTGATAAGAATTGTGAGTAGATGCCTCTGTAATTTCTATTACCTCTGCCATAAAGCAGAGAGCAGCTTTCAGCTCAGCTTTGCTGGGCAAATAATATAAGATCCCAGGCGGCATTAAGCCATGGGGAAAATTCTCTCTCTGTTAATAGTTTCAATGTTTGCTAGTTATTAATAAGTTTCTGTAGATATATATTCCCATAATGTCTTCATAATTGTGTAAAGAACAATTTAATATTAAAGTTCAGTGGTTAGGGGTGGTGGGAGTTGGAATATTGTAAGTTTAATAAATATATATATTTTTATAAATATTGTCTCACATTAATTAATTTCTCCCCTCCGCCACAACTGGTGTATGGGCAATACCCCACTCCATGACAGTTTCTCAGGATGGTGAAAGGTTTTGGCTCCCACCAGGGGAAAAGATCAGCCTTTCATGGGCTTGAGGAGAATTTGACACTGTTGGTATAATACTAGATAGCAAGTTAGCAAGTTGAAATAAGAAACAAGGAAGAAGTGACTTTTAAGAAAATGTGATCCTAGTAATTTTTAGGCACCTTGTGTAATTGCTACCAGCTGTGTAAAGTGTATGATAGAGGAAAACTCTCTCAATTGCCTCTGTCATAATTTTATATCACACTGGAAGTGATTAGACTGGAAGACTATAGTTGTGGGGAATGATGAGTTGTTTATCTTCAGTAAACACAACATAACCCAACCAAACTCTGCATAATGGGCATGAAAGGAATATTAGAGCCTTTCTGGGCTTCAGGGTTTTTGTTTAACATTATGGGAATTAAACTGCCAGCCCACTAGTTAGGCTACATCTCACTGTGCATATTAAAATCTTATTTCAGTCCTTATTACTGTACGTTTGCTAGCCTGAGGTATTTATCTACTTTAGATCTTCTTCTTGTTATCCTATCATTGTGTGTTCCCATGCTGTTAAAAACAGTCCAGAGGAGTTAATATTGGCATTCTTTCAGTTAAATACATTACCTGATGAAAGGGAAAAAAAACCCATGAAGTTTTAAAGGCAACTCTTCAAGAAAATTAACATATTTATTCTATTTCTTTTGGGCATCAAGGTCACCTTTGGGATTTTTTCCTTCCTTTAGCTAAAGCCATACATTGCTTCTAATAGTTGGGCTAAGCACACTGTGCCACACAGCAAACATCAAATCAAGAGTGCTAAATCACATGGCAGGTCTGGGGGGAAAAAAAAAAGAAAGAGCTGTTTTTCACCAAGATTTAGTTTGGGTTGAAAAAAAGCCTGCTTGTCAAAATGGAAGAAAATTTTAAGTGCTTGAATGAAGATGGTAGAGAAAACAGGTCCAAATCTTCAAAAGTAGATGTTTCCAGAAACATGCTGCGATTATTTGCTAATAAGCTTTATTTTCACAGCTGGGACAGGATGACTGTGTTCACTCAGCTGGTTTCTGTGATTCATTTGACAGGTGATAATGTACAAAGTCAACAAAACTCTTACTTTTTTCCTATATTTTGGGCAATGATTTTGCAGATAGGTGTAGTTGTCTACATGCTTAGCCCAAATCATAAGAAAATTATACATATCTGATCATATTCCCTGCCTCTTAGTTTTCAGTAAATAATTCTTAAACTTTTGGCTAGTTTTGATATGCAGCCAGAAGCATCAGAGATACTAATTTCTTGTGAATGCAGTAAAGAATTGGCAGCTAGTCACTGGAAAGGACCTGTATTCAGCTGTGACGAACTTGGCCATCCTCTTCTTTGCAGTAGCCAGCAAACTGAGGGCAGGGTGGGAAGTGCAAGCCCAAATTAGTGCTCCCTGTTGAGGCAAAAGCAGTTATAACTCAGATTCTTGTCTTTTCTAAGAGGCAACAGCCAGCTGGTCAATCAGCATGCACACATTGGCTGATCCATCAGTACAGTCATAACCACAGCATATGCTGTGAAGTATAGCAAATACAGGATGAGAGAGTGAGATGGGTAAGAAGAAATTAAGGGGCACAGAGCACATGTCCTTAGGAAACCAGCCATTTTAGTTCATTTACTACACAGTCAACAAAATTTTCCTCTACTGTTATCTTGTGTCCAGTTGGTGAGCAACATGAGAAGGAATATTTGAAGGACATACAGCCCTGATGTGTTTTTCACTGCTTCTCTTCTCAGCAGCTAGCTGTCCTATAACATGATCACCTACATATAATGAGAAAAATCCCATACACAAAGGATTGTTATATTTTTCTTAGTAGGCTTTTTGGGCTAATAGCCTGAAAGAAATGTAGCACAAGGCAGTGATCACTCTGGAAGACCCCATGAGTTTATTATAGTTTAGATAAATCTGCATTATGAAATTCATTATTGGTTTTAATCAGCCTTACCAAGGCTTATAAGTCTAATGACTTTGGTGACCTTTAAGAAAAGGTCAAGCTTGTTTGCCAGGTAGCTTGAAACATGTGTACACTTGAAACGTGTAATTATCATAGAGATTATAGAGTGTAGATATTTCACAAATTCAATGGAAGACTGTTCTTTTATTCACTGTCTTCATCAGTAACAGCTGAGGCCAGTAAATCCTTTGTTAATATACCTTGGTTTGGTAAGTATATTTTGCAAAATACTCAGGAAAGTCATATATTTAGAATTATTATTTTTTGTGAGATTATTAGCCAGTATCTTCAGATATCTCATTTGTTTTCTGGAAGGATAAAAAACATGAATCCAAACTTAGACATCTCATCCACTTACATTCATATTCCAGCAAGACACTTGCTGCTTTATTGATGTTTCAAGGGTTAGTGTGGACAAAACTAAAATAAGAGTATTTTCCTTAAAAACAGAGCAACTCAAAACCTTTAAAATAATATTTTAAAATAATATATGCTTTATACACTAGATATATAAAGCAAAACTCATTTTCCCTGAAAAAAAAAGAAGAGGAGCACTACTGCCTGTTTTATCTCGATTATTGCCTACTCCTCAGAGAAATGCAGTCAATACTGGGTAGATGTCTTAGTGGTACAATTCCAAGCAAATATCCTTGCAAATATTTTTTACCAAAGTATCTGACTGCTATCAGAAGTATTGACTGTGCTTTGCAGAGGGATTATCCCTGCCCTTTCTTTGGATGTGTTTGAGTTTGGGGGCTTCACTTTTAGAGAAATTACAATTTATCTGGTTGCAAATTTGCAGAACGTGTTACAGCAGATCACATTGGGGAGAGGAGGTGTTTGGGAATTCTTGTGATCAAGAGAGGGAGAAATCGTGTGTGATGAGAAATTTCTGTTGGCTGATCTCATTTTGTCTGCAGAACTAAAGACTGAAAGGAACTGCCAAACATTCCTTTCCCAAAGGCAGGAATGATGACATCTCTGCCGATTGTGATACAAGCTCATCTTAAACAGTCATAACAGTTCCTGGTGATCAAGACCTCACACCTAGAAGTGTGTTGCAGGATTTCATTACTCTTACTGTTTGAGAGCATTTTCTGATGGTCATTCCTTTTCAAACATGGAGATACTGTTCCCAGCCTTTCTTTAGCAGCTCTTACATATTTGAAGGCTCTTGCCTTATCATCTTAGCTGCCTTTTCTTAGGATGTGAACTCACAAATGACTGAGGATGATCTGCTCTCTTCTCATGCTGAGAGTTGCCTCCATTTTCCTATCACCAAATCGCACATCTCTGTAGCCTCTCTTGAACTCAGGATATGAGAAGTGTTTTAACCAAACACCTAAACTTAAAGAATAAAATGCAGCAGTAGGTGGAAGATCTGCAGGAGTTCTGGTGTCATAGCTGAGGGGCCAGACTTTGTCCAGTAGTGGTGAAATAGTTTAGTTTAAACTGATCAAGTAGTCACTTCTGTGCAAGAAAAAAAAAAAAAAAAAAAAAAAAAAAAAAAAAAGGAAAGAAAAAGAGATGGGTTTAACACATCTTTTCCTCTTCTCTTTTCTTTTGGTATTACTGCTATTGTTTTACACAAATGTCCCCAGATTGGTCCATATCTTCATTTGGAAGTGGTGTGAAAATCAATATTATGTGCAAGTGGGGCTGCACCAGTACTAGAGTTTGTGGATTGATGGCTGTGCTTCAGTTTACACATCACTCTACTGCTTTTCCCTTTGTTGTCAGTGCTGACTCACATTGCAGTGATAGCATATAGTGACCACATCCCATGCTTCGTGAAGAGTACTGAGGTACGTTCACACATTGTGCTAGTTTGAAGCTAGGTAGAATATTTTGGTGAGAAGAACTAGATTATAGGCTGTGAAAAAGAAACAATGGTGATGTCTACTTCACTCATAGGCTTGCTGAGATGTATAAGAACAAGAGCTTAAACATAGATAACAGAGTCATCTCTCTGTCTGGGCTTTGGGCTGAACTTCTCTCTTTAACCTAACCTGCTGTCTGTGTGACTAATCCATCTGCTTCCAAACCCCCCTGGCTGACCCTCCTAGCTACCTTGAGCATAAGGCAAAGTCTTGGGTAATGTAGAGGGGTGGGAGGAAGGTGGAAGAGTGGTTAAGAGCCCCTCCTAGGGACTCAGGTTTCTGGGAGGGCTGTTGTGTTTCTGTATTACTATTTAACTTGTATATTTCTGTCTGTATTGTAAATATCTGCTTGTATGTTGTGCTAAGCTGTAAATATAAAGCTTCATTCAATTTCCAGAGCTGCTGAGTCTAGTCTGGATGATTTTCCAAAGTATGGGGGAGTGAGTAACACCCAAACCACCACATACATGTAGATATATTAGAAGGCATGTTGTTGATTAGTGGTGAAAGTTCATTTTGGGGAAAAATAGGAGATGATAAATAGAAGAGAGGGAGAGAAAAGTGGGAAAACTCTCTGTTGGCCAGCAGTGGAGAGAAGCAACAGAGGCCCCCAAATGACTATCATACCTTAGGTGTCCTCTCTGGTAGTTCATTCTTCCTCTCGAACTGTGCTTTCTTCTCCATTGGATATTGTTTGCATTAGGTTCTATTCAAACTCCCTATTGGATATCTTCCTTCTTCAAATTTCATTAGTGTCATAGAGGGCCTATAGGCCCAAAAAGAGGCTTGTTTACGCCTTGCCTTGCCTGGACATGTTTTTTCTACTAGGACCCCTGGTTGTAAACAAGTTGTGTAAGCCCCCACACACCCAGCTTGTGTCTCCCTGGCATAAATCCATGTGATCCCATGTTTGGGAAAGTCCAGGCAAGTGCCTTCTGCCTATAATGGTAAGGTTTGGCTGACTGCCAACCTGATTGGTCATTCTAGTGGCCAAAGGGCCCATTAATCTCAGCCCACATTCAATAAATAGGGGTGCACAGGTAAACAATGTGCTCTGGCCCTCAATTGCAGCTCAGACTCACTTGCACAGCTCAGCCGCTCAAATGCTACCTTGATAGCTCAGCTGCTCAGACCCCCATGCTCGGACTCTATTGCATAGCTCTGATGCTCAGAGGCTCAGACCCTCACGCTTTGACTCATTCGCAGCTCACCTGCCAGCATACCTTAGATGCAGAGCTCATTTAAGCCTGCATATATATATATGTGGAGCCTATAGTCTCCAGCCAGCTGTGCACATCTACATGTCACTGTGTTATCAGGACCAGATCCTGTATTGCCTTTACCTATGAAGCACAGACTCTCAGCAGCTGCGCACATCCTGAGTGTCCGCTGCCTGTCATTGCCTGGTAAGCACTATTGCCACTGAGATAACCAGGAAGCAGACTCTGGATTGTCTACACACACACACAGCCTGCTAGCCGTGACAACCATGCCAGAGACAGCACAATATTGTCCTCCTATACCTGAGATCCTGCCAGCTGAGAATTCCTGACCAGCATCCAGAAGAAGCCAGCAGCACCAAAGGCAGAGTTAATAGTTAATAAAGACTTGTGAGTAAAAGCTTTAATACCTCTGTAATATAAGTTGCCTCTGCCACAGAGCAGAATCAGTTTCTAGCCCTCTCGGCTGGACGAATAGTGTACAGACCCCAAAGGGCACTAAGCCACAGGGAAAACTCTCTCTGTTTATAGTTTGAATGTTTGCTAGTAATTAATAAGTTCCTGCATGTAATTTATCCTAGAATGTTTTCATAACTGTGTAAGGAACATTTTAATATTAATATATAGTGGTTGGGGGTGGCGAAAGTCCAGAATATTGAGTTTAATAAATATATATTTTTATATAATATTATCTCACCCCAATTAATTTCTCCCCTCCTCCAAAACTGGCATAGGTAGCAGAATCCCCCTCCGTAACAATTACCACTGATTGGAGCATGCAGTGATGAGGAGTGGGTGCTGTGTCCTGGATAGCTGTTGAGCTTCAGCTCAGTACATCACTGAGTCCTCCACCTAGTCTTCTCTGCCTGGTGGGTGCATTGTGTCCTTGGACAATAGCCTCTTGAGGACAATATCTTGCACTTGCATATATTAAAGGACATCCTATGCTTTCCTGTCATGTGCCCAAGATGTTAAAGCCATTTTTTAATTCCTTTTTGATCTCCAGTCAACTGATCATCTCTCTCAGTCAGCAGGCATGTGAATATTTATTAGGCATACCTTGTATTCTGTCAGTAAAGGTCATCATGAAAATTAAGATATAAATCCTATCAGAACCCAGGAAGGAACTTGTAGGGTGTCACTGGTTTCATCTTCCTAATTATTTGCTGAGCCACCTCCAGCCACCTGCACCCAGTGGAGTGAGTAATTATTGTGCCAGTTGCTTTGTCAGACAACAAGAATTTAGTAGTTATAATGATAAAGCATAAAGTGGGAAAACACTTTAAATTCCTCCTTGTGTATATTTTTTCCTCCATTGTTTTCTGAGAAACAATTATTTTCTTTAAAAAGATGTTAAGATGCACACTGAATACAGTTGAATCTCTTGCACTCTGATGAAATTGCTTCATAACTAGGGTGGACAGAGAACACACACATGATAAGTGATGGTAGCTTAACCAGCACCTAGTAACTCACTACATGCCAACTGATCTTTGGTCTTGTGTGTGCCTCAGTTCAGTCATGTGTTTTTGACATAGCTCTAAGTGCATCATAGGCTGGGTTTTTTTGCATTTGACATGGATTTATGTCCACGTGATTCCATCCGTCCTGTAGGATGAATGTGATAATGACAAGAGAGCAACAGAAATTCTCTGGCATCAGCTGGGAAAGCAGCTCCATGGAGAGGAATCTTGAAGTCCTGGTGAACAATAAGTAACCCATTGGATGCCAATGTGTCCATATGGCCATGAAGGTCTCCTGGGGTGCATTAAGAAGACTGTGGCCAGTAGCTCCAGAGAGCTTCTTCTTCCCCTGTACTCTGCTGTGGTAAGACTCCATCTGGAGCATTTGTCCAGTTCTGGGCTCCCCAGTTCAAGAGGGACAGGAAACAACTAGAGAGTGACAAGTGGAGGCTGTCAGGATTATTAAGGGAGGGGAACATCTGTCATATGAAAGAAGGCTGGAGAACTGGATCTGTTTAGCTTGGTGAGGACAAGACTGGAACACAGAAGGTTCCACCTCAACATGAGGAAAACTTCTTTCTTGAGAGAATGACAAAATACTGGAACAGACTGTTCAGAGAGGCTGTAGCCTGTCTGTCTCTGGAGACTTTCATAATCCACCTGGATGTGATGCTGCGTGATCTTCTCTAAGCAAACCTAACTTGCAGGGGTTGGACTCAATGGTGTCCAGAGATCACTTCCAACCCCTACCATTCTGTGATTCCATCATTCTGTGGTTCTGTGATGTCTGTGATAGATGATGGTTGTTGGTAAGGGCTGAATATGAAAACAAATAGAAGTACAGGCACTGTCAACCGACTATGTTTCTAATAACTTTTTGCAGGATGGCTAATTGCCAGTGCAATTGAGAAGAGAAACAAAAGATTTTGCCCTGCTGTCTCATAGGGAGTTGTTGACTGTGGTTTCTCTCTCTGAGAAAGTCAACTGAGCTGCACCCCTTCTTTCAGAGCATGCATTCATCCACTTACATAGATATAGGCACAAACGTGGACATGGACATGAAATCGAGCATGGGCATGAATGTGAACATGGACTTGGACATATAACACAGAAATAGCAAAGCCATTTGTGACCAAAGCTATGAAAGTACACTGTCATCTGCTGTAAGAATATTTTTCCCATGTGTTGAGAAAATAGAAGGAGAAAGTGCTTTGCACTTCCAACACTTTTGTTTTCTTTGAGACTATTAATAGGGGGGTGGGAGTGGAATTTATTTATTTATTTTTTCATTTCAGAGTTAAGAAGACACAGTTTTGTGTTCTACACCTACAAGCATGTTCTGTTGCAGGCTGCTTTCATAAGACATTTATGGGTTTGATGCCATACATTGAAGCATTTTGAAAGTCAGAACATTTAACTAGCTTAAATGACTAAACCAGTTACATTCAGAGCCAATTTAGTGAACTATTAGAGGATGATCAGTTTGAAAAACCTGAAAGATTCTTAAACATTCTACATTTAAACATAGCGATGTGGATGCATTTCTACTACATCTCCATGGAGTCACAGCAGGATTTATGTTACACTTTTGTAAATATTTGTAGCTCCTTTTAAAAGCAATTTAAGAGTAAAGTTTAAATATAAAATTATCACCCACCAGGACTATGAAAATGTTACAAGAGCAATGAGAAAAAAATATTTAAATTCTAAAAGTGATAACAATTTCTATGAAATGTTATTGACATTTTTCTCTACTTCTCAACAGCTGTGATATACAAGGGTGAGGGAGAGAGTAGGTTTTTCTGCGAGTCATGAAACATGTTTCTGATTGATAGCTCCCATTATTTGGAGCAACTCAATCATCTTTATCCCAGAAGTTTCAAAGCATGAAATACAGGTTCTTATTTACATTATTCTTCAGGGAAAAAAAAAAAAAAAAAAAAAAGAGAGAGAGAGAGAGATCATAGAATCATAGAATCATAGAATCAACCAGGTTGGAAGAGACCTCCAAGATCATCCAGTCCAACCTAGCACCCAGCCCATCCAGTTAACTAGACCATGCACTAAGTGCCTCATCCAGGCTTTTCTTGAACACCTCCAGGGACAGTGCCTCCACCACCTCCCTAGGCAGCCCATTCCAATGGGAAATCACTCTCTCTGTGAAGAACTTCCTCCTAACATCCAGCTTACACTTTCCCTGGCACAACTTGAGACTGAGTCCCCCTGTTCTATTGGTGGTTGCCTGGGAGAAGAGACCAACCCTGACCTGACTACAACCTCCCTTCAGGCAGCTGTATACAGCGATGAGGTCACCCCTGAGCCTCCTCTTCTCCAGGCTAAACAACCCCAGATCTCATGAAATAAAATAGCTGCAAACAAACCCTGATGAAACTGAAGATTATTTGCACTTTTGTCTGAATCTTGCTTACTTGTGGGTGATTTTTCATGGATCCAGACTAATTATTTTTGTCAAATTTAATTTAGTAATATAAATTTGGTTTATGTGTTTGCCATAATGTTGTAGCTTACCAATACCCAAATATACCAGGTGTGGGTTTGGAACTGTACAGTTCAACAGTTTTAGATCAGGCACTACATCCTGACAAAAAATAACATGACTTAATATGCAAAAAAAGTTTGAGATAGATATATTATATATATATATATATATATATATATATATATATATATATATATATATATATATATATATATATATATAATGACATAATTTTCTTATAGAATTTTTGAATCATACTTATTTGCAGTGATGTTTTGACCAGTAAATCTCAGAAATTTACTATTAGAATACACAATATCTAACTCTACTCCAGACTGAAACACAAGCAAATTGTAATTCAGAAGAATTCTAAAACAAGCAAAGAAAATAAATCATACTTTTAAATTTAGCCTGTGAACCATTCCCAAATAGTCCAGACAGGAAGGTGGTGTTCAATTTCCGTTGTATTAGAGTGGATACATGCCATAAAACAAACAGTTGGAAGAAAAGTTGCACAGACGTAATGCAAAACAGTATTGCCAGTTCACACATTCTTGGTTTTGGTGCAGGTATGATATTCCTTAAGTAGGTAATGGTGCTGTTTTCTAAAAAACAAAATTAGAAGGTCTTTGTGTTAGAGCTGATAGAAATGGTTTGTGTCATTACAGAATCAATCACAGAATCACAGAATCACAGAACTGTAGAGGCTGGAAGGGACCTGCAGAGATTATGGAGTCCAACCTCCCTGCTAAGGCAGCATTGCCTAGAGTAGTTCGCACAGAAATGCATGTGAGAGGGTTTTTATAATCTCCAGAGAAGGAGACTGCACAACCTCTTTGGTCAGCTTGTTCCAGTGCTCTGTCACCTTTATTGTCAACAAGTTTCTCCTCATGTTGAGGTGAAACTTCCTATGTTCCTATTTGTAGCTGTTTCTCCTTGTCTCACTGCTGCTGAGCAGCAAAAAGAGATTGGCTCCATCCACTTGACACTCACCTTGTTGAGCACAATGGTACAATCACTGCTCTCCCTCCTCAATCTATTTTGTCATGTCTTTGTAGAAGGCTATCATGTTAGTCAAGCAAGAGTTGATGGGACAACGAAAATTTCTCTTGCATTTGCTGTGATTGTACCCTTGTGCTCAACACCAATGAGGCCATAGTTTGAATACTGCATTTAGTTCTGGGCACCGCAGTATAGGAAAGACATTGAGGTCCTGAAGCATGTCCAGAGAAGAGCAATGAGTCTGGTGAGGAGTTTGGACAGTGTTATACAAGTGGCAGAGTAGCAGAGGGAGCTGAGGCTGTTTAGTTCAGAGAAGAGAAGATCTTATGACTCTTCACAGTTATCTGAAAGGAGGCTGTAGTGAGGCCAATGTTGGTCTTTTCTACTGAATAACTAGTGATAGAATGAGAGAAGATGGGAGACTCCATGACCTCTCTGGGAAGCCTATTCCAGTGCTCTGTGATCCTTGCAGTAAAGAAGTTTCCCTTTGTGTGGAGGTGGAACCTCTTTTGCTGCAATTTACAGTCATTGCTCCTTGTCCTATCACAGGGAGCAAGTGAGAAGAGCCTGCCCCGTCTCTCTCCCCCCACCCCAGCTCCTGGCCAGCCTTCAGATACTTGTAAACATTTATCAAATCCCCTCTAAGTCTTATTTTATCCAGACTAAAAGGCCTCAGGTCCCTCAGCCTCTCCTCATAAGCCATACCCTCCAGTCCCCTAATCATCCTCATAGCCCTCCACTGGACCCTCTCCTGCAGATCTCTGTCCCTCTTAAACTGGGGAGCTCCAAACTGAACACAGTTCACCATCCCTGGAGGTGTTAAAAAATAGTGTAGATGTTGATCTGCAGGATACAGCCTAGCAGTGATCGTAGTTGAGTTACGGCTGGACTTGATCTTAAAGGTCTCTTCCAGCCTTAACGTTTCTATGATTTATTGCCTTTTTTTTTTTGCTAGGAAACATTACTATTGTGTTTGAGGCTGGTCTTGCAATTCAAAGTGTTTGCAGGAAATTGTGGGCATGATCTTACACTCTTCAAAGAAAAATGTACTAAATACTACACTGTCATGGAGGGGATTCTGCCACCTATGCCAATTGTGGCAGAGGGGAGAAATTATTTGGTGCGAGATAATATTCTATAGAAATACATAATTTGTTAATTTTAACAGTCTGAACTCTTGTCTCCTCCAACCACTGAATTTTAATATTAATATTTGTTCTTAACACGGTTATGGAAGATGGTCTAGGAATAATATCAAACAGCAACTTGTTAATAGCCAGCAAACATTCAAACTATAAACAATAGAGAGGAATTTCCCCGTGGCCAAATGCAGCTTGGAGTCAATATGTAGTTTGCCCAGTAGACAGGCCCAAGCTCTTTCTGCTCTATGGCAGAAGGCAGTAGAGAATCACAGAGACATTGAAGCATTTACTGACAAATTCTTATAAATAATCATTCACCCTCCAGGGCTATGTCACAGCCTGTATAAGTGTCCAATCTTCAGGGGACTCTGCCCGGGGATGTTGAGGCTGGAAATCTCCCGGCTTCAGGGGGAAAGGACAGTCTCTGACCTTGTTCTCTGTCATGGTTTTTTTTAAAGAGAGCACAACAGAGATTAAACTCTCAAATCAAATTGGAGAAAAAATACAGAATTATATTTAGAGAGAAAAAACAGCAATAGACATTACAAAAGCAATTACCATGGCAAACCCCCTTGAAGTTTCCCTCTCCCCAAAAAACTATATCTACACTCCCCAGTGCTCCAATCCTTCCCCCCGCAATGCCTCCACCATCCAAGAGGCCCACCGCTCACATGTTTCCGATAAATTGGCTCCCACCACACATTCAGGGCAGGAGGAGGAGGAAAGGAGAAAAAACTGACCTTGTTGTCAGCCTATAAAGAGATAGCAGAATAATGGGATTGAATAACAATCTTCTAGTCCCCAGAAAATGTTTTTAACACTATAGCCTCAGCCTGGGACATTCTCCTGGCTTCTTCTGGCAGGACCTTAGGTGCAGAGGCAGGATGTCTGTCGAGGAGGGGTATTCTGCTTCCTACGCTGATTTTGGTGGAGGGGAGAAATTAATTGGTGCGAGATAATATTCTGTAAAAAATGTATTTATTAAACTCAGTATTCTGAACTCTTATCACCCCCAACCACTGTATATTAATATTAAAAAGATTCTACATGGTTATGAAAACATTCTAGGACTAATAGCTACAGTAACTTATTAATAACTAGCAAACAGTTCAAACTATAAACAGAGAGAGGATTTTTCCCCACGGCTTAATGCTGATTGGGATCTATATACTATTTGTCCATCAGAGCAGGCTGGAAACTGTTTTCTGCTCTATGGCAGAGGTAACAGATATTAAAGAGGCATTAAAGCATTTACTCAGAATTCTTATTAATTATCAATCAATTTGGGGCTACATCACAGCCTATTACTAATGTCCAAACTTCAGGGGAGTCTTTGCCCATGGACTTTGAGGCTGGAATCCTCCCATCTTCTGGGGAAAGAAGAATCTTCCCAGCTTCTGGAGAAATTACATTTTCTGACCTTGTTCTTCTAGTGAAGGATGAGTCTCTGCCTTTGTGCTGCTGGCTTCTTCTGGATGCTCTGTCCAGGGATAGGTAGGCAGGATCTCAGGTGCGGGAGAAGTAGGGTGCCATGCAGTCTGAGCACAGTTCCCATGTGGCTAGCTTGCAGACAAGTGGAGTCTGCTTCCTGGTAACTCAGCGGCAATGGCACTTACCAAGCAATGATAAGGCAGAAGGCATGCAAAGTGTGCTTGGCTGCTTGGGAGTCTGCGCTCCATAGGTAGAGGTAGGCAATACAGAAATGGTCCTGAAAACACAGTGGCGTGCAAGTGTGCACAGCTGGCTGGGAGACTATGGGCTCCACATATATATATATAGGCAGGCTTAAGTGAGATCTGCAAGTAAATGCACAGGCAGGGGCATCTGAGCAGGGGGCCTGAGCACGTTGTTTACCTGTGCACTCCTATGTATCAAATGTGTGCTGAGATTAATGGCCCCTTTGGCCACTAGAATGATCAATCAGGTTGGCAGTCAGCCAAACCTTACCATAATAGGCAAATGCCACAGGCCTGAATTCTCCCCAAATATGGTGATCACATGGGCTTACACCATGGAAGCACGAGCTGGGTGTGTGGGGACTTACACAACCTGTTTACAAAACAAGGGTCCTGGCAGACCAGACTTTGTGGCACCAGGCCTATTGTGCCCCTTTGTGCTCGTTTAATATGTTTACCCCTGGTTTGGGCAGAAAAACATGTCCAGGCAGGACAAGGCATACATAAGCCTATTTTTGGGCCTACAGGCCCTGCACAACAATGTCGTGCAGTCTCAGCTTGGTGTCATGTTGACCACACAGGCCAATCACATGCAGACAATCGAGGGTTTAGTCCTGGTAACTCACGGCAGTGGAGCCTACCGGGCAGAGACAAGGCAGCAGGCGTGCAATAGGGTGCACTGCTGCGCGGGAGACTGAGCTCCGTAGATAAAGGCAGGCAATACAGGATCTAGTCCTGGAAACTCACCACAGTGGCGTGCAGGTGTGCATGGCTGGCTGGGAGCCCATGGGAGGCTCTGTCTCTGTAAAGAAAAGTAGATGCACTGCGGGTGAGCACTGTGGGTGGACAGTCAGGCAGGCAAGCATAAACGAAAGCAAGAACAAATTGTTTACCTGTGTACCTCTATTTATCAAAGTGGGCTGAGATTAACGGCCCCTTGGCCACCAAAATGACCAATCAGCTTGGCAGTTAGCCAAACCATACCATAATAGGCAAAAGTCACAGGCCTGGACCTCCCCAAATATGGGAATCACACGGGCCTAGCACCCAGTAAGACATAAGCTAGGCACATGGACTTACACGACAATGTTACACAACCTGGGTCCTCAGCAGGCCAGAATTTATGGCACCAATTTGTCATGGAGGGGCTGTAGGCCCAAAAGCAGGCTTATTTATGCCTGCTCTGCCTGGACATGTCTCTCTGCCTGCACCAGGGGTAAACGAGCACAAAGGGGCACAACAGACCGGGGCCATAAAGTCACTTGCCCAGGATACCTGATTGTGTAAGGCCCCACATGCCCAGCTCGTGCCTGCCTGGTGTTGAGCCCACGTTGTGATGGTTTGGGGGTTACCTCATCCCCCCACACTTTTGTATTTGCCCCAGCTAACTCAGACGGACCCTGGGAATATAGATGAAGCAATTTATTTACAGCTAGCAGAATATACAAGCAGCTATTTACAATATATACAGTTATATACAATTATATACAGAAATATACAAAGGATAAACAATACAAAAGCACAACTCCCCTCCCAGAAACCTGAGTCCCCAGGAGGGGCTCTCAAACCACCCCAACACCTCCCCCCGGCCCTCTCAACCTTACCCCAGTTCTCAGGAAGAAGAGAGGTGCGGCCAAGAGGTTAGGGAGCAAGGTTAGTAGGAACAAGGTTAATGAGATGTGACCAGGTCTAAGGCAAAAGCAAGAGTGAGAAAACAAAAATGGAGAAAAAGTCTTTCTTATTCCCAGAGTTCTCAGCGAGACTGTGAGAGAAGTTGACATCAATTGTTTTTCATTTCACTGCCTGTTATCTAGTTCTTTTACCAAAACATTCCAGCTTGCTTCAAACTAGCACAATCCACCCCTGTCTACTTCGCTCAGAGTATCGCTGAGAATTATCCAATCTAATCTAAACCAATATTTACACTAAAATAATATATACAAGTTCAATTCACACTTCAATCAGATGTAGGTGATTCAAAAGCTCAGAACAGGGACTCCCAGGTGATGTTGGGTTCGTGCACACGAACTGTAGATTCTATCGTAGATTCTCTCAGCGTTGGGCGCCGATGTTACCTAGAACAAAAAACTCCTAACAGCTTGAATTTAAACTCTCTCAGCTAAGGTTAAATTTCTCTGTGGAATAAACTGGATTTCACCATTCTCCTGCATTACCCAGTAGGTGTGACCAGGACCTTCAGCAGAAACCACCCCTCGGACAGGTTTCCCTTCGCCCGAAGGAGAAAATACCCAAACAGTTTTCCCTAACAGATTCTTTTCACGTACAACAGGAACTTTATCACTGTCTACTGTTTGGACCAAATCTGATTGTGCAGGTCCTGCTCTGTTTACTGAACCTCTACTATTTACCAACCAGGTAGCTTGTGCTAAATGTTTGTCCCAGTTTTTCAGAGTTCCACCCCCTATGGCTTTTAGGGTGGTTTTCAGCAAACCGTTGTAGCACTCAATCTTCCCTGAAGCTGGTGCATAGTAGGGTATGTGATAGATCCACTCAATACCATGCTCTTTGGCCCAGCTTTTCACAAGATTGTCCTTGAAATGAGTACCGTTGTCTGACTCGATTCTCTCTGGAGTTCCATGTCTCCACAAGATCTGTCTCTCCAAACCAACAATGGTGTTACGTGCAGTAGCATGTGGAACTGGATAGGTTTCCAACCATCCAGTGCTGGCTTCTACCATTGTCAGCACATACTGCTTGCCAGAACGAGATCGAGGTAAAGTGATGTAGTCAATCTGCCAGGCTTCACCATACTTGTACTTTGACCATCTCTCACCATACCATAAGGGCTTGATTCGCTTAGCCTGCTTAATAGCAGCACAAATGTCACAGTCATAGATGACTTGGGTGATAGCGTCCATGGACAAGTCAATTGACGTATCGCGTGCCCATCGATATGTTCCATCTCTGCCTTGATGTCCAGAGGAGTCATGGGCCCACCGAGCTAAGAACAGTTCACCTCGGTGTTTCCAATCAAGGTCAATGTCAAATTCAGAGTTGGTATCAGCTTGAGCAATCTTAGCAGCTTGGTCTGCCTTCTGGTTATGTTGATGTTCCTCAGTGACTCTGCTCTTAGGCATGTGTGCGTCTACGTGCCGCACCTTCACTGGAATTTTCTCCAGCCGTGCATCAATGTCCTGCCATAGATCAGCACACCAAATAGGCTTTCCTTTCCTCTGCCAACCATTCTTCTTCCAGTCCTTCAGCCAACCCCATAGAGCATTGGCTACCATCCACGAGTCGGTGTAGAGGTAAAGGATAGGCCAATTCTCACATTCAGCCACATCAAGAGCAAGTTGAACAGCTTTTACCTCACTGAACTGACTGGATTCTCCTTCTCCATCTTTCGTTTTGGTAACTCTCCTGGTAGGACTCCAAACCGCTGACTTCCATATTTGCTTGTTCCCAACAAGACAACAGGAACCATCTGTGAACAAAGCATAGTTCTTTTCCTGATCAGAGAGATCACCATAGGGAGGAGCTTCCTCAGCACAAGTTATTTTCTCCTCTGGAGGTTTGGAACAGTCTGTGCCTTCCACCACACCAGGTCGGTCAAGATTATCCATTCGTGCTCGCTGGGTTATCAAAGCCATCCATTTAGACCAGGTTGCATCTGTGGCATGATGTGGTGATGAACCTTTGCCCTTGAACATCCAGTTTAGAACTGGCAGTCTAGGAGCTAAAAGCAATTGTGACTCAGTTCCAATCACTTCAGAAGCTGCTTTCACTCCCTCATAGGCTGCTAGAATCTCTTTCTCAGTTGCAGTGTAATTTGTCTCTGAACCTCTGTAGCAACGTCCCCAGAAACCAAGTGGACAACCACGTGTCTCATTTGGAGCTCTCTGCCAAAGACTCCAAGTTGGACCATTGTCACTGGCAGCCGTGTACAGAATGTTTTTAATGTCCGGACCAGATCTCACAGGTCCCAAGCCCACTGCATGGACTGTTTCTCGCTTGATCTGATCAAAGGCTGCTTGTTGTTCAGGTCCCCACTCGAAATTGTTTCTCTTACGAGTCACATCATGCAGAGGTTTGACAATCTGACTGAAACCAGGAATGTGTAGTCTCCAAAATCCCACCACACCAAGAAAAGAAAGTGTGTCCTTCTTACTGGTGGGAACTGCCATGGTAGAGACTTTGTTGATCACATCCTGAGGAATGTAACGGCGACCATCCTGCCACCGCACTCCCAGAAACTGAATTTCTTTGGCAGGTCCTTTGACCTTGTCTCTCTTAATGGCAAAACCTGCTTGCAACAGAATGTCAATGATTTTGCTACCTTTCTCGAAGACTTCCTCAGCAGTTTGGCCCCACACAATGATGTCATCGATGTACTGGATGTGCTCTGGAGCTTTACCTTTCTCCAGTGCACACACGTGATTCCCATATTTGGAGTCCAGGCTTCTGGGTTTTACCTACTATGGTAAGGTTTGGCTGACTGCCAACCTGATTGGTCATTCGAGTGACCAATGAGACCATTAACTCTTGGCCCACATTTAATAAATAGGAGTGCACAGGCTCAGGTGCAGCCTTCCCCAACCCTGGAGAGAGCAGCCAGCAGCATAAGGTCAGAGAGTCTTATTTCCCCAGAAAGTGGAGGATTCCAGCCTCAAAGTCCACAGGCAGAGACCCTGAAGAATTGGACACTTGCAATAGGCTGTGACGTAGATCTGGAAGGTGATTTTTTTATTAATCTGAATTGTGAATAAATACTTGAATGCCTCTGTAATTTCTTTTACCTCTGCCATAAAGCAGAGAGCAGCTTTCAGCTCAGCTTTGCTGGGCAAATAGTATAAGACCCCAGGCAGCATTAGGCCATGGGGAAAACTCTCTCTCTCTGTTAATAGTTTCAATGTTTGATAGCTATTAATAAGTTTCTGTAGATACATGTTCCCATAATGTCTTCATAATCGTGTAAAGAACAATTTAATATTAAAGTTCAGTGGTTGGGGGTGGCAAGAGTTGAAAATATTGGAAGTTAATAAATATATATATTTTAAAAATATCCTCTCACATTAATTAATTTCTCTCCTCTGCCTAATCGGCTTAGGTCGCAGAATATCCCATGTTTGGCACAGGTCTATTGTGTTTCTTTGTGCTCATTTATGTGTTTACCTCTGCTGTGGGAAGAAAAACATGTCCAGGCAAGACAAGGCATGTATAAGCCCATTTTTGGGCCTATAAGCCTTCCACGATATCCATGTGGACATAATTAATTGGTTAGAGCAACATATAGGATGGGGAACATCCTGAAAAAACTTTAGAGGCTAGCTCTGTTACACATGCAGCTAAACCTGTGTCAAGAGTCCCGTGCCACAATGAAAGTGGTGGTGAGAGGTAAAAACAGAAATGCAGCCTATAAAGGGCTGAAGTAATTTTTCTGCTTATCACTAAGCTCTCAGCTGCAGTTGTGCAAACAATCATAGTCACTATACATGACCAAAAAAGTATAGACTAGTGGTAGAGAGTTTCAAGGAAAAAATAAATATGAGCAGAAGTCTACAAAACAATAGCCTCAGCAGAAAGAATTAAATAGTGGGATCATCTGATTAGGAAGCTTGAAGAATGATGTAGCAGTTTTCAAGTTTGTGAAAGTCAGTGACATCCTGGGATGTGTAAGAAGTGAAAATCAGGCATTTGTGTCACTCATTAGTTGACATCTATGCAGTGGGTGGAGGATTACTTTTGCCTACAGGATAAATTTAGAGAGATATTTGATGAATTTCTCTGTGCATCATTATTAATAGTATAGTTGTAGCAAAAATTTTACTATGCGCCTCATTTATCCTCCCCCTGATTTCTGTACCATTTCTTGTCCATAAACAGACAATAGTACATGCTGCTACATGTTGCTTTTCATGGTGCAATGTTTGTCTTGCTAAGCCACGGTTTAATGTCACTTTTTTGTCCATTTGTCCTTGCTTTTTTGTTTACACATGCCAGATGATGCAACAAACATTTTAATATACCCATTGCTGTCCCAGGCTATTACTTTAATGCATATTATCTACTCCATCAGAGACATGACCCAAAACACAAATTCACAAACACAGAGGATGAGATCCTTCAAAGCTTTTATTAAAGGTATACAGTATGTGACATTTCTTTACTGTTTTTAGAATCATCGAATCATAGAATCAACCAGGTTGGAAGAGACCTCCAAGATCATCCAGTCCAACCTAGCACCCAGCCCTATCCCATCAACTAGACCATGGCACTAAGTGCCTCATCCAGTCTTTTCTTGAAGACCCCCAGGGACGGTGCCTCCACCACCTCCCTGGGCAGCCCATTCCAATGGCAAATCACTCTCTCTGTGAAGAACTTCTTCCTAACATCCAGCCTATACCTACCCTGGCACAACTTGAGACTGTGTCCCCTTGTTCTATTGCTGGTTGCCTGGGAGAAGAGGCCACCCCCCACCTGGCTACAATGCCCCTTCAGGTAGTTGTAGACAGTAATAAGATCACCCCTGAGCCTCCTCCAGGCTAAACAGGCCCAGCTCCCTCAACCTCTCCTCATAGGATTTGTGCTCCAGGCCCCTCACCAGCTTTGTTGCCCTTCTCTGGACACATTCCAGCACCTCAACATCCTTCTTGAATTGAGGGGCCCAGAACTGGACACAGCACTCAAGGTGTGGCCTGACCAGTGCTGAGTACAGGGGAAGAATAACCTCCCTTGTCCTACTGGCCACACTGTTCCTGATGCAGGCCAGGAGGCCATTGCCTCTCTTGGCCACCTGGGCACATTGCTGCCTCATCTTCAGCTTACTATCTACTAGTACCCCCAGGTCCCTTTCCTCCTGTCTGCTCTCCAGCCACTCAGTCCCCAGCCTATAGCGCTGCTTTGGGTTGTTGTGGCCAAAGTGTAGAACCCTGCACTTGGCCTTGTTCAGTCTCATCCCATTGGCCTCTGCCCACCCATCCAGCCTGTCCAGATCCCTCTGCAGGGCTCTCCTACCTTCCAACAGATCAACACCTGCTCCTAGCTTGGTGTCATCTGCAAACTTACTGATGCTGGACTCAATGCCCTCGTCCAGGTCATCAATAAAGATATTGAACAGGACTGGGCCCAACACTGATACTTGGGGAACACCACTAGTGACTGGCTGCCAACTGGATGTGGCACCATTCACCACCACTCTCTGAACTCTGTCATCCAGCCAGTTCTTGATCCAGCACAGAGTGAATCTGTCCAAGCCATGAGCTGCCAGCTTGGTTAGGAGCTTGTTGTGGCAGACAGTGTCAAAGGCTCTGCTCAAGTCCGGGTAGACTACATCCACAGCCTTCCCCACATTCACCAGGTGGGTAACCTGATCATAAAAGGAGATCAGGTTGGTGAGGCAGGACCTGCCCTTCCTAAACCCATGCTGGCTGGGCCTGATCCCTTGGCCATCCTGTAGGTGCTTTGTGATGGCACTCCAGATGACCTCTTCCATCACCTTGCCTGGCACTGAGGTCTGTAGTTTTCTGGCTCCTCCTTACGACCCTTCCTGTGAATGGGTATCACATTGGCCAGCTTCCAGTCTTCGGGGACCTCTCCAGTGAGCCAGGACTGCTGATAAATGATGGAGAGTGGCTTGGCCAGCTCATCTGCCAACTCTCTCAGCATCCTAGGATGGATCCCATCCAGTCCCATGGACTTGTGAGGATCCAAGTGTCTTAGCAGGTCCCTTACTTGTTCGTCATGGATTAGAGGGGGACTGTACTGGTCCTTGACTCCATCCACCACTTCAGGAGTCCAGCTGTCCTGGAGACAGCCTGTCCCACTATTGAAGACTGAGGCAAAGAAGGTGTTAAGCACCTCTGCCTTTTCCTCATCCTTTGTCACTTTGTCACTTTTTAGCTCCTTTGGAGATGCTGAAAGTGGTCTGTGATGTGCTGAGCAAAATGTAGCCCTATAGTCCCAACTTCCCAATTGTTTTGGCCGTTTGTTTGTTTGTGTGTTTTTGTTTTAGATAATGAGTGGGTGTGATGGTTTGGGTGTTCCCCACCCCTTCACACTTTGGAAATCACCCAGACTAGACTCAGCCAGCTCTGGAAATTGAATGAAGCCTGTTATTTACAGCTAGCACAATATACAAGCAGATATTTACAGTATATACAGTTATATACAGAAATATACAAGATAAAAGGTAATACAGAAACACAACTCCCCTCCCAGGAACCTGAGTCCCCAGGAGGGGCTCCCAACTGCCCCTTCACCTTCCCCCTACCCCTCTCAACCTTACCCCAGTCCCAAGAAAGAATGGAGGTTTGGCCAGGGGGTTAGGAAGCAAAGTGGATTAGTCAGAGAGGCTAGAGGGAGAGATGCAGCTCTGAGCTCCCCAGTAGGATTGGTGCCTTATCTATGTTTTGACTCTTGTTCTTATACATCTCAGCAAGCCTATGAGGAGGGAAGTAGACATCAGCCTTGTTTTCCTTTCACAGCCTGTAATCTAGTTCTTCTCACCAAAACATTCTAGCTAGCTTCAAATTAGCACAGTGTGTTAAAATACTCTGTGGAAATACTGTGGGGTTTTTACAGTACTTAACAGCAAAATGGGTTGAGTGATGCTGTCACAACTGTGAGATTAATGATGTTATACTTCAGTGCTGATGCATGATAAAATCCTGTTAGCTCCACTGGAGTAGAGGAACCAAAAATTAGATGAACATAACTATGGGATCACTAAACATAGGCTACATAATTGTACCCAAAGGTCCCACCAGCAGTACCTAAAATCATGGCATGTGGGTAATCTGCTCAGGAAGACACTTGAAATTACATGTTGGGACCACAGTCCCTGCAAGTAATATAATTATCACCAAGACCACTAGCCACCAAGACCAATCTAGCCCAGAATGAAATATTAGAGTTGACTTTGAATGTAAGTGATACTAATCTGTCAGGGCTCAGGCTTGGAGTGGGTCAGTGCTGTCAGCTGAGATATACTCCAGTTCTGCTGGCTCCAAGACTCCAAACCATGGCATGGCAAGCAGCTTCCATCTCCTCCCCATGTACCACAAGCACAGTCCAGCTCTTCTTCTTGGGGAGATGCTTGCAGCAGACAGAAAAATTCCTTTCTCTCCTATCGTGAGGGATCTTGGAGAGAAATGCAACTGGGGATCCCCGAGACTCACAGTGTTGGCTGTGTGCACTCTGGCACAGTAGGGCCAACAACACAGGTATGTTCATGTACGTGGCACCTTTGCAATGAGTACATTTGATCTTTAAAATAGTGTCTCTTAACCATATGCTGGCAGTAACAGAGTACTGCCAGCTCTTCAGAAGCAGTCTCATAAAGGTCCTCCATTAGATCATTTGTTGTTTAGCTGCCCTAGAACAACATTTTCTTCTGTCAAGCATCCACAAAATATTTTGGCTTAGGGGAAGAGAGTTGCAGAGCTTCTGCATGAAAAAGATTTGGAGGAAAAAAAAACAACTTAACACTTTAGTTGAGCTTTAAACTAAAAAAAAACAATGAACAACAAAACCAAACAAAACTCCAAAGAAACAATCAAAAATAAAAATAAAACCAAAGAAACAAACTATGGAGCCCATTGTTTTATTTTTATGACAAAACCAGATAATCATTTTGGTTGGAAGAAACATACAATACCATTCAGTTCAACTGTTAGCCCAAAACTGCTGAGTCACCACTCATCTGTGTTCCTAAGAATCACAACTACATGTCTTTTAAATGCCTTCAGTGATGGGGACTCCATCACTTCCCTGGGCAGCCTCTTTGTGGGTTTGACAATCCTTTTGTGAATAAACTTTTCCTGATATCCACTTAAATCTCCCCTGCCACAACTCTAGGCTGCTTTTTCTATCATAGTCCATCACTACATCATGCTTTTCAGCACCACATCTACACATCTTTTTAACACTTACAGAGATCACGATTCCTTCATCAACTCAGGCAGCCTATTTTGATATTTTATTACTCTTTCAGTATAGATTTTTTCCCTAATATCCAATCCAAACTGTTTTTTTCTCATCCTGTCACTTGCTACTTGGGAGAAGAGACCAAACCCTACCTCCCTATAACCACCTTTCAGGTAGTTGTAGAGAAGAAGATAGTCTTCTCTCAGCCTCTTCTCCAGACTAGTCAACCCCCATTTTCCCAGATGCTTCTCATAAAACCTGTTTTTTAAATGCTTCACCAGCTTAATTGCCCTTCTCTGGATATGCTGCAGCACCTCAATCATAGAATCATAGGATCGTAGAATGGTTTGGGTTGGAAGTGACCTCCAAATGTCATCTAGTCCAACCTCCCTGCAGTGAGCAGGGACATATTTCACTAGCGCAGGTTACTCAGAGCCTTGTTGAGCCTGACCTTGAATATCTCCAGGGACGGGGCCTCAACTAACTCCCTGGGCAACCTGTTGCAGTGTTTCACCACGCTCGCAGTGCAGAACCTGTTCCTAAATGTCCTTGAAATGACGGCCCTAAAAGTGAACACAATAATTGAAGTGCAGCCTCACCAATGCTGAACAGAAGTGTGAATTACGGTCCTAGTCCTGCTGGTCACACCAGTGCTGACACAAGCTATGACACTGTTGTCTTTCTTGGCAAATTGGGCATACTGAAAATAAGAATGACTTGCAATGTGGAGATCTCCAACTGGTTTAAATGGCACCCCATACAACACTACCCTCCCTCATCCATCTTGTTGTTGAAAAGGGGAACGTAAATCCTGCTGGGAGCTCCTAGCAACTTTGAGGACCAGTATGGGAGAAAACAGCAAATAATTTTGTGTTTGAGCAGTACACAGGGACGTGGTTTCATGAACTGGGACCAAGACACAACTTCCCAAGTCTGCACAGAGCCTTGAGAGCAGAAATTAAAACTGATGTTTGAAAAGGAGACCTAAAAGAGAAGTTTGTAGAAAAGAATTACATGGTCAAAAGAGTAGAGTGGGAGATGAAGTTGGCCACAATATATTACTGTTTCCATAAATCTAAGGATGCTGCACAATGTGACCCACGTGAAATAGGAACAGTTCTGCTGTGAAGGGCTTGAAAGCCTTCCCAAAAAATCAAGATGTTTGAAGCAGGTTATTGAGTTTCTGCTCTCACCCTGGTAGCAACACAGAAGTAATAAAAATAATGTAGAAGTGGCTTGTTCTCTGGTCTGAATCAGAACCAAGGGATAAGAGAACATTTTCAGTGTTTGAGTCCCTGATCACTGGGCTTCTAAGAGAAATTAACAGAAAACTGTTTCACAAATATTTGTTTGACTTTGAAAATCAGTCTTTATTTGATTTGTTACTGTGTACTTTCATCTTCTCATAACATTTGAAGACTCAAGCTTCACCAGTGAGGATACGCAGGAAGAGAAGAGTTTGAGCTCAGATATTTAACTATCCAATTTATATTTTGCTTTTGTCTGTTCTAAATTCACAGCTTGCTTTTACCACATGAGCTGCATTGTATTGTTTAGGTTTTTCCATTTGATTCATGTAGTAAAATTGAGCAAAATGATGAAGCTACAAGAAAATAAGCAGATGAGTACTGATGCTGCCTAGTTTTGCAGTGCAGGAGACATTGAGTGGAAAACCCCTACCACATGAGGTATGCAAAAAGAGCTTAACTGATGTATTGCTTGGCTATTGTAAGAGCATTTGAAGTTCTCAGCAGGCTTAACAAGCTCCCTAGGCTTCATGTTATATAAGAAGGTAAGAAGAGCTTGTGGTGAAGGGTTGCACAGGCCCCAGATGACCGTGTTTACAAATGTATTCATGCCCGGACATGTTGTCCCCCTGAAAGGTGAGGCCCTTCCCAAACTTTGGGAAAACAAGTTAAGGGGGACAAAGGAGCACAATAGGACTGGTGCCTTCGAGTCTGGCCTGGCCTGCTTGAAGGTTGAAATAAACACATTAGGTAAGCTCATGCTCCTAGGGTGGGGATCTGCCTGACCCCTATCCATATTTGAGGATACCGGACCTGTGGACTTCACCTTATTTGGTATGTTTTGACCTGCTGCAAGACCTTTATTGTACAGAATTGTGGCCAAGGACCATCAATCTCGGGGCCAAAACTCATAAAAGGGACAATTAAGTGTACCTGCCACCCTTCCCCACCCACTGCTTCCAGCCGCTTTTGGGGACCACCACCGCTGCATAATTCTGACCCACAGCACCTTGCACCAGCCCAGGGAAACTGACCAAGGTGCTCCTGGCCAGCTGCTGCTCCAGCCTACCGTTCTCAGCTTGATTGTGCCCATGGAATCCTCAGACAGCACACCCCAATAATACCTGAACTGAACTATTCAGACCCATGAGGGTTAACAACGTGGCTTTGCCGCACATATTTGGGATCCTCGAGACTGACTCCAGGCAGTGAGCAACTGAGCAACCTTGATTTGAGCATTAGAATCTCAGTAATTTTACCAGTGGAACTTTCATGCTGCAGACTCTCTATCTAAATCTTTCCAAACCTCTGCTAAATTCCCAATTTTGCTATATATAGACATTCTGTAATACAATTTCCCAACCACATCCAAAGAATTTATGTGGGGGAGCTGTATACAGTTTGGGGAAGGGGGGAATTCCTTGTGCATATAATATTAAATTATTTAAACCCTTTTAAATTTGGCCTCATATTTCATTCCCCCAAAACCCAGACAAACCCCTTCACAATAGAGCTTAGAGACCAATTTGTTGCACAATAGAGATTACTTCATAAGGACTTTGGAAAATACACATATTGTTAGTAGTATTAGTGGGGACTTCGTGGACAGTGATGTGTGAATATAATGGAGAAGAAGATCATGTTCAGGTAGAAGTAAGAATCTAGTGCAAGGTCAGAATTGTGACAGGTGGTGAACTTATTGAACTAGATAGGAAATAGGTATTTGTTGCAGAGGGCAGGAACTGATACGTGGCCGAGTCGAGAATTTATCAAAAATGGATATTTTTTATTATTTTCAAAAACCCACCCCCACAACTATATATATACAAAGATTAATTTTGTTTGATAAACAGGTTCAGTTACATGAGAATTAATCTACAAGGATACCATCAATAATCTGACTATATTTGGAAGTCAGAAGTTGGAAAAGGACTCAGCTATTAATTAATAGCGGTTTCTTACTAAATTAAGCTAAGCCAAATAACTCACTCAGGCTGGCTCGTGCGGTCTGTCCTTCTCTTCCTTTCCAGCGACTGCAGGAGTCGTTAAGGGTCGTTAAGGGTCGTTAAGGGTCGTTAGGCACACAAAGGTGTGCCTAACAGGAAAGCGAATCCTTGGTCTCTCTGCAGTCCAGGCACAGGGGAGTGTGTGAGCTCAGGCAGACACATACGTCCAGGCACAGGCAAAATCCAAAGCGGGAACCCCAAAGGCGGGAAGACCCCCAATATTTATAACCTTCGCTAGACAAAGGGCAGAGTTACCACACCTTAGGCGCGAAAGCGCACGGCCAATCCCAGCCTGGCTCCAGCGCGGGAACTCACGGGGCAGTCGCCCCCTTCACGGGGCAGTCCTCCCCCCCCTTCACGGCTGCAGGGCAGGTGAGGGGGGGGGGGGGGGGGAACCAGGCGGCTTTTACCCTTTCCCCCCGAAGTCCGGGCAGGAGAGGAATTTAGGGGTACAGGACTCCAGGACAGTATTGAAATAGGTGGTGAGAGGTGGGATTCACAGATGACATGTTTCCCAACCAGGCTAAGTGGCTTGAAGGGAATAACCAATCCTTGGGAAATCATCCAAAGGGAAATTAAAAGCCAGAGGTTTGTTTCCAGCACTAACACTGGCAACTCAGCTCAACTCAGCAACTTGCTGGTTTCAACTTCTGTTTCCTCTGTGAAAGAAGCAGGAGTTGATGAATCCAGTACCCAACTTATAGCCTACTCATATCACTATCTACAGAAAGCACAACCATGTCTTTCACTCAGAGGGCTGTGTTCATGACTCATTGACTTAGAGTACACTTTACTGAGGCAGAGAGGTAGGGCTTTTTGTGTTTTCTGCTCATCTCAAAATCTAGATCTGTCACTGTGACCATCACTGTAACCAAATAATAATAAGTTCAGTGTAAAACAAATAGTTTGAGGCTTGATGATTAGACAGAAGTGTCCTGAGTTGAGTGCCCTTGACTTTGCTGGGCTATCCACTGCTGAAGTCCACTGAGAAGATTGCCCCAGACACACAGCATGTCCTTGTCTCCAAGATGTCCTCTCTGCCACAGTTCCATTTCAAGGTCATGGATTTATTTAACTTCATTCCCATGCTGGTTATGCTAGAAGGTGTCATCTGCCCACATTTGAAGCTTCCATTCTAATGCTGGGACTTGCCAGAACTGTGGTAATACATGCCTGTACCACCTTAAGAGTGAAATCAACTTAGGTAGAAAAAAGTGTAATTTTTGGATGCTGGGATATATATGTCAAAATTACTGTTTGCTTGTAGGAACATTATAAATACTGCAACATTAAAAGAACAAACAAACAAAAAAACAAACAACCAAGTTTTTTTTCCCCCCATGATCAATAAGAAAGACTCAGTGGTCTTTTTAAGGAACCCAAAAGAGAAGCGTAGAAATCTCTTCCTTCTCAAAATCATAGAATCATTATGTTTAGGCTGGAGTGTTAAGACTGAGTCCAACTATTATCTAACTCTACCAATTCTGGTGCTAAACCAGGTCTCTCAGCACCATATCTCTGCATCTTTTAAACACCTCCAAGGATGGTGGTTCAACCACCCTCCTGGGCAGTCTGTCTCAGTGTTTGAGAACCCTTTCAGTGAAGTTTTTGTAACACCCAACCTAAACCTCCCTTGGTGTTGCTTGAGAATATCTCACATTCCAGAGAGGTAACATCTTAGTGACATCCTCTTGTGAGGACTTCTATTTCCAGGAGAAGGGTCATTAATTTTAACCAGCCCACACACGGTGATGAGCACTTGCAGTTGCCACAGAATAGATGAGAAGCAAAATGAACCTGAATGTCCAATGGAATCATTGACCCAAATTTTACAAAATCGAAGGTAATCTGTTTTTGATGTGCTTCTATTGTTTTTTTTGCTTTTGAGGCACTTTGTTCCCCTGTGTGGTTAACAAGACACAGAAAATGAACTCAACAATCATTTTACACCTTTGGCAGAATTAGCAAAATCTCCTCCTAGAGCTTCAGTGTTTCCTTCTGTTTGTAGTCTCCATTGGCCACGTTGTTTCTCCCTTCAGCCTCCTGACTTTCTTGCAGTTTAATGACATAAAATGAAAACTCCTAGGTTTACTCTTCCTCAAGTTACTTTAGCAAATTTTAACCTCATGAGTGCTACAGTGTCCAGTCAGGCTACCCTTGATGTGAGTTACTTTGTTAACTGTATGCATGAAAGCATGTTGTGAATGTCATAGCAAGTATAATGAGTTTTGCCCTTACTGCAGCGTATCCATATGTGCTGGAAGTCAGAAGGAAAAAGCATGACTCAATTAAAAGAACAGAAGAGATTTTGTCACATGGGTCCAGGGATGAGCTGTAAGGTTCAGACCTAACCTGCCACAGTGATACTGATGATCCATCATCTAAGTTCTGAAGTCACAAGCGCATCTGGAAAATTTATATGGTTTTCTGGGATTGTTTTTATTTGCCTCTGGTTTTGAATTCCTTGTGCAGAGGCTCTGTGTTTACATTGAATTTATATCTGCAGGCTTCTCCCTGGAGCTGGAAGGAACAGAAGCTTGGCTTTTCAATAGAAAAAAAAAAAAAAAAAAAAAAAAAAAGTGGATATTCAGACACATTGTCTTCCTAACCACCACTGGCTCTTTGAAGAAATCTCCAAACAGCACGAGATAAACCCCTAAGTTATAGCTGCTGACATAAAACTGAAAGATTTGCCAGAAACGAGGAATTTAGGTTGTTTCTTTTTTAACTTTTATAGTTCAATTAGCCTCATTAACATCCAGAAACTGAAATTTTAAAAGATCTGGTCTCATCTTATCCTCAGTCCCTGGAAAAAAGTGAATGAAGGGTGTCTCGGCTGTAATTTAAATTCCCAGAGACTGAAATATATTTGATAGAACCAATAACAATTTTATGGAGTGTCCTTCCCTCTTCCCCCTTCTCTCCCAAAAGAAAGGAATTAGATGTAGAGAGAGAGGAATAGGTAAGCACACCCAAATAAATAAATCTCACTTGATTTGGAAGTTAAAAAAGAAAAGTTTAACAATAATTAAAAAGGAATCTGAGGTAGGGAAGTTACAATGGTAAAGGGAAGGGAAAACAAATACGAAATGTGTAAAATACAACCAGATTTTTATGATAATGGGTTTGTCTGCCTCGTGGCAGACAAAGAGAAACAGGAACAGCGATAGAGATGCTGGTAAGCAGGGAGGCAGGGAGTGCAGAGAGAAAGAGAAGAGGAAGTCCCCCTGCTTTTATGGATCTTTAGACAGAAGGGGCAGTGTGCTAACCACCACCTGGTAGTGTTCAGACCCACCCCTGGGGAGGGTCAGGTTCAAGGTCACTCTCCCTGGAGGGTTAACCCTGTACAAAGGGTCCTCTGAAATTCCTCCATTCTCCTCTTTGTTGTGATACCCCAGCATGTCAGCTCTGTGGCATTTAGACTATTTTATGAGACTTCCTTTTGCCCTGGGAATGATCCTGATCTCTGCTGAGATTGCTGACATTCTGACATGAGAAAGACAAATCAGAATGCTAAAATTTCTCAGAATCTATTTCATTGCTAAAAGAACTCAATCAAACAAAAGCAAATCAAACAAAAATTAAATCAATAGCTTTAAAAAATAAAATAGAGTTTTAATGTAAAATATAAAACTTTTACTTAATATAAAAATACCTTTTTAGTGGAGCATGTTGTTCCAGATAGTTATTTCTACTTTAACTTTTATATTTACAAGGGTAATACTGTGATTTATACCATAATATGAATGACATGTACATAACATGCAGAAAAATAATTGCATGGCCTTTCAAAGCAAATCTTTCAGTGAGTTTTGACAAATGATGTATCATGTAGAAAATATTTCTCACAAATTGCTAATAATTTTCTGTTGCTAGCAGTTTACTTCTTTTTATTTTAACTGAAAATTATTTTTTAAAATACAATATAAGAGAAGCAATAAAAATGCACTTTTCCCAGACACTGCTGAAAACTTTAAAGGCCACAACATTGAAAACTGATTATAAAGACCCAAAGGTGTTTACGCTTTGCTCGTGAGTCTTTTGGTGATCATTAAGGTAACCACCTTGAACATGAGGTTTAATCAAAGTCTAGAAATCACCTGTCATAGAATGACAGAATCATAGAATGGTTTGGGTTGGAAGGGACTGTCCTGGAGTCCTGGATACCCTAAAATTCCTCTCCCTCCATGGTTTGAACGGGAGAGGAAAGGCACGAAGAACCTGCTCCCCCCATCCCCTACCCTGAAAGCATGGAGGTGGTGAGCAGGGGGTCCTTCCAGCACGAGGGGTGACCCATGCAGATGCCTACACTGGAATTGTGCTGGTGATTGACTGTGGTCTTCAAGCCTAGAAAGTGGTAACTTGACTCTTTGTCTTGGAAAGGTATAAATATTGGTGTACTTCCTGCCTTGGGATTCCCACCTTAGAGTTCTCCCTTGCCTGGATAGTTCTCACAGAAAGAGTCCCCTGGCACTCCGAAGGACAAGCTCCTGAGGGACAGGACCATCCCTGCTTTGGATGGTTTCCCACCATAAGCACCCTTTGTGGAAACTCAGTAGGCCTAACAAGCCTCTGGTGTCTTTTGAAAGAGAGAGAGCTGACAAGCATCTGGACTGCCCTGGTTCTAGCCCTCTTGGACGATCTGTGTGTCCCTTCCAGGGCTTCCCAGGCATGGTGGGACGCTTGCAAGTATATGCAAAATGTCTTGCAGATGTGTAATCTTGGCATGAGCGTCGTGCTGGCTATGCAGGCCTATCATGTGGAGGCATTTAGAGCCTGTTCCTTGTCAATTCAAAGCAGTGCGGCTTCCAAAGCATCAGGGCTTCTTATTAAGAAGCAGGGATAAATTACTGTTAGCATAGCACAATGCTGCAGAAGGCAATGATAGAATCACTGCCAGAAGCAGAGAACATGTTAAGGCAGAGGCAATGGCAGTAACATCAAGCAAACAACAAGCAAGCACATAGCAAGCATGTTGTCTCCACCTGCTCATCTCTTTTATCAATACAGCCTGAGACTAATGGACCTTTTTGACACAGAATAGCCAATCAGAATGGCGGTTAGCTGAACTTGACCATATTAAGTGAAGCCATAGGCTTACTTTACCCAAATTTGGGAAAACATAGGCCTTAAATGAGGCAGGCACAAACCAAGTGTATGTACCTTGTTTATCAAAGCTTGTAAACAGAAGTAAAACAAGTCTGAGCAAGCCAGGGTCCTTCCATTCAGCAGATTTAGGTTCTTTGTCCTCCTTCTGCAGTTGCTTCTCCCATCAGCAGAAGGAGGGAGAGCAGAAAAACATGTCTGGGTAAGCTAGGACATGTTCTGGCCTATTTAGGTCTACCACTACAAGGCTTTATAGGCTTTGTTATTACAGTCAGAAAAGTTTACTCTCACATGTATTAGCATTTCCAGTCTCTTCTTGGTGAAACTATGGAGTTTCAGGAATACAAACACCAACAATCATTAAGGTACTTTTTTTTTTTTTCTCTTAGGAGTGTGAAAATGAACTCTGACCTGCATATACTGAGGTCCTGCATGGACACAGGGAATGGAATTGCTTACAGGAGGAAGACTACATTTGAGACCAATATAAGCTAGTCTTTCTTTTCTCTTGAAGTCTCTTTTGCATCTTTTATATTCTCATCATCATCCTCTTGTCTTTCCTACAGAGAACGAAAGTCCAACAATGTTCAAATGCACTTTGCAAACTCCCAGTGTTCAAATAGTTCCCAAATTAGACATTATAACAAATTAATTCCGTCAGCCAATAATGCTGTTATTTTTACCCACTGAACTCTGACACATGGTTATTATGTTTAGCTTCATTTTTGATGGGTGAAAAGCACCCAACACACCTACAGACAGCACTGAAATTCATAGCATTCACAGATTACAAAGATCTTGACAAGGCTCTGAAGTCTTTGTTCATCCCTCCATTTTTTTTTTTTAATTTATTTTTTTACATTTTGTGGTCATAAAACTTTCACCTATTTGTTCATTGCAGTGAAGTAATGAATGTAATGTACTTATTTAACTTGATCTATAATATTCGTATCTGTGATGACTGAACACTAGAGTTTGAGACCTTGGCAGCTATCCAGCAGGTCTGTGGTTTTCGTCAGCAATAAGAATTTCAGATGTTGGTCATGGATGGTCTTTTTAAATAGCATACATCCAAACAACTCTTATTGTGCATCATGAGGGACAAAGAACACTCACATCTACAAACATCCCCTTGCATCTCTCAAGACATTACTTTCTCCATTGGCTTCTGAGACAAAAACTGTGTTTATTGTTTTTCTCCATTGTACTGCCATTAAAGGCGCATCAATTGTTAAGCATTAGACAGTCAATTTCTGCTTTGTAAGATTTTCTTTAAAGTGTAGTTGGTAGACTTTGAATATGTCGCATTTCGACTTATACCTTTCAAAATGTATTCATATTAAAAGAGGCAAGTGTAATACATTAACTACACCAGTATTGAAGCAGGAGTTGGACGTGCTTCTTCTGGCACCCCAGAGGTTCCCTTGAGGGACAAAAAACTAGCTGCTGACATCAGCCAGAGCATCCAGGGAGCCCTTAGGCACTAGTACCTTTTCACAGAGTCACAATTGCTTGTCCCTGATCTATTAATGTTGTGACATTTTCATGGAAAACCACTAGGCTTTTCAGGCACAATTTGCCCTTGGTGAAGCCATGCTGATTGTACCACATCACCTCTTTGTTATTCTTCAACACTGCCTACAGGAGGATCTGCTCCATGGTCTTACCAGGCCACTTGCCTGGTTCTATCTTTTTTTTCCCTTTTTGAAAATGGGAGCTATGTTTCCCCTTTTCCAGTCAGTGGGGACTTACTGGACTGCCATGACTTTTGGAATATAATAGAGAGTGGTTTTGCAACCTCATCTGCCAGTTCCCTCACTATCTGCAGGTGTATCCAGTCAGGTTCCGTGGACTGATGATGGTCCCATCTGATGATGTTCACCAACATGATCTTCACTCACAATGGGCAGCTCTTTCTTCCAGCCCCTGCCATTATCTTCTGTTACTCTAGGAGTCTTTCCTGCCTTCATCTTCATCTGGACATGGAGAAGGTGAAGGAATCTCCTGTGTTCCAGTCTGTGCTCACTGCCCCTTGTCCTATCACTGACACCACTGAAAAGACTCTGTCCCCATCCTCTTATCCTCCACCCCATAGATGTTGATCACCATCAACAAGATCCCCTCCTGGTTAAACAGCCCCAGGTCTCTCAGGCTTTCTTTCTCACAGAAGTGCTCCAATCATCTCAGCATCTTTTTAGCCTCCACTGGACTCTCTTCAGTAGTACTCCATTCCTCTCGAAGTGGGGAGCCTGTGACTGGAATTAGCATTCTAGACTGGGAGCCTATGACTGGAATTAGCACTCTAGACATACCCTCAGTAGGACACAGTAGAAGAGGAGGAGAACATCCCTCAATCTGCTGGCCACAGTCTTCTTAATGCACTCCAATTTCTGTGGACTCTTCTGTAGCCTATGCACAGTACATTGGCTGTGAGAATCATCTTCTGCCAAACCATGAGTCACAAACACTTTTCTTGTTGCCATTAATCTATCTGTAGAGAGGTACAACTGTTCTCAGACCACCTGCCTTCACAAAACAAGAAATGTATCCTTGTTGTGAGTAAAGTCATTAAAGAAAGAAAAACATTTAAAAAATTACAGTAGGTGTGCTGGTTTCTGAACGATATTTCTGTGTGGCTCCATCCTTCAGGAAACACCTTGTTATGAAAAATTATTCTGAATGGATATATCATTTTATTCTATTACATACTTTACATAGATAAACATATCTCTCTTTTTATCACCTTTCTTCAACTGTGAAATCAATTTCAGAAGCCAAACAAATCTGAAATGCTGAGAATAATTTGGTACTTTTTTAATCAAATGTTTTAGTTTTGATAAGTTGACTGTTCATCAGAATATCAACTCTGCCATAATAAATTTTTGGTACATAGGAGAGGTATAAATATTAATAGGTATTTGCAGAGAAAACAGAGGCATTGTCAGGAGAGGTTTAAAAAAAGGGCTTATTAGCTATGTTAAAGACCCTGGGTAGGGACTAGTCTCTTCTCAAGAAAAGAAAAGCAAATAAATCCACATGCTCTGTGTCACGTTTTTTGAAGAGACAGCAGAATGAAGCTCTCAAATGAATTGGATAGAAAACAAAACTACAGTTGGAAAGAGAGATACAGAAAGAAATTACAAAGCAGATACAAAATCCATAGCGAACTCCTTGAATTTTCCCCCATCCCAAAACTAAATCTATAATCCCCAGTGCTCCAATCCTCCCCTCTAATGCCTCTGCCATTCATAGGTCTAAACACAAGCCTCTGGAGGCCCCAAAACAGATCTGCTCCTTACATGCCTGTCCTGATAAAAGCAGCTCCCACCTGACATAGGGCTGGACAAGGAGGAAAGGAGAGTGAGCTGGCCTTGCTGTGAGTTTATAAAGAGATAGCAAAATGTGGGATTGAATAAAAATTTTCTAGCCCCTACAGGATTTTTAAACCTATAGTTCCCAGCCTAGGACATTCTGTAAAATCACTGTTGCTTTATTAGGAAATGCATTGATGTTGGTAATATGTACAGAACACAGTGCTCATATATCTGGAAAGTTCAAGCTTTCTAGTTGGAACTTGTCCATACTGCATCCACTGTTATCCCGCAGCTAATCTGTAGAATGAACAAATAAATAAATAAATAAATGTGTGTGTGTGTGTGTGTGTGTGTGTGTGTGTGTATAAATATATATGGAAGCCTGAAAGGCAGGAGGAAAAATCTTAATCTTTTGTGCCAGTGGCATACAGTCTGTGGTCCATGGCTTGTGTCTTGTGTTTGATTTTGAGTTCACAAGCTGAATATTTCAGGAGAGAAGTGGACAGAAAACTCTTTGACTCCATGAGAATTCCATTTCTGCTAAAAGTCATGTAGCTAATTCATAGGCTCAGGCTGAAACACCTTCAAGAGTTATTCTTTATCCTATTATAAAGTAAAATAAGGGAAGGAAACATTTCATGCTCTGCGAATGAGTATCCTAATAAGAGCAACCATTCGCACTGAATTATCATTCATCTAAAGGTAAAATATTAATCCTTAGGAACTCTTCACCAGTTACCCAGGCTCTTCCTGACTAGCTCATTCATCTTTAGCAGCCTGGAGGTAGAGAATACTTGCCATTGAGGGAGAAAGTGGAATCCCAAACAAGAAACAAAGTCCAAGAGGCAAACACTGAAACTCTTTGCTGTTGAATATTACATGTATTGCATTCACTGGAGGAGTGGTATAAAACCTCTCTCAGATTTGTTATTAGCACTTTCTGTTAATTTTGACACTTCTCATATACAGAATCTGGCAATTACTTTTATTCTTCACTTCCAATGCAAAATTACATATTCTACAAGAGACCTCAGCTCCAGCTCAGGCAGACAGTTTCCAGACCTTGTAGGACTTGGTTCACAGCACATACCTTCATGTTACAGAATGATATTTCAGCACTGTAACCAGATAACCTATTTCTCTCTCTCTCTCTCTCTCTTTTTTTTTTAAGCTTTTTCCCCGGAATAGATTCACCAGTGGCACCTTTGACTATGTGTTGCTTGAAAGTGAGAATTTTATATTCATATTAGAATGTGTGTCCATTCTAAAGGCCATATACAGACAGAACAATCACTAAAAATAATATTCCTCTTAGGGCAGGTAGTTTTCAAAGCAGCTGTCAGCAGACCTCCTCAAGTAGTACTATAACAAGGCACTGGAATCCAGAGGTGACTTTAAAAAGTGGGACATTTAGTCTTTTCTCTTTCTAGTCTGGATTTTGGTCCTGGCTCTGACTCCAAATGCCCTTACTGGGCTCTTTGCTTGTGTGTTCATGTGGTGGAGGGTCACATAGGCCCAAATGGCTGTGTTTACAAATCTATTCTTGCCCAGATATGTTGTCCCCCCCAAATGGTGTTGTCTTGCCCAAACCTGGGATAAACAAATTAAGGGGGACAAAGGAGTACAATAAGACAGGTGCCTTCAAGTCTGGCCTGCCTGCTTGCAAGGTGAAGTAAACACGTTGTGTAAGCTCATGCGCTTAGGGTGGGGATCCACCTGAGCCCCCTCCATATTTGGGGGTACCAGACCCATGGATTTCACCTTATTTTGCACATTTTGGCCTGATGCCAGACTCTTATTGGATGGTATTGTGGCAAGGACCATCAATCTCGGGCATACATCTTATAAGGGGACAATTCATTGTTCCTGCCACCCTCCTCCCCCTGCCGCTCCTAGCCGCTTTGCCGTTTTGGGGCCACTGCCGCTGCATGATTCTGACCCACAGTGCTTTGCACCAGCCCAGGGAAAATCAACCAAGGCGCTCCCGGCCAGCCGCCGCTCCAGCCCATCGTTCCCAGCTCGATCGTGCCCACGAAGCCTTCAGACAGCGCACCCCAATAATCCCTGAACTGAACTATTCAGACCCATGAGGGTCAACAACATGGCTTTGCCACACATATTTGGGACCACCGAGACTGTGCATCCAGCCAGTGAGTAACTGAGCGATCTTGATTCGAGCATCATAGGCTTTCAGTAATTTTACCAGTGGCACTTTCATGCCGCAAGACTCTGTCCAAATATTTCTAAACCTCTACTACATTTCTGATTTTTGCTGTAAATAGACATTCTGTAAAATAATTCCACAACCGCATACAAAGAACTTGTGTGGGGTAGCTGTAAATAAGTTTGGGGAAGGGGGAATTCCTTGTGTATATAAAACTAAATTATTTAAACCCTTTTAAATTCAGCCTCATATTTAATCCCCTGAATCCAAACAGAACCCCTTCACAAGAGTTCATTGCTATCTCATGCTTCGATTTCCCATACCTAGCTGGCAGCAGAGTGTTCTGAAGAGAGAGCAGGCTTTCAGGGACAGACATGCAATGACTTGTTTTTGGTTTTGTTTTGTTTTTTAATTCAAAGAATCACAGAATGGTCTAGGTTGGAAGGGACCTCAAAGATCATCCAGCTCCAACCCCCCACAATAGACAGGGACACCTCCCACTACAGCAGGTTGCTCAAGGCCTCATCCAACCTGTCCTTAAACACCTGAAGGGAGGGAGCATCCACAGCCTCCCTGGGCAACCCATTCCAGTGTTTCACCACCCTCACTGTAAAGAGCTTCCTCCTAATATCCAGTCTAAATGTCCCCTCTTCCAGTTTAATCCCATTACCTCTCATCTTGTCATTACAAGACCTGATAAATAGTCTCTCCCCAGCCTTCCTGTAGGCCCCCTTCAGATACTGGAAGGTCACTATAAGGTCTTCTCGAATCCTTCTCTTCTGCAGACTGGAGAGCCCCCACTCTCATGGCCTGGCCTCATAGCAGCGGTGCTGCAGCCCTCTGAGCATCTTTGTGGACCTCCTCTGGACTCGCTCTAACAGTTCTATGTCCCTCTTGTGTTGAGGGCTCCAGAACTGCACACAGCACTCCAGGTGGAGTCTCACAAGAGCAGAGTAAAGGAGGAGAATCTCCTCCCTTGCTCTGCTGGCCATGTTTCTCTTGATGCAACCCAGGACATGATTGCTGTCTGGGCTGCAGGTGCACACTGCCAGCTCATGTTGAGCTTTTCATCAACCCAGACCCCCAGGTCCTTTTTCTGAGTGCTTCTCTCCAGCCATTCACCACCCAGCCTGTATCTGTGCTTGGGATTGTGCCGACCCAGATGCAGGACCTTACACTTGACCTTGTTGAATGTCATGAGGTTGACCTGGGCCCACCTCTCCAGCCTGTCCAAGTCACTCTGTATGGCATCCCTGCCCTCCAGCAAGTGGACTGTGCCACACAGCTTGGTCTCATCTGCAAACTTGCTGAGAGTGCCCTTGATTCCTCCGTCCACATCACTGACAAACATGTTAAACAGCATTGATCCCACCACTGACCCCTGAGGTAAGTCACTTGTCACTGGTCTCCTGGGTGCGAATTACACAGGAGCAATCTACATGCTGTGATTAATTATAAAATCCCATTAGGTCATAAAAATAAAAGTTTGCTCTTTCATTTCTCCTCCATCTTGTACCAGTTTTCACTAAAAAAAACCCTATAGTCTTTGACTGTAGTACAAATTCTCCTTATCCCCATCATGTCCACTTTGCCCTACAAATTTTTTTTTGTCTCATCCAAGCTAGTGACATAAACACTCTGAAAGGTGTCTCCACCCTCACATAAACCCCCTACACTGCTCTATACTTTTTAATCCTTGTTTGAATTTGGAGGTGACGGCTTTCTTGAGTCTCAGAATTCAGCATTTTCCATTAGCAGGAAAAGTTTGGGGGGTTATTTTTGTCCATTTTTTTTGTGTTTGTGTTGTGGTTTTGGTTTGGTTTATTGTTGTTGTTGTATTTGGTTTTGTTTTGGTTTGGTTTTTTTTAAATATGGATGAATCTTCCAGGTGTTTTTGTGACAGTTAACAGTATTATCACAGAACTGCACCATAGTAGAGATGGAAAAGGACCTATGAGGATTTTCTAGTCCAACACCTCTGCTAAAAGAAGGGTCATGAAGAGCAGTGTTTCCCAGGATTATGATGTCCAGATGTACCTGAGATCTCTTCAGGGAAGCAGGCTCCATGACCTCTCTGGGCAACTGCTATCTGTGGGAGGCTGGTGAGAGGTGAGATCAGGCTACTGAATAGTTGACTCAGCTGCTAGCAACACAGTACATTTTATTAAGCCAGTGCAAGTGCTTATATACTCCTTTAGAAGAGATGTGCACAATCAGTTTGGGGCTGGCACAAGTGGACAGTACAGATTGGCTCAGAGTTATGTGTAAGGTGCATAGGTTGCTCTGTGTCAAAACAACCTGCGGTGTCTGCCCCAGGGGCCTGGCCGGCTCAGCCCCCTGCAGCTGTGTGTGGGTTGTTCATTATTTACAGCTTGGCTTTCTGAGCCAGAATTGGACTCAAGGGCACTTCCCAGCATGAGCTCTCATGTTTATCAGCTCATGTCCTGCTAGCAGGAGAATTCTCCCACAGGCAACTTGTGCTAGTTAGAAGCAAGCTGGAATGTTTTGGTAGAAGAGCTTGATAACAGGCAGTGGAATGAAAAACAATTGTGTCTCCTTCTCTCACAGTCACGCTGAGAGCTCTGGGAAGAAGAAGTAAACTTTCTCCATTTTGTTTTTTTACTTCTGCCTTTGCCTTCAGACCTAGTCACATCTCATTAACCTTGCTCCTACTAACCTTGCTCCCTAACCTCTTGGCTGCACCTCTATTCTTCCTGAGAACTGAGGTAAGGTTGAGAGGGCCGGGGGAGATGTTGGGGTGGTTTGAAAGCCCCTCCTGGGGACTCAGGTTTCTGGGAGGGGAGTTGTGCTTTTGTATTATTTATCCTTTGTATATTTCTGTATATAATTGTATATAACTGTATATATTGTAAATAGCTGCTTGTATATTCTGCTAGCTGTAAATAAATTGCTTCATCTATATTCCCAGGGTCCGTCTGAGTTAGCTGGGGCAAATACAAAGTGTGGGAGGGGCGGGGTAACCTCCAAACCACCACACAACTGCTCCAGGACTTGGGCACAGTCACGGGAGTTAAACTTCTCTTTATATTAAGTGGAACTTCCGGTGTTCCAGTTCATGCTGGCTTTCCCCTTGTCCTGTCAATGGCCATCACTGAAAAGAGTCTAACCTCATGTTCTTGACCCCTACCCTTTAAATATTGGTAAGAGTTGAGATAATCTCTGTTTAAACCGGACTTGGACTATCTTGCAGAATTTTGAGCAGCCACTTCTCAGTTTACTGACTCTTCAATAGTGTGTGGCACAAAGTTCAGCTTCCTCTTTGTTCCTTGTTTTAACTCCAAGTGAGGCTTAATCTGTGCCTATGTCACTGTGGTGGAGGGGTAGCAGCCCCAAAACTGAGGCTTCTCTATGTCTCTACATGCCTGGACATGCTTTTCTGACAGTAAACAGGTTGTGTAACACACACACGCCCGGTCCGTGTACCCTTGGGGTCCGCCCAGGAAATCCTCTATTGGGAGGGTCCAGGCAAACAGCTACTGCCTATTAAGGTAAGGTTTGGGCTTACTGCCAGCCTGATTGGTCACTTTAGATGGCCAAATGAGCCATGAATCTTGGCTCAGAGTCTATAAAGAGAGGTGCAAAGGAGAACCATGTGTTCAGAGCATTCAGAGCATTCAGAGCGTTCAGACTTAGAGGTTCAAGCTCAGCTCTCTGATCCACATAGCAGCACAGACCTGATTGCTTGGCCTAGACACAGGATCAGGCCTTACTCTTTTGCATACTTATGAGGCTGAGCCCTCTTGCATTGATCTCAAGACGCAGTTAAGCTGTCTGCGAACCCTTTGAGAAGCAGAGTGCATGCACACCTGCACTTGGTACATATATGGGGAGCCGAGAGCCCCCTGCCTAAGCCTAGAGCAGCCATACATACTGGCTTGCTACCTTGCATTTATCTACAGAGCTCAAGTATCCCTACAGCCTGGCATAGACCCTGATTGCCAGCTGTCCTGTAAGCCTGGAAAATTCTAGGCCCGTCAGACGCTTTCCAGATAGTCTGATAACCTACAAACACAGCCTGCTAGCTGTGAGACTGACTGTGCTAAAAGCTGCACAGGCAAATCCTCCTCCTGCACCTGGAAATCCTGCCAGCTGATCATCCCTGGACACGGCATCCAGAAGCAGCAGCAGTACCAAGGCAGGGACCACTTCACTCCAGGAGAGAAGGTCAGAGAATCCTGTTTACCCCAGAGACTGGGAACACTTATCATTCTTCTGCAAGCCGGGACAGATTCCAGCTTTGCCAAGACCTGAATACTGGGCACACGCTGTGACACAATCCCGGGAGGGTGATTAATAATTAATACTTAAGAGCAACACATTTAAGCAAGCTTTAATTCCTTTGTAATAGTGTGCTAGTTTGAAGCAAGCTAGAATGTTTTGGTAAAAGAACTAGGTAATGGGCAGTGAAATGAAAAACAATTGTGTCTCTTCACTCACAGTCACACTGAGAACTCTGGGAAGAAGAAGTAAAACATTCTCCATTTTTGTCTTTCATTCTGCCTTTGCCTTCAGACCTAGTCACATCTCATTAACCTTGCTCCCACTAGCCCTGCTCCCTAACCTCTTGGCTGTACCTCTCTTCTTTCTGAGAACTGGGGTAAGGTTGAGAGGGCAAGGGAAGGGGTTGGGGTGGTTTGAGAGCCCCTCCTGGGGACTCAGGTTTCTGGGAGGGGAGTTGTGCTTTTGTATTGTTTATCCTTTGTATATTTCTGTATATTTCTGTATATACTGTAAATATCTGCTTGTATATTTGCTGCTGTAAAATAAATAGCTTCATTTATATTCCCAGAGGCCTTTCTGAGTTAGCAGGGGCAATTCCAAAAGTGTGTGTGTGGGGGGGTAAGAGCCCAAACCATCACATTTTTAATTGGTGCCCAATGTGGGGCTCGATTTATTTGGGTGACTATTAATTGGATCTGGGAATTAAAATGGAGCTAATAAGGCAGCTATTGTACTTGTGTGGGGCGTTACTCTGGTCTGGTTTTGTTTTCTTGGCATTTAGTTGCATAAAGGCTCAAATTGTTGCTTATTTTATTGATTTAGTTTATAAGAAGGCTAAAGCCAAAGTTTCAAGCATGTTCTGGAGCTGGGGCGATTTTATCCTTGGTTATGCTCGTTTTAACGTCACTGAAAACCTTATCAGTAATATTACAGGAGCACTTATCAATAATGTGACAATCAATCGGAATTCTGCTTTATCTAATTCTCTCATGAGGGTCATCCAGCCCCAAACTGAAATGCCAAGTCCATGCAAGGATTTTTTGCAGAAAAGAGACTGTGGCGGGATTGCTGTGCATTACTCTGGCTCTTATGATTTTAATTTTCATATTAATTTTGGCATTATTTGTGAAAAATTCAAAACCAGCTTCTGTAAGAACTAGGAAAAATTCTGTGTCTCAAATGCAGTCTCTTTCACAGCAAAACAAGGGAACACAGTTATCTGCTTCCCCCCTGCCAGCCTCTGCCTCTCCTTCTCCAGTTTCTGGGAACACGGCCAATGTTCCCACAGGAAATGTAAAAAAGAAAAATAACAATAACAATGGGCAGAGTTTGGCAGGAGTCCCAGGAGCACAGGCAGGTACCCAAAATCAGAATGTTCCTAGCAACAATGATAACATATCAAGGTTGGCAGGCATCCCAGGAGGACAGGCAAATAATCCCACTAATGCTGGTAACGCTAGCCCAGTCAGTCCAAATCCTAATGACACCAGCTCAGCCAATTCGAACCCCCAGCCAGCAGACCAGAACCAGAGCCCTGTAAACTCTAAGGCAGATCTAAACTCACAGACTCCAAGTCAGACCCCTAATGATTCAAACCCTCCAGCAGACACGTCCAAGTCTGTTGCTGTTCAGGCCCTTCTGGCACCTGCTAAGGCAAAAGCTAAGACAAAATGTGGTTCACAGGAGGATGTATGAGAGGGGACCTCTGGTGATCAGCAAGAGGAGGAAGAGGAGATAGTTAGTCTGCGAGACCTTGCAAATGTGCTGAGACATCAATACTCAAATGAGAGGAGCATTGTGAGGTTGGCTGCCAAGAGAGAGGATGGTTCCAATGAGTTTAGGAGTGCTATGAGGAAGGTTCTGTTAGGCCAGGTACCACCAGATCAACAGGAGGAAGAGGAGGAAGATGATTTCCAGGACTCCAATGATCCTCTCAGAGATGTCAGGGAAGTTAGAAAGGAATACTCAAGGGAATCAGGTGAACCAATACTAAGCTGGCTAGTGAGATGCCGTGGCATTGGTGCTGATGTCCTGCAGGTAGGAGACAAGTCTGCCAAGCAGCTGGGACCACTCACCAAGGAGAGTGGAGTGGACAAATGCCTAGCAAGTCCTCTTGGTAAGGTTAGCTTGTGGACACGCCTTTTGTTGGCTGTGGCTATGAGATATCTTTCCCGAGATGATTTCCCATGGGCTGCCAAGAAGTGGAACACTATCGAGCAGGGAATTAAGCTTCTGAAGGAGTTTTCTGTAAAGGAAGTGCTTTATGGAGATCATGGCACTCATGAGCCTGTTGATATTCCTTTGGGAACAGGCCTCATGAAGAAGCTGATTAAGCTTGCTCCTTCATCCTATGCTAACATCTTGGCCAGCAAATTTCGATCAAGGAGTGATAATGGAAGATCTTTCACTGTTGGTGAATTCACTGATCAGCTCAGGCAAATAGATGATAGCTTGTCACACTCTGGCCTAGTCTCTGCCATAAAAACTCTAGGTACAGAGATAAGGGATGGCATCAAAGAGAGCATGAAAGAACTGAGGGAGGATCTTACAACCTCAATTTCCAATCTGGTAAAGGATACTATTCCTGCATCATCTGAATGGGTGCATGTTTCTGCAGTCAGGAAGATACGCCCACCTCCTGCAAGGCAATTCCAGCCCAGGAGGAGACAAATTCCACCCAGACATCAGCAATCACGTGTGTCACTGTGGATACTTCTGCGTGACACATACGGTGAGAACATGAACAAATGGGCTGGTCAACCTACTTCAGCTCTTTCAAAGAGAGTCAGGGATCTGCAGAGTGGCAGAAATAGAGGCAGCAATAGCCGAAAAGTAACTGTCACTTCTTCAGCTCCCGAGATCACCTGCAATTGTTCCAACAGTTGCAATTCCTCTCACAACAACACCAATAACTGTGGACACCCTACATGCCATGTTCAGCATTAGGGGTGCCTTGCCTCCAGCCAGTGGAGAGAACCGAATCTATTGGAATGTATTCATTAGGTGGCCTGGCACTTCAAGAGTTCGGAAATACAGGGCTTTAGTTGACACAGGTGCTCAGTGTACTTTGTTGCCATCAAATTGTAAGGGGACAGAGTCCATATCTATTTTTGGAATCACTGGTGGATCTCAAGAGTTAACTAAGATACAGGCTGAGATCAGTTTAACTGGTAAAGAGTGGAAGACACATACTATTGTAACTGGTCCTGATGCGCCTTGCATTTTGGGAATTGACTTTTTGAGACAAGGTTGTTTCAAAGATCCTAAGGCTCACAAATGGACTTTTGGAATAGCATCTGTAGAGACTGAGGATGATAAATTGAAATTGTCTGTTAGACCTGAACTTTCAGATGAATCTGCAGTTGTGGGACGTCATGACATAGAGGATCTGGAAGTGCCAATTGCAACTCAGACTGTTCATCACAGGTAGTACAGAACTAACCGTGACTCTTTGTTGCCCATTCATCAGCTGATTCATCAATTGGAGAGTCAGGCTGTCATCGAGAAAGCTCATTCACCTTTCAACAGTCCCATCTGGCCCATGCATAAAGCTAACGGCAACTGGAGACTCACAGTAGACTTCCGTGCCCTCAACGAGGTGATGCCACCCATGAGTGCAGCTGTGCCGGACATGCTGGAACTCCAGTACGAGCTGGAATCGAAGGAGGCTAAATGGTATGCATCCATAGACATTGCTAATGCTTTCTTCTCTATTCCCATAGCAAAGGAGTGCAGGCCTCCATTTGCATTCACCTGGAGAGGAATCCAGTACCAGTTCAACCGTTTGCCTCAGGGGTGGAAACACAGCTCAACCATCTGTCATTCAGTCATCCACAATGCACTGGAGAAAGGTAAAGATCCAGAGCACATCCAGTTCATCGATGACATCATTGTGTGGGGCCAAACTGCTGAGGAAGTCTTTGAGAAAGGTAGCAAAATCATTGACATTCTGTTGCAAGCAGGTTTTGCCATTAAGAGAGACAAGGTCAAAGGACCTGCCAAAGAAATTCAGTTTCTGGGAGTGTGGTGGCAGGATGGTCGCCGTTACATTCCTCAGGATGTGATCAACAAAGTCTCTACCATGGCAGTTCCCACCAGTAAGAAGGACACACTTTCTTTCCTTGGTGTGGTGGGATTTTGGAGACTACACATTCCTGGTTTCAGTGAGATTGTCAAACCCCTGCATGATGTGACTCATAAGAGAAACAATTTTGAGTGGGGACTTGAACAACAAGCAGCCTTTGATCAGGTCAAACAAGAAACAGTCCATGCAGTGGGCTTGGGACCTGTGCGATCTGGTCCGGACATTAAAAACATTCTGTACATGGCTGCCAGTGATAATGGTCCAACTTGGAGTCTTTGGCAGAGAGCTCCAAATGAGACACGTGGTTGTCCACTTGGTTTCTGGGGACGTTGTTACAGAGGTTCAGAGACAAATTACACTGCAACAGAGAAAGAGATTCTAGCAGCCTATGAGGGAGTGAAAGCAGCTTCTGAAGTGATTGGAACTGAGTCACAATTGCTTTTAGCTCCTAGACTGCCAGTTCTAAACTGGATGTTCAAAGGCAAAGGTTCATCACCACATCATGCCACAGATGCAACCTGGTCTAAATGGATGGCTTTGATAACCCAACGAGCACGAATGGGTAAACTTGACTGACCTGGTGTGGTGGAGGTGATCACCAACTGGCCGGAAGGCACAAACTGTTCCAAACCTCCAGAGGAGAAAATAACTCGTGCTGAGGAAGCTCCTCCCTATGGTGATCTCTCTGATCAGGAAAAGAACTATGCTTTGTTCACAGATGGTTCCTGTCATCTTGTTGGGAACAAGTGAAGATGGAAGTCAGCAGTTTGGAGTCCAACCAGGAGAGTTACCGAAGCGAGAGATGGTGAAGGAGAATTCATTCAGTTCAGTGAGGTAAAAGCTGTTCAACTTGCTCTTGATGTGGCTGAACGTGAGAATTGGCCTATCCCTTACCTCTACACCGACTCATGGATAGTAGCCAATGCTCTATGGGGTTGGCTGAAGGACTGGAAGAAGAATGGTTGGCAGAGGAAAGGAAAGCTTATTTGGTGTGCTGATCTATGGCAGGACATTGATGCACGGCTAGAGAGAACTCCAGTGAAGGTGCGGCACGTAGATGCACACATGCCTAAGAGCAGAGCTACTGAAGAACACCAACGTAACCAGAAGGCAGACCAAGCTGCTAAGATTGCTCAAGTTGATATCAACTCTAACCTTGACACTGACCTTGATTGGAAACACCGAGGTGAACTGTTCTTAGCTCGGTGGGCCCATGACTCCTCTGGACATCAAGGCAGAGATGCAACATACCGATGGGCTCGCAATAGGTCAATTGACTTGTCCATGGACGCTATCACCCAAGTCATCCATGACTGTGACATTTGTGCTGCAATTAATCAGGCTAAGTGAATCAAGCCCTTATAGTATGGTGAGAGATGGTCAAAGTACAAATATGGTGAAGCCTGGCAGATTGACTACATCACTTTACCTCGATCTCATTCTGGCAGGCAGTATGTGCTGAAGATGGTAGAGGCCAGCACTGGATGGTTGGAAACCTATCCAGTTACACATGCTGTTGCATGCAACACCATTGTTGTTTTGGAGAATCAGATCTTGTGGAGACATGGAACTCCAGAGAGAATCGAGTCAGACAATGGCACTCATTTCAAGGACAATCTTGTGAAAAACTGGGCCAAAGAGCATGGTATTGAGTGGATCTATCACATACCCTACTATGCACCAGCTTCAAGGAAGATGGAATGCTACAACAGTTTGCTGAAAACCACCCTAAAAGCCAATGGGGAGTGGAACTCTGAAAAACTGGGACAAACATTTAGCACAAGCTACCTGGTTGGTAAATAGTAGAGGTTCAGTAAACAGAGCAGGACCTGCACAATCAGATTTGGTCCAAACAGTAGATGGTGATGAAATTCCTGTTGTACGTGAGAAGAATCTGTTAGGGAAAACTGTTTGGGTATTTTCTCCTTCGGACGAAGAGAAACCTGTCCGCAGGGTGGTTTCTGCTGAAAGTCCTGGTCATACATACTGGGTAATGCAGGAGAATGGTGAAATCCAGTGTATTCCACAGAGAAATCTAACCTTAGCTGAAAGAGTTTAAATCCAGAGTGTGAGATACAAGTTGTTAGGAGTTTTCTGTTCTAGGTATCATCGGCATCCAACACTGGAAGAATCTATGAGAGAATCTACAGTATGTAAGCACGAACCCAACGTCACCTGGGAGTCCCTGTTCTGAGCTTTTGAATCACCTACATCTGATTGAAGTGTGAATTGAACTTGTATATATTGTTTTAGTGTAAATATTGGTTTAGATTAGATTGGATAATTCTCAGCGATACTCTGAGCGAAGTAGACAAGGGGTGGATTGTGCTAGTTTGAAGCAAGCTGGAATGTTTAGGTAAAAGAACTAGATAATGGGCAGTGAAATGAAAAACAATTGTGTCTCTTCACTCACAGTCACGCTGAGAACTCTGGGAAGAAGAAGTAAAACATTCTCCATTTTTGTCTTTCATTCTGCCTTTGCCTTCAGACCTAGTCACATCTCATTAACCTTGCTCCCACTAACCTTGCTCCCTAACCTCTTGGCTGTACCTCTCTTCTTTCTGAGAACTGGGGTAAGGTTGAGAGGGCAAGGGAAGATGTTGGGGTGGTTTGAGAGCCCCTCCTGGGGACTCAGGTTTCTTGGAGGGGAGTTGTGCTTTTGTATTGTTTATCCTTTGTATATTTCTGTATATAGCTGTATATATTGTAAATAGCTGCCTGTATATTTGCTGCTGTAAAATAAATATCACAGTATCACACAGTATCACCAAGGTTGGAAGAGACCTCACAGATCATCAAGTCCAACCCTTTACCACAGAGCTCAAGGCTACACCATGGCACCAAGTGCCACATCCAACCTTGCCTTGAACAGCTCCAGGGACGACGACTCCACCACCTCCCCGGGCAGCCCATTCCAGTAACCAATGACTCTCTCAGTGAAGAACTTTCTCCTCACCTCGAGCCTAAATTTCCCCTGGCGCAGCCTGAGGCTGTGTCCTCTTGTTCTGGTGCTGGCCACTTGGTTGAAGAGAGCAACCTCCCTCTGGACACAACCACCCCTCAGGTAGTTGTAGACAGCAATAAGGCCACCCCTAAGCCTCCTCTTCTCCAGGCTAAACAATCCCAGCTACCTCAGCCTCTCCTCGTAGGGCTTGTGCTCGAGGCCTCTCACCAGCCTCGTCGCCCTTCTCTGGACACACTCAAGCGTCTCAGTGTCCTTCCTAAACTGGGGGGCCCAGAACTGAACACAGTACTCAAGGTGTGGTCTAACCAGTACAGAGTACAGGGGCAGAATGACCTCCCTGCTCCTCCTGACCACACCATTCCTGATGCAGGCCAGGATGCCACTGGCTCTCTTGGCCACCTGGGCACACTGCTGGCTCATGTTCAGATGGGTATCAATCAGTACCCCCAGATCCCTCTCTGTCTGGCTGCTCTCCAGCCACTCCGACCCCAGCCTGTATCTCTGTGTGAGGTTGTTGTGGCCAAAGTGCATCACCCTGCACTTGGAGCTATTGAACCCCATCCCATTGGACTCTGCCCATCTGTCCAGGTAGTCAAGGTCCCGCTGCAGATCCCTTCTGCCCTCCAACCCAGCCACATCTGCCCCCAGCTTGGTGTCATCTGCAAACTTGCTGATGACTGACTCCATGCCCTCATCCAGATCATCGATGAAGATGTTAAAGAGGATGGGGCCCAGCACTGATCCCTGAGGGACACCACTAGTGACTGGCCACCAGCTGGATGTGGCACCATTCACCACCACTCTCTGGGTCTGGCCCTCCAGCCAGTTCCTAACCCAGCACAGAGTGTTACCATCCAAGCCACGGGCTGACAGCTTAGCCAGTAGTTTGCTGTGGGGGACAGTGTCAAAGGCCTTGCTGAAGTCCACATAGACCACATCCACAGGCCTCCCCACATTCACCAAGCGGGTCACCTGATCATAGAAGGAGATCAGGTTGGAGAGGCAGGATCTGCCCTTCCTAAACCCATGCTGGCTGGACCTGAGCTCTTTGCCATCCCTCAGGTGCGCTCTTATCATCCCCAAGATAACCTGCTCCATCAGTTTCCCTGGCACTGAGGTCAGGCTGATGGGTCTGTAGTTCCCGGGTTCCTCCATCCGACCCTTCTTGTGGATGGGGACCACGTTGGCCATTTTCCAGTCTCCTGGGACCTCTCCGGTGAGCCAGGACTGCTGGAAAATGATGGAGAGTGTCTTGGCCAGCTCAGCTGCCAGCTCTCTCAGCACCCTGGGATGGATCCCATCTGGTCCCATGGACTTGTGGGTGTCCAGATGGCTCAGCAGGTCCTGAACTAATTCTTCAGGAATTTCCAGGGGAACACACCGCTCCCTGACCCCATGCCCCAGTTCAAGAGGCCATTCTTCTCCTCCTCCTTCCTTGCTGTTGAAAACTGAGGTGAAGAAGGCATTCAGGACCTCAGCCTTTTCTTCATCATCAGTTACTGTGTTCCCCTCCTGGCCCAGTAAGCAGTGGAGGCTCTTCTTGCCCTTCCTTTTTGCGTTGATAAATTTATAAAAGTGTTTTTTATTATCTTTCATGGAAGTGGCAGCCTAAGTTCTAGCAGGGCCTTAGCCTCTCTAATTTTTCTCCTGCATAGTCTGGATACCTCCTTAAACACATCAGGAGAAGCCTTCCCCTCCTTCCAAAGGTGATACACCCTCTTTTTTTCCCCCACTTCCTTCAGGAGCTGTTTGCTCATCCAGGCTGGTTGCCTTCCCCGACGGCTCATCTTTCGGCACATGGGAACTGCCAGCTCCTGTGTCTTCAAGAGCTCCTATTTAAAGTAGGGCCAACTATCCTGGACCCCTTTGTTCTCAAGGACTGCTGCCCAGGGGACTTTGGAAAAAAGTTTCTTAAGCAAATTGAAGTTTGCCCTCCGAAAGTCCAAGGTGTAGGTTTTGTTGTAGTGCCTCCTTACCTCCCTGTATATTGAAAACTCCACTATCTCATGATCACTACACCCCAGGCAGCCTCCCACTGCCACATCTCCTACCAGCCCTTCTCTGTTGGACAGCAGCAGGTCAAGCTGAGCTTGACCCCTAGTAGGCTTGCTTAACAGCTGGGACATGAAGCTGTCCTCCATGCACTCTAGAAATCTCCTGGACTGCCTCCTCTCTGCTGAATTAAGTTCCCAGCAGATATCTGGCAGGTTGAAGTCACCCACCAGGACAAGATCTGATCTTGAGGCAGCCTCCAACTGTTTGTAAAATATCTCGTCTCTTTCCTCATCCTGGTTGGGTGGTCTATAACAGACTCCAACCAGGATTTCAGATTTATTAGTCCTCCCTCTGATTTTAACCCACAAGCTCTCAACCCCTTCATCCCTCACCTCAAGCTCAGTGGCATGGAGTGACTCCCTAATATACAGGGCCACCCCTCCTCCTCTTCTCCCTTGCCCATCTCTCCTGAAGAGGTTATATCCCCCCAGTATAGCACTCCAGTCATGCCTGTCATCCCACCAAGTTTCTGAAATGGCAATTATATCATAGTCACCCTGGTGGACCAGGACTTCCAATTCCTCCTGCTTGTTACCCAAGCTGCGTGCATTGGTGTAGATGCACTTCAGCTGGGCTCTCGATTCCCCAGTTGTCCCTAATTTCCTTCCCACTCTCTCCTTCTCAGAGAGTAATTGCCTCACCTCCAGACCTAGTTTAAAGCCCGCCTAACGAGCCCTGACAACTCCAGTGCCAGGACTCTCCTGCCCTTCCTAGATAACTGCACCCCGTCACAATCAAGCAGGTCCGGCGCAGTAAAAGTTCCCCCATGGTCAAAGAACCTGAAATGCCGCCACTGGCACCATCCCTTCAGCCATTTGTTGATATCGTAGGTTCTGCTGTTCCTCTCTGTGAACTCCCTTGCCACAGAGGGAACTGAGCAGAACACCACCTGCGCTCCCGCCCCGTCTATCAATTTCCCCAGGGCCTTAAATTCCTTTTTAATTGCCCTGGTCCCCTTCTTTTCAATTTCGTCGCTGCCAGCCTGTATTACCAACAAGGGGTAATAATCAGAGGACTGGATTAGTTTAGGGATTCTCCTGGTGATGTCCCTAACCCAGGCACCAGGAAGGGAGCAGACCTCCCTGTGAGACGGGTCGGGATGACAAATGGGTCCCTCTGTCCCCCTCAAGATGGAATCTCCAACAACTATAACCCTTCTCTTTTTCTTGTTTTTTTTGTGGAGCTAGTCACCACAGTTGGTGGCGACTGCTCCACCCTAGGCATCATCACAGATGGATGCTCCTCAGCGCTCTCATCCTCTGTGCCCTCTGCATGCAGGGCCTCATACTTCTTTTAAATAAATAGCTTCATTTATATTCCCAGAGGCCGTCTGAGTTAGCTGGGGTAATTCCAAAAGTGGGGGGGGGCGGGTAAGAGCCCAAACCATCACAAATAGAAGTTACCTCTGTCTTAGGAGCAGACAGTTTCAGCTCCTACTGGGCAGACTGTACAGTTGTTAAGAGGCATTAAGCCTACGGGAATCTTTCTCTCTGTCTATAGTTGTTGATAATTTGATATTTCCATTTAGTAATCAAATCCCTGTAAATATATCCCCAGCTGTTTTCATAAACTTGCACATCGAACTTGATTACATAGTGGCTGGGGGGTGGTACAAATTTGTAAGTATTAATTTTAATAAATAATTTTATAAAAAATTTATATCACCTCAAATTAATTTCTCACCTCCCCCTAACAGAGAAGGTATAAGAGAAACCCTTCCACAACAGTCACATTAGACCAAACTACCTGATAACGTGTGCCTGAGCTATTACACTGACATGGATATGTATCAGCATCATGTCATGAAAAGCTAGTGAAGGAATGATGATCCTAGGAGAGGGAGGATTTCAAATAGGCTTCCAGGTTGGTGGGAAGAGCCGGGAAGTTACTAACAAGGTATAAATACTTGTTTACTGGGACAGCAGCTGAGAGGCAAGAGAGGGGTGGAACAACTAAAAGAGTTTTTCAGGGAATATTACCAAAGAAAGGAAAAACAATGGAAGGTGAGCCAACATAGGGAGCTGAACCCCATATAGACATTCTGCTTTGGAAAGAGGCAGAAAATCTATGGTTGTGGAGACATCTTGATCATCATATATTCCAAAATATGAGGTGAAATCCACATAAGCATGGTAAGCCCAAAGAGGCTTGAGTCATATATGAGTAAGTCTTTATGGTGTGAGTGACTCTTTCTATTGCTTTGGAGATACACATACATTCAGGTGAATGTATGAAATACTTTCTTCTGTTTGTCCTTCTGTCATTCAGCTTTGAAAATGGTTTGAACATCTGAGGTTAAGTAGATGCACACCATCTCTGCAGGAAAGGAGAAGCCAGCACATCTGTTCCCTCTTTATCTAAGTGATGGTGAAGTAGTGGTTGAATGATCATTTCCATATGTGGATTTCTGGACATTAACTAAATCTCCAGCATTGTCACTAATCCACAGGTCAGAAAGTGAAGTTCCCTTGTTGTTCTGCTTATGAACTTTGCTGTAGGGGAAAAAATGAAAGAAAGAAAGAAAGAAAGAAAGAAAGAAAGAAAGAAAGAAAGAAAGAAAGAAAGAAAGAAAGAAAGAAAGAAAGAAAGAAAGAAAGAAAGAAAGAAAGGGAGGGAGGGAGGGAGGGAGGGAGGGAGGGAGGAAGGAAGGAAGGAAGGAAGGAAGGAAGGAAGGAAGGAAGGAAGGAAGGAAGGAAGGAAGGAAGGAAGGAAGGAAGGAAGGAAGGAAGGAAGGAAGGAAGGAAGGAAGGAAGGAAGGAAGGAAGGAAGGAAGGAAGGAAGGAAGGAAGGAAGGAAGGAAGGAAGGAAGGGAGGGAGGAAGGAAGGAAGGAAGGAAGGAAGGAAGGAAGGAAGGAAGGAAGGAAGGAAGGAAGGAAGGAAGGAAGGAAGGAAGGAAGGAAGGAAGGAAGGAAGGAAGGAAGGAAGGAAGGAAGGAAGGAAGGAAGGAAGGAAGGAAGGAAGGAAGGAAGGAAGGAAGGGAGGGAGGGAAAAACCATCAGAAAACATTATGAGTTTTCCACTTTGCCATTCCACCTTTTACAATTGCTTAATTGCTTCACAATAGAAATGCATTTTATTTTTTTTCCCAAGCACTTAGAGATTACTTAAGTGTCATTTAGTCAGAACAAAGAAGTCAATTTATGGATCAGATTTTCTCTGTTTCTTTATTTTTTAAAATTTATTACTTTACTGGTTTAGTGTGCTTGAAAGGTGAGAGATTGATAGGACTGCAGTGCAGAAATATCACTTCACAGAATCAGGTCACACAAATATGTATTTCCTAAAGCTAGGCTTCAAAAAGGCAGAATTCTGTCAGTTTCCACTTTCATTTAAATTTAAAGTACCTTTTTATTGTTTGTTTGGGTTTTGTTGTTATTTTGGCAGAGGGTAGGGAGGGCAGAAGAAGAAAAAAGGCAGCTAGCTGTCTAACAAATTCTGAATCACATTGTGCCAAGTGTTATAAATAAATGTGCATAAGTAAACAATAACAATATCAGAAACTGCTGGAAAAGATGACAACAGCTTAACCTTCTTCACCTGCAACTTGATCCCACCTCACTGAATCCCCGGAGCAACTTCCTGCTGGCATCTAGGAGTAGTGTTAACTGTTCTCCATGTGAAGTAAATAAAGTTGATTAAGACCTGTGAAAATTGCTTTAGATTCTGCTCTCATTTCTGCCTCCTAAACATGCACACTCATGTACTTTTGTTCTTACACCCATGTATTTTATGAATTATACAATGACTTTCCAAATCATTGCATCAATGTTCGCATGCACAGCCAGCTCTTCCAACTGACTGAATACTTAGGGAGTCACCAGCCTGAGGAAACATTTCATCTCTGTAAACAAGAATATTTTTAGACTTACTTCTTTTGAATGTTTTTACACTTACATCTTTCAAGAAGTTAAAAAACTTGGAAGTTCTTGAGTCCTGTTAAATCTTCATTAACCTTCCAAAAGTCTTCATGGAATAATGTGAAATTCCTCTATTGTCAAGTGTGCAGACCTGTCTTGATGCAGAGGAGATCAGTGAGTTTTTGTTGACCTCATTAGTTTCTGTTTCAATGCACATAGTTATATTCACCAGCTGATCAGTCTCCTGATGGATATTTATTACCCAGCTGCTCATAAAAAACTCATTCCAGACATAAACTTCATTTGTATAACAGTGGCTGAAGGACTTTCTCTTCTTTTGTCCTTCTGGTCTCTGTCCCTTGCAACCAATAGATTTTGTCCCCAGACATTTTTTTTTTCCTTTCAAGTTGAGGCCTCAGCCTCTCATAAATGCAATCAATCACTGCACTGGAGAAGAGGAGACTCAGGGGTGGTCACATTGCTGCCTACAACTACCTGAAGGGAGGTTGTAGCTATCTGGGAGTTGGTCTTTTCTCCTAGGCAACCAGCAAGAGAACAAGGGGACACAGTCTCAAGTTGTGCTGGGGGAAGTATAGGCTGGATGTTAGGAGGAAGTTCTTGCCAGAGAGAGTGATTTGCCATTGGAATGGGCTGCCCAGGGAGGTGGTGGAGTCACCATTCCTGGAGGTGTTCAAGAAAAGACTGGAAGGTGCATTTAGTGCCATGGTCTAGTTGATTAAACAGGGCTGGGTGTTAGCTTGGACTGGATGATCTTGGAGGTCTCTTCCAACCTGGTTGATTCTATGATTCTTTTTCAGTAGCTGGCTATCTGTGGTAATGTTGATGCCATAAGATATATAGACTTTCCAAGAATAGCTAAGTATAATTATTATCTGCATGTCTTATCAGTGAGGGGGAATCGTATCAATTATGTCCGATATCTAAAAGGTGGTTGTCGAGGTGATGTGGTCAGACCCTTTTTTTCGGTGATAGCAACACAGAACAAGTGGCAATGAGCATAATCTGGAACCCAGAAAGCTCCATATGAACATGAGGTAAGATTTCTTTCCTGTGACAGAGCCCTGGAGAAGGATGCCCAGGGAGATTGTGGAGTCTTCTTCTTTAAAGACTTTCCGAACATGGCTGAACGTGTTCCTGTACAACCTGCTCTACGTGAACCTCTTTTAGCTGGGGTGTTGGACTGGGTGATCTGCAGAGGTCACTCCTTCTTACATTCTGTCATTCTGTGAAAAGTCAAGACAAATCTTTACATACCAATAGGCACATTTCTACTTCTCTAGGTGTGTTTGACATTTTGGAATATCCATCTTCCAGAACACAGCTTTTCTCTTAGGGCATGTGGCACATCTTGCTTTCTTTGCCTACAATGGCTAGATTTCTTGCCTTTAGAGATCCTCAGCCAGGCAGAGAACTCAGTTGCATCCAAGCAGGTCACCCTGCTTGCTTTGCCTGCTTTGAGCAGTCTGTCTCTTGAGGCTTTCTGCTTTTTATCTTCTGCAACTCTTGTGGATTTTAGGTATCCCATGTCCAAAGAGCCTCTGCTTGTATGGGTGCCAAAGTTACACACTCACAGGCACCTTGCAGGCTTATAGCATTGTTCTGAATCTCACAAGTTAATATGACTGGTGGAAACCTGGGAATGGGATGGTCTTCACAAGCAAAACCATCAGTGGAGCCTCCACTCAGATGAAGCCAAGAGTAGACCTTGATTTCCTGCAGTGGGACCATCTCTCCGCTTTCTGAGAAGACACATTTGTTCTCAACTCATCTTGTTAAGAAGGGAAACCCATAAGCTCCTTACAAATCAACAATCCCTGTTGATACATTCCCACAGAATAGAAGTGCTTGTATGGTTTCTTTTGGTAGTTGTCTATTTTTCATCTTCCAGCAACATCAGCCAATAGATATCAGTGGGAATCACATAAAACTTAAGAGCCAGGGGGGGACAGTCTCAAGTTGTGCTCAGGGAGGTATAGGCTGGATGTTAGGAGGAAGTTCTTGCCAGAGAGAGTGATTTGCCATTGGAATGGGCTGCCCAGGGAGGTGGTGGAGTCACCATCCCTGGAGGTGTTCAAGAAAAGCCTGGATGAGGCACTTAATGCCATGGTCTAGTTGACTGGACGGGGCTGGGTGCTATGTCAGACTGGATGATCTTGGAGATCTCATCCAATCTGGTTAATTCTATGATTCTGTTGTTCCACAATTCGAATATCTTGTATGAGATGGTCTAATCTGATCCCTCTTAAACCTTGCAGAACAATGGGATAAACGGTTATCCACAAATGACAACATCTCTTGAAAGTATAATTTATTGATGGAAATCCATGGAAAATACTAAAATACAATATACTGCATAAGAACAGGATTTCTATTTACATATAGTCTAGCTTATCAGGGAAATGGCAATGCTGATATACTACACCAATTTGATTTTGAAATATCTCATGGTGAAAAGTCATTATACATTTTGGTGATCACCATGCTAAGAACTTAGGATAGAAATATATGAACCTGATTTGGAAAACAGTATTTTATATATAAACTCCACATGTATTTTCTATTTTGCATTGCAAGAAAACACAATATTTTAAAAAATTACTTTAGGCTGAGACAAAATCCAATGCAATAACAATATTAGCTGCATCATGTGTGATCCTGCACCTGCAATGAAGCATCTACACAATGAAATTAAGAGCTGAATTTCATTGCCATCAGGTTCCCATTGTCCCATTCCAGCTTTCACTATCTTTTTGCTCTAGAAGACAACCTCACTGAAAGACTTTAGCAAGTATAATACAATCCTAGGGATTTTGATCCCAATATATTACACCATATTTTTTGTTCTAATTATTTTTTCACCTACTTGATTTGCTTAAGGACTGCACTTGCACAGCTACAGGATAAATAAAGCTGACAAACATCAGTGATAATCTCTTGTAAGGTGATGATAATTAGAGATTAATACATTGCAGGAAAATAGCTGACAGGACTAAAAATTTTACGATTAGATAAAGCTTTTTAGAAGTGCAATTCTTAAGATTTGACTTAAGATTTTTCTACATTCCCTGTTCTCCTTCTCAGCTATGATTTTCAAGATGTATTTGTCACTCCTCTATTTTTCTGCTGCAGATTTTGTTTGTAGGCTATGGCAACCAATCCCCTTGGTCTTTCTTTTGCTTTAATTTGCATAAACACAGGCACCGTATGAATATTCAGTGAGTGGCTTTGCATTAAGTGCTCTTAATCAGCTTTTCAGTTCAGTTCTATTGGTTGCACACACAGTTAGTTATTTCATCCAGAAAATGTGAGACCCTTGAAAAGCTAACCAGGTAAGGATTGTAATCCTTTGATGTACTTAATGAAGGAGAATTGTCATTGATTATAAAGATTCTGAGGATGGCTCAAAGCTTGCTAGTTTGCTTGGAGAGACTATGCTTGCTTTTATTATTTTTGCTGTTGTTGTGTTGTTGTTGTTATTAACCCACGATGGCCAGGTGGATGTATGCTTCTGTAATTTGCATAAACATCAACTCTTAATGAATAATACATAAGGGTTATTTTAAACACTGTATGCCTAGTGCAATGGGCTCTATAGCACTGTGGTTTGATTGGCTCTGCAGCATTTTCATCACCAGTAAACATTCCTATAACATGAAAGCCACTAAAGAAGCTACACTGAATGCACAGTAATTGTTTCTTTGAAAATGTCAGCTATCTTTGGTAAGAAAATGACATAAATTTTCGCCCACTCCCTCCCCAGATATTAGCACTTTTTGCTTTCTATGAAAATATGTTATGAGCTCAATTGCAGATGCTGTCTGTAGCCTTGACCAGCAGGGAAAGGCAGAACCAGCTGTATTTGTCTTTAACTTGCATAAACATGAGTAACATGCAAATAAGAAACCATGGTGTTGGCATTCAGTGTGCACCCTCCCATTTGCACACTGGAGATCTCCTCTCTTGCCTCCATTTAAATTGGTGTATGATTTTAAGAAAGGAATAATTGAACTCTAAATAAGTTATTTATAACACCAGTTTGTTTTTTTCTGCTGTCTAAAATGTAATTTGAGAAGTATGTCTGGAAGAATGAACATCTTTTCATAATTTAAGGAAAGGCAACAAGGGAAGAGTTAACTGAGGACTCAGCACTTGTGAAGCAGTCAAAGATAGTTTATGTGTTTAAATTAATGTAAATAATTAGCATCATTCTCTCTCCTCTTAGCTTAGTATTAATCTTTTCTTAGTGTCTTAAAATCAGCCATTATGGGATAAAATTACAGTTTAGGAAGGACACTGAGATGCTCGAGCGTGTCCAGAGAAGGGTGACGAGGCTGGTGAGAGGCCTCGAGCACAAGCCCTACGAGGAGAGGCTGAGGGAGCTGGGATTGTTTAGCCTGGAGAAGAGGAGGCTCAGGGGTGACCTTATTGCTGTCTACAACTACCTGAGGGGTGGTTGTGGCCAGGGGGAGGTTGCTCTCTTCTCTCAGGTGGCCAGCTCCAGAACAAGAGGACACAGCCTCAGGCTGCGCCAGGGGAAATTTAGGCTCGAGGTGAGGAGAAAGTTCTTCACTGAGAGAGTCATTGGACACTGGAATGGGCTGCCCGGGGAGGTGGTGGAGTCGTCGTCCCTGGGGCAGTTCAAGGCAAGGTTGGACGTGGCACTTGGTGCCATGGTCTAGCCTTGGGCACTGTGGTAAAGGGTTGGACTTGATGATCTGTGAGGTCTCTTCCAACCTTGGTGATACTGTGTGTGTGTGATACTGTGTGTAAAATAATCACACCCTAAAGATGCTCCTTACAAAGGGCTCTGATTCAGAACCTAATATGCATGACGACCCTTGCAGAAGTCAATGTCCCAGGCGAAATATAACATGTGTGACCACCAAAGATGGACAAACAGAAAAGGCAGATTAATAAGACACAAGCAGGATGCATAGTAAGAGTGATGGTAAAAGTCATATTAGCTGATATGTGAGCATCTGTCTGTTAAATGGTATCAAACACAGAAATGTGTGTGTTTCATAAACAAAACTGAGGAGGACTGAGCTGCCTTTGGCTTCTGACTATAGGCTGAACCTTTAAAACTGGGTTTTAACAGAGCCACATTACTAAAATTGCAAATTACATTGACTGTGAGTAATCTGGAGTGGTGCAATGCACACGATGGGAAGTTGGTATAATCACTGATGAGAAGAAACTGAAAGAACAATGTGCTTTCATTGAGGATATCAACTATTCCTGTATAATCCAAGATCTGGGAGAATGAAGGAAAAAACAAAATGATCTTTGTTTTTAGTTAGTTGGTAGTTTTCTCATTTGGAGGTATGTGGTTTCTTCAGACACATATTTCTTCTGTTTCTCAGTTGTCATTAAACAAGCAATTTTAGGATTCCTATCAAGTGTCTTGAAAGAGAATGTTTTAACAAGTAACTTGCCTGTTAATTTTGTTCCATTTAAATCAGCTATTAAGAGGAAACAGGAAAGTGAATTAAATTTTAAGGTGTAAAGAACAGAAGCAAGGGAAAACATGCCTTTCATATTTAGATGCACCTATTCAAGAAATGTTACACGTTAGGCAGAATTATTTTGAATTTTGAATTTATATCTCTTACCAAGGACATTGAATTAACTCTTTCTGGTTTCGGTTAGACTGCTATGAATTCAATAATTAGTCATTAAGTGTTTACAGATATAAGAAACACAAAGCAACCTTTAATACACTATATGGACTGCAAGGCTGAGAGTTTTAAAAGAATATGTTTGCACTAGGACTAGAAGACTTGTCAAAAAAGGGATATGACAAATAAATGTATTAGTGGATTTATTATTACTAGGTTATATGATGTAGGACCTTGTTCTGTGCTCAGCCTCCCCTTGTATCACAGTGAAAAGATAATGCCTCATTAATATCCTGACAATGCTGCTTTTTACCTGTGACTGTTTTCATTGCTGCTTAGGTGAAATTTCTGGAGATATTGGGGAAATTTTACACATAGAAGGAATTTGAAGATTGGACCTTTGATGGTCATTTCTGAATTGAGGGTGATGTACCCTGTTGGAACAGCAGAGGGAAAGGAAGATGTTTCCTGAAGCATCTTCTGAGAGAAAAAAACGAAAGAGGAGGCAGTGAACACACTGTAATCATCCATAATTAGATCGGCAGAAGGAAGTGGTGTGGAATTCTTTAACATCTTCTTTGGCCAAGGCAGCTATGAAAGTTAGAAGCCCAGCCATCCACACTGGCTGCTTGGAGATAACCATGACAAAATTTTCCATCCTGAATGCACACAGGCTTGGCCAGAGAGTGGGTCTTTTTTGTGTAAGGATTGGAAATAAAACAGTGTCTGCCTTCACAGGTCTTCCCCTCAACACTCCCCCTTTCTCCCCCCCCCCCCCCCCCCCCCCCCCCCCCCCCCCCAGGAAATTAATAATTCCTGGGGGCATATCTTTAATAACTATGACTGGAGAGTGAACTTTGAACTTAATTCATCTTTAATAGCTCAGCAAGGTGGGCCAGCAATGCATGTATTTTAATCCAGCTGTTTTGTAGGTTTTTAAGAGGCATAAAAATGAGAACTGTATCTGAATACAAATGTTCTCACTTCTACGTCCTTTTCTCCTGCTTTCTTTGTGATCATGCATTCCTTCTTCTCTCCAGGCTGACCTCAACATGTAACAAAGCCTGTATTTCTAATACTGGAAAAAGTTGTGAAGTAAAAAAGAGGGCAAACAGGCTTGCAGGCTTTCTGTATACATATTTCAGAAGAAAAAGAAACAGACTTATTTTCTTTTTTTTTTTTTTCTATTTTTATTGTGACTAACCTTTAGCTAGGCACAGTACTGCTGACTTTGATTGCTGTGCTGGAAACCTCTAAGATAGAGCCCTAAAAAGAAATATAATGCCTTGACATGAAACAATAAATTAGGATGCTGATTTGTCTCTCTCTCACCCCAATTTTACAGTGGCATAACACCACTGACATTTGTGGTGGTATTGCTAACTTACCTCGAGGAAATAAAGCAGGAAGAAAATCAGGGCTTGGGTTTTTTTTATGGTTTTCCCAGTATCAACAAAACAAACAACCAAAAAACAACAAATTCCCACAGGTCATTATTGAGGATGTGTTACTATAGGCCTTGGTATAAACTACAGACTTGGAATGTGTGCAGCTTCAGTGTGTTTCACCTTTATGCATTCCAATAAGAAACACTGCACTGACACCAGGCAAAAAGGTTTTTGCTCGTTTGCCCACATTATACTGCCTGCCTTAATATATTTGCACCCACTTAATCTTCCACAAATTCTTCTCTCCTCTTTTTCCATCCACATCAAAATTATTGGTGCTTTAGAAAATGCTGTACTGCAAACCACTGATCATCAGGATTTAAATGACAGATTATGAACAATAGAAAAAAAGCTGTAATGGAAGGAAGCATTTAAACATAATGAATGAGTGGCTAGCAGATCCAGAGCTGCAAGGTGGATCAGTCTCCTAATTTCTGTTTGTTTGAATATTAGCTATTTGAATTGCCACTTATTCTTGGGAACAAAGCAGGGTATATTAGGGACTGTACTACAGGAACAAAAGGCTAATAGCAGGAAAAACAACAGCAAACAACAAAATCAAAAGTAACCCAAGCTAGGACCAGGTGTGAATCTGTTTGAGAGTAGGAGAGCCCTGAAGAGAGACCTGGACAGGCTGGATGGGTGGGCAGAGGCCAATGGGATGAGACTGAACAAGGCCAAGTGCAGGATTCTACACTTTGGCCACAACAACCCCAAGCAGCACTACAGGCTGGAGACTGAGTGGCTGGAGAGCAGCCAGGAAGAAAGGGACCTAGAGGTACTAGTAGATAGTAGGCTGAAGATGAGGCAGCAGTGTGCCCAGGTGGCCAAGAGAGCCAATGGCATCCTGGCCTACATCAGGAACAGTGTGGCCAGTAGGACGAAGGAGGTTATTCTTCCCCTGTACTCAGCACTGGTCAGGCCACACCTTGAGTGCTGTGTCCAGTTCTGGGCTCCTCAATTCAAGAGAGATGTTGAGGTGCTGGAATGTGTCCAGAGAAGGGCAACAAAGCTGGTGAGGGGCCTGGAACACTGTTGCAGAGGGGGATTCTCAGTACCTATGCCTATTTGGCAGAGGGAAGAAATTAATTGGGGCAAGATAATTTTATATAATAGTATAGATTTATTAAATTCAATATTCTGAACTCTCACCACCCCCAACCACTGTATATGAATATTAAAGGTCGAACACGATTATGAAAACAATTTAGGATAAAATATGTACAGGGAATTTGTTCTAGCTAGGAAACATTCAAACTATAATCAGAGAGAGGAGCTTTCCCTGCGGCTTAATGCCATTTAGGATCCTTATGTTATTTGCCCGGCAGGGCAGGCTGAAACTCTTTCTGCTCTATGGCAGAGACAACTTGTATTACAGAGGTATCAAATCTTTCACTCACAATTCTTATCACTTATTAATCACCCTCTGGAGCTGTGTCACAAGCTCCAGAGGAATTGGAAGTCCTGGTCCACCAGGGTGACTATGATATAGTTGCCATTTCAGAAACTTGGTGGGATGACAGGCATGACTGGAGTGCTATACTGGGGGGATATAATCTCTACAGGAGAGATAGGCAAGGGAGAAGAGGAGGAGGGGTGGCCCTGTATATTAGGGAGTCACTCCTTGCCACTGAGCTTGAGTTGAGGGATGAAGGGGTTGAGAGCTTGTGGGTTAAAATCAGAGGGAGGACTAATAAATCTGAAATCCTGGTTGGAGTCTGTTATAGACTACCCAACCAGGATGAGGAAAGAGACGAGATATTTTAGAAACAGTTGGAGGCTGTCTCAAGATCAGATCTTGTCCTGGTGGGCAACTTCAACCTGCCAGATATCTGCTGGGAACTTAATTCAGCAGAGAGGAGGCAGTCCAGGAGATTTCTAGAGTGCATGGAGGACAGCTTCATGACCCAGCTGTTAAGTGAGCCTACTAGGGGTCAAGCTCAGCTTGACCTGCTGCTGTCCAACAGAGAAGGGCTGGTAGGAGATGTGGCAGTGGGAGGCTGCCTGGGGTGTAGTGATCACGAGTTAGTGGAATTTTCAATATGCAGGGAGGTAAGGAGGCACTGCAACAAAACCTACACCTTGGACTTTCAGAGGGCAAACTTCAATTTGCTTAGGAAACTTATTTCCAAAGTCCCCTGGGCAGCAGTCCTTGAGAACAAAGGGGTCCAGGATAGTTGGACCTACTTTAAACAGGAGCTCTTGAAGGCACAGGAGCTGGCAGTTCCCATGTGCCGAAAGATGAGCCGGCGGGGAAGGCAACCAGCCTGGATGGGCAAACAGCTCCTGAAGGAATTGGGGGAAAAAAAGAGGGCGTATCGCCTTTGGAAGGAGGGGAAGGCTTCTCCTGACGTGTTTAAGGAGGTATCCAGACTATGCAGGAGAAAAATTAGAGAGGCTAAGGCCCAGCTAGAACTTAGGCTGCCACTTCCGTGAAGGATAACAAAAAGCACTTTTATAAATTTATCAACGCAAAAAGGAAGGGCAAGAAGAGCCTCCACTGCTTACTGGACGAGGAGGGGAACACAGTAACTGATGATGTAGAAAAGGCTGAGGTCCTGAATGCCTTCTTCACCTCAGTTTTCAACAGTAAGGAAGGAGGAGGAGAAGAATGGCCTCTTGAACTGGGGCATGGGGTCAGGGAGCGGTGTGTTCCCCTGGAAATTCCTGAAGAATTAGTTCAGGACCTGCTGAGCCATCTGGACACCCACAAGTCCATGGGACCAGATGGGATCCATCCCAGGGTGCTGAGAGAGCTGGCAGCTGAGCTGGCCAAGACACTCTCCATCATTTTCCAGCAGTCCTGGCTCACCGGAGAGGTCCCAGGAGACTGGAAAATGGCCAACGTGGTCCCCATCCACAAGAAGGGTCGGATGGAGGAACCTGGGAACTACAGACCCATCAGCCTGACCTCAGTGCCAGGGAAACTGATGGAGCAGGTTATCTTAGGGGTGATAAGAGTGCACCTAAGGGATGGCAAAGGGCTCAGGTCCAGCCAGCATGGGTTTAGGAAGGGCAGATCCTGCCTTTCTAACCTGATCTCCTTCTATGATCAGGTGACCCACTTGGTGGATGTGGGGGGGCCTGTGGATGTGGTCTATGTGGACTTCAGCAAGGCCTTTGACACTGTCTCCCACAGCAAACTCCTGGCTAAGATATCAGCCCATGGCTTGGATGGCAACACTCTGTGCTGGGTTAGGAACTGGCTGGAGGGCCGGACCGAGAGAGTGGTGGTGAATGGTGCCACATCCAGCTGGCGGCCAGTCACTAGTGGTGTCCCTCAGGCATCTGTGCTGGGCTCCATCCTCTTTAACATCTTCATCGATGATCTGGATGAGGGCATGGAGTCAGTCATCAGCAAGTTTGCAGATGACACCAAGCTGGGGGCAGATGTGACTGAGTTGGAGGGCAGAAGGGCTCTGCAGCGGGACCTTAACCGCCTGGACAGATGGGCAGAGTCCAATGGGATGGCGTTCAATAGCTCCAAGTGCAGGGTGCTGTACTTTGGCTACAACAACCCCATGCAGAGATACAGGCTAGGGTTGGAGTGGCTGGAGAGCAGCCAGACAGAGAGCAATCTGGGGGTACTGATTGATACCCACCTGAACATGAGCCAGCAGTGTGCCCAGGTGGCCAAGAGAGCCAGTGGCATCCTGGCCTGCATCAGGAATGGTGTGGTCAGCAGGAGCAGGGTGGTCATTCTGCCCCTGTACTCTGCACTGGTTAGACCACACCTTGAGTATTGTGTTCAGTTCTGGGCTCCCCAGTTTAAAAGGGACGCTGAGATGCTTGAGCGTGTCCAGAGAAGGGCGACGAGGCTGGTGAGAGGCCTTGAGCACAAGCCCTACGAGGAGAGGCTGAGGGAGCTGGGATTGTTTAGCCTGGAGAAGAGGAGGCTCAGGAGTGACCTTATTGCTGTCTACAACTACCTGAGGGGTGGTTGTGGCCAGGAGGAGGTTGCTCTCTTCTCTCAGGTGGCCAGCACCAGAACAAGAGGACACAGCCTCAGGCTGCGCCAGGGGAGATTTAGGCTTGAGGTGAGGAGAAAGTTCTTCACTGAGAGAGTCATTGGACACTGGGCTGCCCGGGGAGGTGGTGGAGTCGCCGTCCCTGGGGCACTTTAAGGCAAGGTTGGACGTGGCACTTGGTGCCATGGTCTAGCCTTGAGCTCTGTGGTAAAGGGTTGGACTTGATGATCTGTGAGGTCTCTTCCAACCCTGATGATACTATGATACTATGATACAACCTGTGCCTAATGTTCAGATTTCAGGAGATTTCTGTCAATGGACTTGGACACTGGAATCTTCCCAGCTTGAGGGGAGAGGATAAAATCTCTTTCTCCTGGCAAGGGATGATCTCTGCCTTGGTGCTACTGGCTTCTTCTGGATGCTTTGTCCAGGGCTTATCAGCTTGGCAGGATTTCAGGAGCAGGAGAAGAATAACGCTGCTGTCTCTGGCACGGTTCTTCATGACTTCAAGCTGCATGTGTGTTCAGACAATCCAGAGTCTGCTTCCTGGTTATCTCAGTGGCAATGGCTTTTACCAGGCAATGATAAGCAGTGAGCATGCAAAGTGTGTGCAGCTGCTGGGAGCCTGAGCTCCGTGGGTAAATCAATGCAGGATCTGGTCCTGATAGCATGATAACATGCAGATGTGCACAGATGGCTTAGGAGGCTATAGGCTCCTTTTATATAAATGTGCGTGTGCAGGCTTAAATGAGCTCTGCAAGAAAAGTACTCAGTCAGGTGAGCTGCAAATAAGTCAAAGCATGAGGTCTGAGCCTCTGTGCGTTGGAGCTATGCAATGGCGTCCGAGCCTGGGGGTCTGAGCGGCTGAGCACTACAAGTGAGTCAGAGCAGCAGGGTGCTGCAGTGGGGTCCGAGCTGAGCTGTGGGTAGGGTCAGAGCACATTGTTTACCTGTGCACCCCTATTTATTGAATGTGGGCTGAGATTAATGGCCTCTTTTGGCCACTAGAATGATCAATCAGGTTGGCAGTTAGCCAAACCTTACCATAATAGGCAGAAAGCTCTTGCCTGGACTTGCCCAAATATGGGGATCACAGGGATTTGCCCCAGGGAAACATGAGCTGGGTGTGTGTGGGCTTACACAACCTGTTTACAACCAGGGTCCTGGCAGAAAAACATGTCCAGGCAAGGCAAGGCGTAAACAAGCCTCTTTTTGGGCCTACAGGCCCTCCATGACAAACACAAACCTATGAGGAGAGGCTGAGGGAGCTGGGATTGTTTAGCCTGGAGAAGAGGAGGCTCAGGGGTGACCTCACTGCTGTCTACAACTACTTGAAGGGAGGTTGTAGCCAGGTGGGGGGGTGGGCTCTTCTCCCAGGCAACCAGCAATAGAACAAGGGGACACAGTCTCAAGTTGTGTCGGGGAAAGTATAGGCTGGATGTTAGGAGGAAGTTCTTCACAGAGTGATTTGCCATTAGAATGGGCCGCTCAGGAAGGTGGTGAAGTCACCATCCCTGGAGGTGTTCAGGAAAAGCCTATATGATGTACTTAGTGCCATGGTTAAGTTGACTGGGTAGTGCTGGTGGATAGGTTGGACTGGATGATGTTGGAGGTCTCTTCCAACCTGGTTGGTTCTATGATTCCATGATTCAATAACACAAAACAAAACAAAAAGAACAAAAACCAACCCCCAAAAAAATCCTCAATTAGAAAAAAAAACCCTAACACTTCCCCTTCCCCCCCCCAAAAAAAAAAGAAAACAAAAAAAAACCCTCAACCGCAAAAGAGCTTTGGATAAAACCCTACAGATATTTTCAGCTTACTTATTCTGTTTTGGTTTGGAATTTCATGTCATGGCCCTTGTTATTTTCTTGCTTAGGAGTTGAGCAGAGGGAAAATACTGGAGTAAGTGTCTTTGAAGTCGAATTTTCAAAGAGCATTTAAAAACACTATTAGAGTTAGCTTTCTGTTTTACCGGATTGACAAACAGATATCTGCTGGGGTGACCCTTAGCCAAGGCAGCAGAAAAAGTAAATTACAATTAAATTTAGCAAGTGCACTTATCTATGGTTTGACGGAAAAAAACTGAAAAAGTAATTTCATTGCCTGTGCTCTCCTTCACCAGTGATTATGATGAGACCTGAACATAATTTGGTTTTTTATCACTAAATGAACTTGACATGACTTCATTGTCACAGTGGTTGTGTCTTTGCATCATGGGAAAGGGACCCAGTTGTTCTGAGTCTGTGTTCACAGTATCATAGTATCACAGTATCATTAGGGTTGGAAGAGACCTCACAGATCATCAAGTCCAACCCTTTACCACAGAGCTCAAGGCTAGACCATGGCACCAAGTGCCACGTCCAACCTTGCCTTGAAGTGCCCTAGAGACGACGACTCCACCACCTCCTCGGGCAACCCATTCCAGTGTCCAATGACTCTCTCAGTGAAGAACTTTCTTCTCACCTCAAGCCTAAATCTCCCCTGGCGCAGCCTGAGGCTGTGTCCTCTTGTTCTGGCGCTGGCCACCTGAGAGAAGAGAGCAACCTCCTCCTAGCCACAACCACCCCTCAGGTAGTTGTAGACAGCAATAAGGTCACCCCTGAGCCTCCTCTTCTCCAGGCTAAACAATCCCAGCTCCCTCAGCCTCTCCTCGTAGGGCTTGTGCTCAAGGCCTCTCACCAGCCTCGTCGCCCTTCTCTGGACACGCTCAAGCATCTCAGCGTCCCTTTTAAACTGGGGAGCCCAGAACTGAACACAATACTCAAGGTGTGGTCTAACCAGTGCAGAGTACAGGGGCAGAATGACCACCCTGCTCCTGCTGACCACACCATTCCTGATGCAGGCCAGGATGCCACTGGCTCTCTTGGCCACCTGGGCACACTGCTGGCTCATGTTCAGGTGGGTATCAATCAGTACCCCCAGATTGCTCTCTGTCTGGCTGCTCTCCAGCCACTCCAACCCTAGCCTGTATCTCTGCATGGGGTTGTTGTAGCCAAAGTACAGCACCCTGCACTTGGAGCTATTGAACGCCATCCCATTGGACTCTGCCCATCTGTCCAGGCGGTTAAGGTCCTGCTGCAGAGCCCTTCTGCCCTCCAACTCAGTCACATCTGCCCCCAGCTTGGTGTCATCTGCAAACTTGCTGATGACTGACTCCATGCCCTCATCCAGATCATCGATGAAGATGTTAAAGAGGATGGGGCCCAGCACAGATGCCTGAGGGACACCACTAGTGACTGGCCGCCAGCTGGATGTGGCACCATTCACCACCACTCTCTCGGTCCGGCCCTCCAGCCAGTTCCTAACCCAGCACAGAGTGTTGCCATCCAAGCCATGGGCTGATATCTTAGCCAGGAGTTTGCTGTGGGAGACAGTGTCAAAGGCCTTGCTGAAGTCCACATAGACCACATCCACAGGCCTCCCCACATTCACCAAGTGGGTCACCTGATCATAGAAGGAGATCAGGTTAGAAAGGCAGGATCTGCCCTTCCTAAACCCATGCTGGCTGGACCTGAGCCCTTTGCCATCCCTTAGGTGCACTCTTATCACCCCTAAGATAACCTGCTCCATCAGTTTCCCTGGCACTGAGGTCAGGCTGATGGGTCTGTAGTTCCCAGGTTCCTCCATCCGACCCTTCTTGTGGATGGGGACCACGTTGGCCATTTTCCAGTCTCCTGGGACCTCTCCGGTGAGCCAGGACTGCTGGAAAATGATGGAGAGTGTCTTGGCCAGCTCAGCTGCCAGCTCTCTCAGCACCCTGGGATGGATCCCATCTGGTCCCATGGACTTGTGGGTGTCCAGATGGCTCAGCAGGTCCTGAACTAATTCTTCAGGAATTTCCAGGGGAACACACCGCTCCCTGACCCCATGCCCCAGTTCAAGAGGCCATTCTTCTCCTCCTCCTTCCTTACTGTTGAAAACTGAGGTGAAGAAGGCATTCAGGACCTCAGCCTTTTCTACATCATCAGTTACTGTGTTCCCCTCCTCGTCCAGTAAGCAGTGGAGGCTCTTCTTGCCCTTCCTTTTTGCGTTGATAAATTTATAAAAGTGTTTTTTGTTATCCTTCACGGAAGTGGCCAGCCTAAGTTCTAGCTGGGCCTTAGCCTCTCTAATTTTTCTCCTGCATAATCTGGATGCCTCCTTAAACACATCAGGAGAAGCCTTCCCCTCCTTCCAAAGGCGATACACCCTCTTTTTTTCCCCCAATTCCTTCAGGAGCTGTTTGTTCATCCAGGCTGGTCGCCTTCCCCGCCGGCTCATCTTTCGGCACATGGGAACTGCCAGCTCCTGTGCCTTCAAGAGCTCCTGTTTAAAGTAGGTCCAACTATCCTGGACCCCTTTGTTCTCGAGGACTGCTCGAGAAGGAAGGAAGATGGTGAATGGGGCTGGGATGAGAACGGTTTTCACAGTTGCTTGCTGCACTTGGGAATTATTGAGAAAAGATAATATAAATCAGTCCCATGTAACAGTAGGCACTGGTATGGAAACAGAGATGGAATGGAAGAAGACATTCCCACACCTTCACAGTCACTTCCAGGAGAAATGTCATCCTTCCATCTCAGGATGTCACCAAAAGAAGATTTCTGTAGCAGAATCTTTCCATTTTCCTCTACTGTGATGACCCTTCAGTGGCTGTCTCATCTAAACAGAAGCAGATGACACTTCACAGGGTGTTGGAAGGAGTAGTTAATTTGTCTTCATTTGTCACTCTGGGGACATGAATAACTGCACCATAGCTATGTGTTACAATTATTTTCGCTTATATTACATGAATCATCTTCTATTTTTGCTAGGGTCACAATTTACTCACTGCAAGCTGGCCATGTCTTTAGAAATGAGTAGTGACTTTGCAGTAATAATTACTTTATTATTACTATCAAAGGCGAGATGTCATACTCTAGACATTAGACAAATTCCTCTAAATGGAGGATTGGGTGCTGTTGTGACATGAATACACAAAATCCAGACATTTCCACAGTCAACATCTTACCAAACTCATTTTAAATATGAACCTAGGCTCATGTGTGAAGAAGAGTCAAAAGCAGGCTGCACATGTTGCCCAAGAACTTGGGACTATTTTTTCCTGAGCACTTGGATTTCTGTGCTAGATCTTGTAGAGGGACATCCCTACTCATTCCAAAGCCACTGGGCTACATGACTTTTAAAGGTCCCTTCCAACCCAATGCATTCTACGGTTCTATGATTTTACTTGCAGCAATAGTAGAAATCTGCTTACACCATAAAATGTCCTAGTGTGGCACATACAGTATTGCGTTTATTGACCTACATGAAAAGTTGATTCCCAAGCAGCCTTGTATGTTTATGACATAGTTTGCTATCTTTTCCAAATGTTAACAGAACTTTTCCTGAGTCATTATTTCTTGGATTTGTGATATAATCACTCTGCATTACATTCAAAAATTGAGTGCAAATTTTTATATCCTTGCATCATTGCAGGTGTGCAGAGTGTTGTGGAGGGCAAATTAATTATGCAATATGATATTTTCTCCAAAATTAATATTGTTTACTAATTTTGCAATTCAGAACTCCTGCCACCCCCAACCACTAATTTTAATAATATTTCGGTTCATACAGTCCTAGATACATTTTATGGCTAATATCTAGATCTAGTAATAACCAGTAAAATATTTAAACATTAATTGAATTGCAAGAGAAGATTCCCACGATCAAATGCTGCTTGCAATCGATATGCCACTTGCCCAGTAGATGGGCTCAAGGAGCTCTTTCTGCTCTATTGCAGAAGGCAATAGAGAACTGCAAAGAGGCATTTAAGCATTTACTCACAAATTATTGTTACCCACTTGAGAGGCTTAGCCACAGTCCAGACAGTGCCCAAACGCTTTCAGGGTGTGCTAGTTTGAAGCAAGCTAGAATGTTTTGGTACAAGAACTAGATAACGGGCAGTGAAATGAAAGGAATTGATGTCAACTTCTCTCACAGTCACGCTGAGAACTCTGGGAAGAAGAAAGACTTTTTCTCCATTTTTTTTTTTTTTCTCACTCTTGCTTTTGCCTTAGACCTGGTCACATCTCATTAACCCTGCTCCTACTAACCTTGCTCCCTAACCTCTTGGCTGCACCTCTCCTCTTCCTGAGAACTGGGGTAAGGTTGAGAGGGCTGGGGGAGGTGTTGGGGTGGTTTGAGAGTCCCTCCTGGGGACTCAGGTTTCTGGGAGGGGAGTTGTGCTTTTGTATTGTTTATCCTTTGTATATTTCTGTATATAATTGTATATAACTGTATATATTGTAAATAGCTGCTTGTAAATTCTGCTAGCTGTAAATAAATTGCTTCATCTATATTCCCAGGGTCCATCTGAGTTAGCTGGGGCAAATTCAAAAGTGTGGGGGGGCGGGGTAACCCCCAAACCATCACACAGGGGACTCTGTCTTGTCAGATGTTGAGACTTGAACCTTCCCAGATTTCTGGAGAAAGAGGCAAACAATGTCTGACTTTGTCTCCTGGCTTCTTCTGGATGATCTGTTGTATCTAGGACTGCTAAGCAGGATGTTGTGCAGTCTCAGCATGACGTCACACTGATCACACAGGCTGATCACATGCAGGCATCCAGGGTCTGCTTCTGGTAACTTGTGGCAGTGGAGTTCACCAGGCAAACAATAAGGCAGTGTGCAATTGCAGCAGGCAATGACAGAGCACAGCAAAAAAGCAGGGGAGCAAAGCAGGGAAGCAAAGCACATTGTTTACCTGTGTACCTCCTTTTATCAATGTGGGCCAAGATTAATCACACTTTGGATAAAGAACAGCCAATCAGGGTTGCAGTTAGCCAAACCTTACCATATTAGGCAAAGCCATAGGCTAGCTTTTCCCTAATTTGGGAAAAGCACGGGCCTTGCACTAGGCAGGCACAAGCTATGTGTGTATACCTTGTTTACCACAGGACCCTGGGCAGGCCAGACTCAGTGGCTACAGGTTCTTTTGCGTCCTTTTGTCTTCTTTTCCTGCGCTTGCCTCTCCAGTAGCACAGAAAAACATGACTAAGTGAGGCAGGACACGTATAAGCCTATTTTGGGCCTATCAGGCCTAGCACAGAGCACAATGGGGCATGCACTAAATCAATACATAGTGCCTGGCATCACATATTTAATCATTCACCTTGCCACTGTATGAATTTATCCATTTATTTGGTTAATTTTTTAAACAAAATGAAATATAGCAACAGCACTGACACCTCTTTGTTTAATGTTGTTGCAGGAAATACAATACAGCTTTATCTAATCTCTTTATTCATGACACAACAAATGAAGACAAACACAACCACCATAAAAATATTCACTAGCATATTACTATTACTGTAAAGTTTTGCTTTAGAACACAGTGTAAGATGTATACTTCAAAATAGTAAACTTTTTGTATAATCTTGTTCTAACTTTTTGGGAAGAGAAATGTCGAAGGGTTCTTGTCCCAAGTTGATAAAAAAGAAACAGAAACAAACAAAATATAATGCTAATAAACGGTATTAACTCTTCCCTACGGGCTCTGTGCATTGTCCATTGCTCTCCTTGCAGCACTGATCTTAAAGCAATGAAGAATTAAAATATCAGCATTAATTATTTAATTAATATTTACATTTTATTTGCTGCATCTAAATTCATGTTTTAAAAAAATCTGTTTACAAAGGGAAAATGTTCTAATAAAGTCTTTTATTATCAGCATTTTAGCCTTCAACACAGATGTCTGGGGGGAGAAGAAACTGAGGATTCAGTTTGCAAGGAGATAAAGATTTATAGGATAAAAAGACCAATTTCCAAGTGCAAAATTCAAAATCTTGGGAAGGGAAGAAAGAATCATTTATGTACACCTCTTCTGAAGGAAAATGAAAGAAAACACGATTCAGAGTCAAGCTTTTTAACACATTTGCACTAAACAATTAAGAGGTGCTTTCGCAGATGTGGCTAGGGACATCACAACAAAATTTTGTATATTTTCTTGTACATTTTAAACAGAGATTGATCAATCTGAGGAGAAAGTATGTTCACCAACACTTAGAAAAAGTCTGGGAAATTTCTCCTAGTCTAGCAAACAGAAAGCTGTCTTTCTCCTGATGCAGTTCTTTAGCCTACCCATCTATAAGGACAGGTGATGCTTGGGGGATAGCTCTAAAAAATACCTATTCTCCATTTATTCTCTTTTATGGGCTGAATCCCATACAGTAGTGGATGCTTGAAACTGATGTCAGCACCTTCAGAATCTATCTCTAAGTTACTCAGTTAAGTTGTTTGGAAGGACCTATGCCTATATTCTCCACATGAAATAATAACCTATTT